>NW_020327106.1:0-308016 GCF_001858045.2 Oreochromis niloticus
CTCCCTTGCATAGCACATTCATTAAGCCAACAGCCCCAGAGCATGAAAAATATGCTACTGCTAAACAGTTACATGCTCAAGTAGGTCTATGCGACACACAGACAGTATCATTCTCTGATGTCTGCAAATTTGAGAAACACCTAAACATTAAGATAGTAATCTATTATCACGCAGCAGGGCGTAAACGTCTGCATTTTTTCACACATGATGAGCCAAATCCAAACACTGTAATGCTGTACCTACACAATGAACACTATCACCTGATTGAAAAACCCACAGCTTTTCTAGGGGCAGGCTATGTGTGTAATTTTGTTACACATACATATGAATCACCGCTCTATCACAGCTGTAAACATAGATGCAACGTATGTTTCACACTCTGTCACCACCACAGAGGTCCCACCGTGAAATGCAGTGACTGTAACCGCATCTGCAAATCACAACACTGTTACCAACAACACAAATTACCAGAAATAAAACACAACATGGTCCCATGTGACAATATGAAGCATTGCATGAGTTGCGGTGTCACATATAAAGAATAAAGAAATCACCACACAGATGTGTCCAGCCTAAATGCGAGCACTGCTGCGAGCCTAAATTAGCCGGGGACTCTGAGCATCAGTGTTTCATACAGCCTGTTGAACAACAGAAGCCTTGTGATAAATATATTTTATATGATTTGAGACACGGTATCACAACGGTAAACATGAGGCCAACTTTGTGTGTGCGTCTGATCGGAAGGGCAACAAGTTCTCATTTAATACATTAAAATGTGGCGGCGTTTGTGCAGCATTACAGACGCCCGAGGTTTCGTGGTACACATTCATAGCCCATAACGCATCCGGCTTCGATAATTACATATTTTGGAGTACATGGTCAAGCAATGTATAACACCTACCGTCACAATGAGAGGGAGCCGTGTGATTTGATGCATGACAGGAGTATGACCAGCGGTGGATTGATTCGTTCAGCTTTTTGCCATGGGTCTTGCCAAAATACCCTCTGCTTTAGGTTTTCAAGACCTGCAGAAGGGCCATTCCCACACAGATTCAACACTAGGGATAATGAGTATTATGTCGGTCCATACCCGGATCCCTCCTTCTATGGCTATGAGCGCATGTCTGAAAGTGGTAAGCGAGCTTCATGGAATGGTACCAGACTGCCTCACAGAACACTTTGATTTTCAGGCTGAACTCAGGCACTACTGTGTTAACGATCTTGATGTCCTGCGTAAAGCATGTGCCATATATCGTGACACTCTGTTGGGTTGTACACAAGTTGATCCATTCATGCACACCCCTGGCTGCATTCAGTATGGGTGTTATAAAACACTGTTTCTGCTAGAGACACGCTCGCTCTCACGTATGATGGTGCATACGTTGAGCAGAATAAGACGTTTTCAAACGTCTCTATTGAATGGCTTCAATATGTGTCCCACACACCAGCACAGTGATAAAACACGCTCTCAGAGGTGGTGAACAGAGGGTTGGGCCATATTTTCTGGACGCTTTGACCCCGCAACTAACACGGCTTACGAATTTGCAGGATGTTTTCACCACGATGTGTTAAATGCTACCCCGAGAGTGAAGTAAATCCTGTCAGCAAAGCGTCCTACGGACTGCTGCATCATATGTTTTGTGACAAAGTGGATGCACTGAAATCACATACAGTTTGAGCGTTGTTGTGATGTGGGAGTGCGAATGGGCTGCCTTGAAGCAGACAGACCCTGCAGTTGTGGCTTTCATGCATACATACAGTAAGCCAGAACGCCTGAACCCCGAGACGCCCTTTTTGCGTCGCACAACGCTATAAAACTGTACCACAAGGTTACGTGTGATGAAAAAATATTTACTACGACTTCACCAGTCTCTATCCCACGGTGCAATCTAAAAAAAGATTATCCTGTAGGACATCCTCAAATCATTTACAGCAACTTTGACAAGCTAGAATATTATTACGGCTTTGTTAAATGCACAGTACTGCCACCAAGAGGGCTTTTTCACCCTCCTTCCCTACAGGTGCCACGGCAAACTGATGTTTCCACTCTGCAGCATGTGCGCTGAAGACCAGAACCAGCACACTGCATGCGGGCACAGTGACAGTGAACGGGTGTTGAAAGGCACATGGGTCTCATTTGAGCTTGAAAAAGCTGTTGAGAAAGGATACAAGCTTGTTTCTATTGATGAGGTGTGGCATTTCCCCAACAAGACCGACACATTGTTTAAAGACTATGTGAAAGCCTTCTAAAACTTAAACAGGAGGCCTCGGGTATCCTGAACATGTGAAAACCCCTGACGAACAGCAAAAGTACATAGCCGAGTATTATGAAAAGGAGGAATAATGCTGGACCCGTCCAAAATATGTGTAAATAAAGCTGTTCGAAACTGCAACAAGCTGGTGCTAAACTCGTTATGGGGGCGTTTCAGTATGAGGTCAAACATGGCGTCATCTGAGTTCATCACAGACCCGTCCAGGTTTAGTAAGCTTGTTCAGCGACCAGTACGACGTGCGCAGTTTTGTTTCATCTCTGACAACGTCGCCATGGTGCAGTGGCGCCACGCCGATGGTAGAGCATCCCGCGTCAAGGACGTTAATGTCTTTGTGGGTGCCATGACCACTGCACACGCCAGACTCATGTTGTATGACTTGTTAGACAACTTGCAACAGCGCAGTGCTGTATTGTGATACAGACAGTGTCTTTTCACAGCATGCCCTGGTGACTGGATGCCTCCTCTAGGCCCTTTTCTGGGTGATCTCACCAGTGAATAGCTTCTAAGAGGGTGGTGTGGAGGATCACATAGTAGAATTTGTTTCCGGTGGGCCAAAATGCTACGCGTATCACACATCGCTGGGCAAAACCCAGGTCAAATGTAAAGGTGTAACACTGAACGCACAAAACACCAAAGTTGTCACCCACGAATCCTTGAAAGTTTAGTCCGCAAGTTTGTAGCCAATCAGGTTTCAGATGCACACCTAGTGGCTGTGTCTGATAATATCAAACGTGATAAAAAGAAGCTTCATTTGAAGAATGTATCCGTTGTGAAGAAGCTTAAAGTTGTCTACAACAAGCGCCGTGTGCCCAGACTACACAACCCTGCCTTATGGATTTTAAATTAGATCAGGGATTTGACGCTAGGTTGCAGCACCCGTTCAGCATGGTGGTCAGCGGTCCAGTAACTGCGGCAAGACTTTTTTGTCAAAATGTCATTGAAAATGCATCCGGGATTATTTCGCACAACATTGATAACATTGTGTATATATACTCATGCTGGCAGCCTTTATATGACCAACTTCTTAAGATAAGAGACATAAACTTTGTTAATGGTATACCCGAATCTCTGGCTGATGACACCCTTCTGCCTACAGACAAGAACAATTTGTTAATTATAGACGATGTAATGAACGATGCCGCTAACAATTTAGAAGTACAAAACGTGTTCACAAAGTATGTGCATCATAGGAATTTGAGTTGTATATATCTGGTTCAGAATTTGTTTATTCAAGGAAAATCCAGTAGAACTATTTCCTTGAACACTAACTACCTAATATTGTTTAAAAATCCTAGAGATAAATATCAAATCATGCTTTTAGGTAGACAAATGTTTCCCGGCAATACTAAATATTTTTTAGAAGCGTTTAATGATGCACATCCGCAACATACGGGTATCTTTTAATAGACTATAAAGCCAAGACCCCGGACTATTTAAGACTCAGAACAAATTTACTGTCAGACCGTCCGGTTGTTTATATCCCAAAACAAAAAACTGTGAAAGGATGTCATCACGCATGCGGAGGAATCTGTCTCTGTTGGAGTTGATATACAAGTCTCCGCCGGCTCTACGCAGAGTTATTATTAGCAATGCAAACTTGGATTTCATCAATGCTTTGTGTGAGATAGCCTTTAACGTATTGCAAGGTAACATTCCACTGACCAATCAACAGTAAAACAGCTAAAAAAGAAAAAATCTCTAATCAGACTGATTGCGACAAAAAAATAAAAACTTGAAAAAGAGAAAGACAATCAACCAATCTGGAGGGTTTTTACTGCCGTTATTAGGGGCTGCAGTCCCTTTCATCACCAGTCTGATAGCAAACAGGTGAAAATGGAACATGTGCAAAAGATGTTTTTGGTGCCCCAACATCAGTTGGACTTATTGAAGCAACAGCCACAGCACACAGGCAACATTATTGTCTTCAGATCATAGATGTGTATGAGAAAGCTAAAAAATACAGCGATATTCTCCAAAGATACTAGCATTTGTGAGACAAGGGGCCCGTGAAAAGAGCGTATTGTCTTTATCCCTACCGGAGCAGCTTAACACAGAGGTGCAAACCCCTCCTGCGGACACCCCTCTTGCTTATGGCGCTGAAGGTGTGAAGGATTTTATCGCAGAGAATGTTTGACACACATATCTAAAGGAGTAGGAGGAATGCAGAACTCATTCTATCAGCTCTGAACCGTTCGCCAAACACTATTTCTTACAATGACAAAGGCGAAATTGTTGTCGATAAACACACTATACCGGGTTCACACATTTATGATCTGATTAAAGCCGTCACATCCACACACACACCTTCTGAAGGTTTCAGACCTATAGGCTGGACAGAGTTTTTAAAGGCTGTTTCAGATTTAAACATACCGTTATCAGCCATATCCAATGCCGGCGTACGTAAGACCTTGCCTTGTATAAAACAGATCACACACTGCCTGAAGACGCTGTTTTTTTAAAACATACGCCTAGAAAGAACACACCGGGCGTCTCACTGCGTGATAGTACATTAAAGAAAAAAATAAAGAATAAAAAAATAAATTAAAGGGTGGTCCTGTCGAGTGGTTGGATTTTGAATTCAGACTATTCTTATCACAGCTGTAATGTTGTTTTTCTGCCTAAATATTGACTGTTTGTTGTTTTCTACCGTAATTTTTTTCACTAACTGTTAGATTGTTTTCTTTTATTACAGTTTTTTCTATTATTGTTTTTTATTATTATTGTATAATGTTTGATTTCTTTATTACTCTTGAAGTCTGTATGATGTGTCTGTATAATATATGCAACATTTTTGATAATAAATACAATTGACTCGATTAAATCATGCTCTCATATGGTCTTTTATTATAACCACTAGTACACATCAGTATCCTTGTTGCACACATACATAATCGCTACATCCTGCCACAGGCTCTATGTTGTTGACAAAGCGACACACCATAGCATCGTTACAAGTTAAATTAGTAGAATACATGTTAAGCAAACGTGAATAAGATACACCATTTTGTATATGAAATTAAAAAAATACACAATGTTGACCGCATGTGATGGAGAAGTCATTCTGCACTTGTTTTCCTGATATAAAATAGTGGAACAGTTTTTAGAACAAACACCTTTATCTCTGGTGGAAAACGGTCTAGTGAGTTTCCAAAACTATCAAAAAAATAACAGCGTTTGTCTCTCGAAATATAAACAGCAAGCCAGTGTTCCCCGGGCATTGTAGAAGGGTGAGTGTTTACAATAGCCATAGCAGGCAGTCTTTGAAGCTGTGCATTGGGTAGCTGATCGCTGGCTAACACCCCTAGAAATGTGTGTTTTTATTTATAATCCTGCCGATCACAGATGTTAGCTCTATAGTGTTCATGACCGTGTTTGCTGTCTCAATAGTAATCCAAGAGCACCTGTCTCATATTAGATATTTCAATGACTGAATCAAATACCGAATAACACAAGATGTTCATTGTGCGGGGTAGCGGGTTTCTGAAACGGGCTTCAAGCCTCACGTTCCCAGTTTTAATAACGATACATTGCCTGAATGTCCTTCGTCAGCTTCCAGATTGAAACAGAATAATGTATAACCGTTACCAAAGTCGTTACGCAATATGGCAAGTGCCCTGTCCTTTAAATGTCTTCCAGTGGTTTGTATCAGCTGATAGAATTCTCTGGTATACTGTTTTCTCTGAAAATTTGGCTGGAACAGTTTAGCAGGATAAGCCTGACCATCAGCGTATAAAGAAATGAATTCTACATCACAGTTTTCGAAATTAAATGGGTTACGGGTGGACTTCCTGTAAAAGCTTCATTATCAATGAATGCAATGATGACAAATTTAGGTATCCTGCCCATAAATAAATGTCATTAGTTGATATTCGAGACCCTGCTGGTATGGAGAAAGTCTTTAAAGATACTCTGTCTATAGCATATTTTGCGTTTGCATGGTGCAATGCCTTGCTGTGTGCAAGTCTGACGCTCGGTGATATACTAACTTTCTTGACAAAGAGACTGGCTGAGACAATTTTAACTCTGTACGCATTGGCATCCGCTGTCATGAGAGCAAATTCGTCTTTAGAGCGCACAAATTTCAGTGACAGGTCGATTCCATTAAGTAACAGTTTTTCTTGAAAAAACAGATCTGCGTGTACGGGAGCTATCAATTCAACAATGCTGCTATTCGCTGTATATTCGCCTCTGGTCACAAGGCCCTGGTTGTCCCCTTCTATGGATGTGTCATTCATGTGTGACGCTGTATCCTTACAGAATAACCCTGTGCTGAACTGTGTGTCTAAAGTGTCCTTATTATAATTGATAAGACATTCTATCACACCTCTGTATGGATATGTGTTGGATGATTGACTAATGAGCGTGTGTCCCAAATTAACATCGACTTGACTAAATAAGCTGCATCCGGGATAATTAATAAATCCCACGTTAGCATCTCTAGCCAGGTTTGAGCCATCAGCGTTTGTGATTCTCACACGTGTGTAGATATATGTGTCATTTAGATCCAGGTAGTCTTCGCCGGACGATGAGATGTAAAACTCGATCGGGCCTCCATCAGTGATTGCCGAAACAGGAGGTATTTCAATAAACGTACTTTTCTCAATGCTGGTCTGTGTGTAGGGAACAGTAAACAGGTCCAGCTCTGTTTTTACACATTCTCCAGATTGACTGTGTAACAGCACCATTTAGAATATGTCAAACACTGTAGTTTTTGAACGCTTGGGTTCTGGGTCTTTTTCACTCCGGTGTCCGTTTGTTGGATCTTCTGGCTGATTTTGTGGTTTTACGCTTTCTAGATGGTGTGCGTGCTGTGGGTGGTGTTTTTGAAGTATTGGGCATATACACATACACTCCGTTACCGTCCTGCTTAGTGGTTGTGGGCTTAGTTATGTTGGATATGACATCAGACACTATTCCTGACGCTGCGATTTTAAGGTGGGGTTTGAGTATACCGACTCCTTTTTTAAACAACGGTACTGCAAATCTAAATAAGCTGCGGAACAATCGGCCCAGACCTGCGCCATATTGCGTGCTGGTCCCTATATACCCTCCCAAATCACCCCCGGCTTGAGCGATGTAATATTTTAGATATTTTGTCTCGTCTGTGTTGTAGACAGCCATCCTTTCTTTTTTAAAATTGTTGTCTTATCGGACGGAAGTGTAGCCTGACAAACACCTTACCGTATAAAAAGGGTATATGTTGATTCTGATCGTCTTTCAAATCAATTTCTATGTCGTCGATTAATGTCTTTGACACAGGTGTGTAGTGTGGACTGTCAAATTGTAAAATGGCTACGCGCCGGACATCGTCTGTGATATTTATAGCCCTTAATAGCCGCGCGTGGACGTCACCCACAAGTTGATAATCGGCGATATCTGCATAAATAAACATGTTGTATTTTCCCCCGTATATGTCAGCAGGATGCGGTGCGTATGTGTTTTTATAATGAAGTACAAATGGTTCTTCTGTTTTGAATCCTAGGATTTCTGCCAGTCTCCCTCTAAATGTAAGAACGCTGCCTCTAGGCCCCATAACACCAACATAGTTACTAACGGTGTTGTATTGTGTTTTAATGTCCGCCGTGCCTGGTTGCTGTTGGCATTTCAAATTAAATTCTTTTATTATCTGCTCCACAGAGGTATAATGACCCACAGACAGCTCAATCGTCGTTGCGGATAGGGCGTCATCTTTGACAGGGTTATAAATTTCTACTCGCGAATCTGCTTGTGGAAAAGACAGCCAAGTGCGCGGGTACTGTATCTCTATAACAGCTACCTCATACTGATGATTCAAAACAATAGGTTTTGCTAACTTTGTTCTAAAATTAGATATCTTATTGCCTGGGTAAACATGAGCTGACGCATTTGAGAAGAGGGTCACATAAAAACCTGCCTTGTTGTTCTTTTTATCCATCCTTCTTTACTCTGTCTCTGCACGGTGGTGAATGAATGACTGCAGAGCTGTGTCATCAGGGTTAATCACACCTCGATGATGTCTTTTTCTGGAATCCATGAATTAAACTTGTTGGCCATCCTAACCATTTTACTAGAGCCATCTTTTTCCGGCCCACCTTTTTTCTAGCCAATATGCTTTCAATTTTAAATGTTTTGTTTTTATCAACAATCACACGTTGTATTTCAGGCTCATAAAATGTGCCTTTCAACACCTCTCCTGCTAGATCGGCTAGTCTGTACACTGGGGGCTGTCTCCCTATACGTTCTTTGACTGTGAAAATCTCATCGGTGTAGGTTTGTTCATATCCTTTTCGAAACACTCCTCTCAGTTTTGATATTCGTACTGTGTCGCCAACATTAAATTTAAAACACACTTTCCTCTGAGGCTTGCTTTTGTACAGGGTGTTAAAGACCTGCTTCTCATTATCCTTATTTACCTCAGCCGGAGCCATTTGGATAGATCTGTGATAAGCATTGTTATATGCCTGTGTGAGCTCGGGGATGACGTGTACATATCTCCTTGAGTTGACGGATGTTAAGTACTTCCACATTCTACCCTTGAAGCTGCGGTTGAATCTTTCAACAATACTAGATTTAACCTCACTAGCTGTTGAGAAATGTTTGATGTTATATCGCTTCATTAGCTGTTTAAAGGTTGTATTATAAAACTCTTTGCCTTCATCTGTTTGTAGTTTCATAGGGATCCTTCCCTCAGCAAGTATATCCTCGAAAGCGGCTGCTACAGCTGGGCCCGTCTTGGTTGTGAGACATCTAACCCATGCATATTTTGAGAATACATCTATACATGTTAGTAGGTATCTAACATTATCATTATCTGTCATGTATTCAGACATATCAACCAGATCGGCTTGAAACTGTTTGTCGATTCCATTAACCAATACTCTATTTCTGGGAAAGTGGATCCTAGCTGGTTTATGGAGTGTGTAAGTGTCGTCTTGTTCTAAATAATGTTTAACCTGTGATAATGAGGGTTTTACACCTATTGCCTCAGCGGTAGCTATACGGAGCTTATTTAAACTGGCCAAGCCAGCCGGGTGGGCCGGATCATGATAAATTTTATACAAGGTGTTTTCCATGATGCATGCAAGACACAAATGATAAAGATGTTGGTGTTAACAAGTCTTTTTATTTCATGCACACAGACAATGAATACTGAACAGCATACATTAAACCAGGTGTCTCCTAGCCCAGTAGTTACCAATCATGCGAAGCATGGCTGGTTTAGCACGTCGGTCATAACGACTTGCTTCTAGCAACTGCACAATGTTGTCGTTAATTGCGCATACTATATGTTCTGATGATCTCAGTTCGGTCATGGTGTGTTCTGCAATCCTGCTGAATTGTGTTCCAGTCCCATCGACTGTGTACGAGCGCACAAACAGGCGTATGGCGGGGATGAATCGGTCTGTCTTGAGCCTTATCATCACATCGTCATAGTAGATGTCAAAGAAATACTCGGGCAATTCGAGCAAGCAGCTGTGTTGCACCTGACTGGGATGAGCTGTTTGACATCCGTAGCATGTATCCTGTAGAAACTCGTTTAGCGCCAACATCAGCAGATGGTGGGTTGCAAGCTTGATGTCGATAATGGTTCAAGGATCCTGCAGCAGCTGTGGAGAGGGGGGAGGAGGTGGTGGGGTCTGGATTAACAGCGACGGGGGTGGGGAGTCTGGTGTGTCTGTGAGGTCCCACGGTTGCGTGTCTCGCTCTGAAAAATGAGAACAATAAAAAATGTTATATTTTGTTGCATAGATACACACACGCACACACACACGCCCACATATTTAACCTACCATTTGGTTTATTTAGTTGTCGGACGGCCTTATGATTTTAGGTTTGCACGGGGTAGAAGGCAAGCCAGTCTTCGGGCAAGTCGCAAAATCATCAAAAACAAGGCGTTTTCTAATACCCTCATACGCAGTGTTGAGCCTATCTCTCTTGATGGCGTCGTCAACCTGGCTAAACATACGCAGCATAGCTCTCCAGTCGCACCACTGTATAAAAAACATATCCTTAAACCATGTAGTGCGCTCTTCTATGCTCAGAGGGTAAGGATTTAACCTCCAGTTTTCAACCCCTCTGGCTGCTATAAAACTTTCCCTGTCATCACATACACTGAGAAAAATAAAGTCATCGGGGCTACGGTTAAAATGATCAGCCTCGACCCTGTAAAGCTCTGGGCCTGTTGGACTGTTCCACTGGGAAACATACAGCATCTCTGGGAAGCCCACATTGTCCAAGTCCGCACAAACAACAGTGCGAAAGAGTTTCCAGTTTGTAGTAGACATGCGTTGTGACTCCCCCCAAAAGACTCCCTCACCACAATCTACACGAAGTATAACTGCTCCATTGGTATATTTAACGGTATACACATACCCGTTACTGCCTCGATATTCTAACTTAAATTCAGTCCCATCTACAACGTTTTCACAGCGCTGCTTTTTGCTGTCAGGGCCCCGGCATACGCCTGTAGACGTACCTAGAGCAGCTGATGCTTGGGCGATGTCCAGGCTGCTCGTCATGGTTGATACAGATGTCATCCTGCACTCCTTAGTTAGAGGTGTTCTTTAGGTTGCGCTGTTGATGTTCCAAATGGTGAAAGAGTCCATTTTTATATGTATTGGACCAGCCCACTAGGAGATGTCGTTACCACCCAATGGGGTTGGGCTTGGTTTCAGGTGACCTCTGAGATGCAGAGGTAAAGGTGTGGGGGGTGTAAGCAACAGGTGAAAACCTGTTTGGCGGCTCCACTGGGTCTGGCGCCGCTGGACCTCTGACATGATAAGATCGCTAAAGAAAAAAGCAAAATGCTCCTAATGCAGTTAAATCATCTATGTGTGTTTGTGCCTAGTAGATAATTAGAGGGCTAGTTGCATTAAAGGAACATTGGGGGTTGTTACAGTGCATATGTGTTTTTAGAAGGTGGAAAAACTTTGTTTAAAACTATTAGCCTCTGTGTGTTTCAGAGCACTAAAGAAAAAAGCAAAATACCCCTAAACTAGTTGAATTAAATGCTGTGTGTGAATGTGTTTTTAGAAGGTGAAAAAACTTTCTGTTTAAAACTATTAGCCTCTGTGTGTTTCAGAACACTAAAGAAAAAAGCAAAATACCCCTAAACTAGTTAAATTAAATCATCTATGTCTAAATAACAGAACTCTGAGACCTATACAATGCTTTAAAAAGAGTTTAATTAAAACACATAATGGTTTCATTAAATAAAACGCTATTAAACACATGTAAACACATATGACCTCTGAACTCACAAGTCCGTTCACGCGCACATGCACGTGGAAAGTCCGTTCACGTGCACACATGAACGCGGAGGGGGATGGGGGGGGGGGGGGGGGATGCGGGTGGGGGGGGGGGGGGGGGGGGCAAAAAAGCTGTAGCTATATTACTACTGCTGCCCTCAAACAGCCCTGCCTTCTTCCTGTTTACCCGACGTCATCAGACCATGCACACCTGATGCAGTTTTATTGGTCGCTGTGCCGACAGGATACAACGGGAGGTATAGCGAAAATAAACAAATTGAAATAACTGCATATCCAGCCTGCTGCCACGGATGGACAGGGAGTTAAATTAGCTCTTTTAAATGCAAGATCTGAACGTCATGTTCCTAACTGAGACATGGCTGCGCGGTGGTGAAGTGCAGGGCTCTAGACTAACTTTTTGCCATGGGCGCACTCAAATTTTTCAACCGCATCGCTTAACACCGCAGTTTTACATGTGCACTTTCTTTGGGGGGGAAGTCCATACAGATAATATTCATTTCTAAATTATTAACTAACAATCTTGTGCTTAAAGTGCTTTGTCAATATTGTAGAAAATGTTAAACTTAATCATCATCTTGGCCTCCTCTGACGACCTGTTTGCTGCTGCCTGCTGCTGAAAGGCAGTGGGGAGAGGGGACACTTGGGCGTTGCATTTATTGCAGCATACAATGTGTTTTCTGGATACACGGTGCTTTTTCAGCATTCAAAGATTGATGGCACCGTGTCAGAGCTGCCTATGAATTTCAGACGGATCAGGCCTTAACTTAACAAAAAAGTTATCAATCGTTCTTTTCATCTTTTCTTATTACCCACAGCTACATCCACTTCTGTCGGGCCTAGGCTGCTCACTAGGGCTGGGCATCATCACTGATTTCTATAATCCATTCGATTCCGGTTCTCAAAGTCCTGATTCGATTCAATTTTCCTCAGACAGTCAGAAATATTATAATTCTGATCATTTATCAGCACTGATACATGTGAGACTTCATCAGAATTGTGAACATCACAGCAGATGCCTTTGTGTCAAAGTAACTGAGAATAAAACACAGAAAAACATGAAGGAGATTTTTCTGGTCTGGCTTTTTATAGCAGATAACATTAAAAAATATTCTGCAATATTCTGCAATTTTGCATAATTTTAAAAAGTTTAAATTTCTTCAGTATTGAACAGCAGAAATTAGGCTTTCTTGTCCGAGGTCATTTAAGTGAAAAAAAGAAAAAGAAAAAAAACAGCGGCCGACAGCGCTGTAAACAACGGTAGACTGGTGGGTAATAAGCGAATGAATAATGCAGAAAACAGATTTGAGATGGGAAACTGTTCTTGAAGTACACACAGAGTAGGGCTGGGTATCGTCACTGATTTCTAGAATCGATTCGATCCACGATTCAATTCAATTTGATTCGATTTTGAATCAGTCCGAAATATTAGTATCCATCCATCCATCCATTCGCTTCCGCTTATCCTTTTCAGGGTCGCGGGGGGCGCTGGAGCCTATCCCAGCTGTCATAGGGCGAGAGGCGGGGTACACCCTGGACAGGTCGCCAGTCTGTCGCAGGGCCAACACACAGGGACAGACAACCATTCCCACTCACATTCACTCGCACATTCACACCTAGTGGCAATTTGGATTATCCAATTAACCTATCCCCACAAGCTGCATGTCTTTGGACGGTGGGAGGAAGCTGGAGTACCCTGAGGGAACCCACGCAAACACGGGGAGAACATGCAAACTCCACACAGAAAGACCCTGGCCTGATGGTGGAATTGAACTCAGGACCTTCTTGCTGTGCGGCAACAGTGCTAACCACCGTGCCAGTATATTAGCATATGAACCATAATATATATAAAATTATGATAATTCACCTTGTATATGTACTGTCAAAAGAACCCTCTAAGCCTTGTGAATGAATTATATAAATTTCAAAATTAAGAACAGATACTAAAGCAGTTACAATAATGTAATTTTTAATTAACATTAGTATATATTTATTTTCATACATACATTTCAAGTGGATCAGGGATCCAGTGCAAATAGAACATATTGTCATGGTCCTGGGTCGGTGACCCAGCGCTTTGAGTTTGTTGTTATCAGTTTTCTAGTTTATTCTGATTCTGTACGTGTTCTTAGGGTCTGAGTTGTGTGTTTCTGTCATACCTACCTGTGCCTGTCCTCGGTGCTCTGTTCATGTCCCTGTGTGTTGTAAATCAGCCTGTGGGTTCCCTGTTTTACTTTGAAGGTTCGTGTTCTAGATTTCCTGTCTTATTCTGAAGGTCTGTGTCTGTTGTCATCGTGTTCAGCTTGTCTCCTCAGGTCGTCTTGTGTATTAGAATCAGCTGTGCTCCCACCTGTATGTCATTACCTGGTCTCCTTGTTTGTGTGTGTGTGTATATATAGTGGGTGTCAGTCTGTGCCTGTTGTCGGCTCGTCTGCGTTCTTCTGTGTCGTCTGTGTATCTCTGTGCAGTCTGCGTTAGTCTGTGTATCTCTGTGTTAATCTGCGGCTCTCTGCATTCTCCGTTTCGTATGACGTCAGGTTTGTTATTTAGTTTATCCCAGTTTAGGTCTCCTTCAGTTATTTGCCTGGCCTCACTGCCTGTTTGCCACCCTGCCACTTTTGTAAATAAACGTCACACTCTTCATCAGTCGCTTGCTTGCATTTTGGGTCCTCATTCATCCTCAACACGACTGCTGCCCCAGCCGTGACAGTACGAGCCGACCAAACATGGACCCAGCAGCATCCGCATCCTCCCAGGAGTTTCGGGAGGAAGTAATCGACTCTGTCTCACGATTAGTCAATCTGTGGCTCGAACGTGAGGGAGACGAATTACACCGCGCTGTAGAAGCCAGGCTACAGCAGTTAATCTTTGCTCACCACTGGCTACTGGACTCTCTTCATCCGCTCGCACAGGACTTCATTCTGAACGAGCTTCACCTTCACCCTTCAACCGCTACCGCTTTCCAACCCAGCCCGGCGGCGAATGTTTTGCTCTGCCCGCCGGGGAATCTGCGGCCCGGCCCGCCGGATGTGGAATTACCCGGCCGGTCGGTGCTATCCCCAAGAAGGAAGCGACGTTCACGCCACCGACGCCCATCGCCACAGCCGGACCCCGAGAGTTCTGAGTTGCCGGCTGTGGTGAGTAACAGAGACAATAATCACGAACCTTCCAATTTAAGGACTGTTTATTCTGGGGCCGTTTTCTGTGCCGCCAGTAAGGACTATGGTGTTTTCCCTGGCTCACCTGCTACTGTCGATTATAAGAATGTGTTTCCTAAGACCGTAGCTGCCCAGCCAGTAGCTCACTTAGCTGCCCAGCCTCTAGGAGCTCACTTAGCTGCCCAGCCTCTAGGAGCTCACTTAGCTGCCCAGCCTCTAGGAGCTCCCTTAGCTGCCCAGCCTCCAGGAGCTCCCTTAGCTGCCCAGCTCCAGGAGCTCCCTTAGCTGCCCAGCCCCAGGAGCTCCCTTAGCTGCCCAGCCTCCAGGAGCTCCCTTAGCTGCCCAGCCTCCAGGAGCTCCCTTAGCTTAGCTGCCCAGCCTCCAGGAGCTCCCTTAGCTGCCCAGCCTCCAGGAGCTCCCTTAGCTGCCCAGCCTCCAGGAGCTCAGTTAGCCGCTCAGTCGTTATCTCCATCACATTCAGCCTCACAACCCATAGCTCTGTCACTACCACAGCCAGACTTGTTACAAACTATGTTACAGTCCATTTCCCAGTCTATAGCTCAGTTGATAAAAGAATCATCAGCCTTATCATCAGCTCAGTCTCCAACTTCACCACCATTATTGTTCCAACCTTTACGTCAGTCACCCTCAGATCAGCCACCTATTCAGTCGTCATCTTCACCTACTCCTCCTGTACAACAAGCGAAGCCAATCCAACCTGAAAAGAACTGTTTTTCATCTGTTCGGTCTAAGCAGAGAGACGAACCACACAATATTGTAATCAGTCCTCTAAAGCTGGTCATCCCAGAGACTGGGACGCACTTCAGGGCCTCCCCAGAGGCTGAGTTTCAGCCCTCAGCCCGCTCTGGACCCCTGAAGGCTAAGACTCCAGCTGAGGACTGCACCCAGCTGTCGCTGCCTGAGCAGGGTCAGTGCTCCGCGCAGCTGCAGTCAGCCATGTGTGTTCCAGAGGCCCATGAGCCTGCTGGTTCAGCCCTATGTGTGCCAGGGGCCCCTGTGCCCGCTGGTTCTGTGACCATGTCCGCTGGGGGTTCTGGAGAGCCCGGCCAGCCCATTCTAGTCTCCGCTGGGGGTTCTGGAGACCCCGGCCAGCCCATCCTCATGTCTGCTGGGGGTTCTGGAGAGCCCGGCCAGCCCATTCTCGTCTCCGCTGGAGGGTCCGAGGGACCGCTCCGGCCTCCTGTCTCCGCTGGAGGGCCCGAGGAGCCCGTCCAGCCTCCTGACTCGTCAGCTGGAGGGTCCGAGGGACCGCTCCGGCCTCCTCCGTCGTCAGCTGGAGGGCCCGAGGAGCCCGTCCAGCAACCTGCCTCGTCAGCTGGAGGGTCCGAGGGACCGCTCCGGCCTCCTGTCTCCGCTGGAGGGCCCGAGGAGCCCGTCCAGCCTCCTGACTCGTCAGCTGGAGGGTCCGAGGGACCGCTCCAGCCTCCTTCGTCATCAGCTGGAGGGCCCGAGGAGCCCGTCCAGCCTCCTGACTCGTCAGCTGGAGGGGCCGAGGGACCGCTCCAGCCTCCTTCGTCGTCAGCTGGGGGCCCGAGGAGCCCGTCCAGCCTCCTTCCTCGTCTGCTGGGGGGCCCGAGGAGCCTGTCCAGCCACCAGCTGTTCCAGCAGCAGCTTCATCCTCATCAGCTTCACCCACGCCATCGTCTGGTCCAGCTCCAGCTTCATCCTCGCCTGGTCCAGCTCCGGCTTCATCCTCGTCTGGTCCAGCCTCCGAGTCCGCTTCGTCTTCAGCATCGCTTGGCCCAGCCCCCGCAACGCCTTCATCCTCGCCAGCTGCAGCCCCCGAGCCTTCATCCTCGCCAGCTGCAGCCCCCGAGCCTTCATCCTCGCCAGCTGCAGCCCCGAGCCTTCATCCTCGCCAGCTGCAGCCTCCGCGCCTTCATCCTCGCCAGCTGCAGCCTCCGCGCCTTCATCCTCGCCGCCTGGTCCGGCCTCAGCATCTGTTCCTGCCTCGCCGCCTGGTCCGGCCTCAGCATCTGTTCCTGCCTCGCCTGGTCCAGCTCCGGCTGCAGCCTCCGAGTCAGCCTCAGCCTCGTCAACACTGCCGTCAGAGCCAGCTCGCCCTGTGCCACCTCATCCTTGTTGGCCGCTTTCCAGGCCTCTAAGCTGGCATCATGGCCGTCGAAGGCGGCCTCCTGAAAGAACTCGCCGCCACCGCTGGCTTCGCGGCCAACCTCCGGACCTGCTCTGCCACCGCCGTTGCCGTGCGCATGGTCGGCTTTTGGATTTGTGTCGCCAACGTGGCCGGCCTCCGGAGGTGAACTGTTTCGGACTCCTGAGTTGTCAGCCTCTGGGCCGGCCTCCTGAACTGTGTTTTGGGACCCTGTTCTTGAACTCCAGTGTTTGTGTTTTGGACGGTTCCTGTAGCTCGCTGGAGCTTCTTTTGTTTGGTGTTGGTCCCTCCGTCCTGGGCCCCCGCCGCCCGCCCTGGGTTGGTCGTCTGTTTTTGTTTTGGGCTGTCTGGAGCCAGCCCTTGGAGGGGGGGTGCTGTCATGGTCCTGGGTCGGTGACCCAGCGCTTTGAGTTTGTTGTTATCAGTTTTCTAGTTTATTCTGATTCTGTACGTGTTCTTAGGGTCTGAGTTGTGTGTTTCTGTCATACCTACCTGTGCCTGTCCTCGGTGCTCTGTTCATGTCCCTGTGTGTTGTAAATCAGCCTGTGGGTTCCCTGTTTTACTTTGAAGGTTCGTGTTCTAGATTTCCTGTCTTATTCTGAAGGTCTGTGTCTGTTGTCATCGTGTTCAGCTTGTCTCCTCAGGTCGTCTTGTGTATTAGAATCAGCTGTGCTCCCACCTGTATGTCATTACCTGGTCTCCTTGTTTGTGTGTGTGTGTATATATAGTGGGTGTCAGTCTGTGCCTGTTGTCGGCTCGTCTGCGTTCTTCTGTGTCGTCTGTGTATCTCTGTGTAGTCTGCGTTAGTCTGTGTATCTCTGTGTTAATCTGCGGCTCTCTGCATTCTCCGTTTCGTATGACTTCAGGTTTGTTATTTAGTTTATCCCAGTTTAGGTCTCCTTCAGTTATTTGCCTGGCCTCACTGCCTGTTTGCCACCCTGCCACTTTTGTAAATAAACGTCACACTCTTCATCAGTCGCTTGCTTGCATTTTGGGTCCTCATTCATCCTCAACACGACTGCTGCCCCAGCCGTGACACATATCTTTTGTAAACATCAGTAAAACCTCAGAGAAATACATTTGCTGTTAGTTTCTCACACAGCTTTTCTGAAATCCACTATTGTGTTTTGGAGACACACAGGATAACACAGTGTGTACAAGTGAACTGACAGAAACTGAGCGATCAGAAAATGAAAAACTGCCTTTTAAAATACTTCAAAAAATGAAAACATACTGAACAGTATTGTAAAACCTCTGTGAAACTCATGCAATTTAGCCTTATTTATAACTACTCCCTCACTTCTTTGAGACTGTAAGGTTTTTCTGCAAGAAGAGAAGCTGGTCTACATGTTGTGGAGTCAGGCAGCTCCTTTGTGCGGTAACGATGTCACCAGCAGTTGAAAACACTCGTTCAGAAGGAACACTGGTCCCAGGTATGGAAAGATACTGCTTTGCTTGTAGAGCCAAAAGAGGATACTCGCTTTCATGGTCCCTCCACCAGATCAAAGGATCCTCAGAAAGTGCAACAGGCTCAACGTCCCTGTATCGATTCACTTCTTCCTTTGCCTTCTGAGTTGGTGTTTTCTGTGGTGCTGTGGTTTTTGTTGAGTAGGCTGGCCCAAGGAGAAAAATTAATGCAGAGTCCTTTGACCTCTTATTTGGAGGGGCATAATCCACTTCATCAACACCACCAAGAGAGATGTCAGGGACAGTTTCCTCAGATGTGTCACCATCAGACTGTCGCTGTAGAAAAATGAAAACTTATTTAATAAAGAAATTACTATTTATATTCTAACTCAAGTAGTGCAAAAAAGAATAATTTTTTGTTTTTGTTTCTGTAACTCACAATAGCTGTGTCCACGTTCTCCAAACCTGCTGCTTCCAACACCAACTGAGAGAATGTGTTGTCACAGGTCTCTTTGGACAAGAATGGCAGGGCCTTAAAGCGAGGATCTAATGCTGATGCAATGTACAGCTTGTCCTTTAAGGCCACATATCTTGAAAAGAGATTTTGCACATTTGAATCAGTTTATTATGTTGGATATATATGTGCATGGTTACATATACACTCATGCAAGATCAGAAACATTAATATACTACTTTGTTTCCATAATTTATATATAAACATCTATAGATAGATAGATATAAAATCAAAAGGCCTATTACTAGACAAGAGGGCTTAACTAACATTTTTATAATATGTATATTTTTTCACTATAGTAAGAATTTTCATGTAATACAATCCATACAGTTACACTCATTCATGGTATATACACACAATTCATAAACATACCTTGACTTCAAGTTGTCGTATACAGCAGTCTTGAGGTCTTTAATCAGTGAGGAGTCGTGAGAGACACTGATCATCTTCTCCAGCAGCTGTGCATGCAGAGGTGCAATGATGGAAAGGGTCGGGGACTTTTCTTCAGACATAACCAGTGTGGCTGCTTTCAGCGGCTTCAAAGCTTTCACTATATCTTCTCCATCAGTTTTGTCAGCCTCTGTAAGACTACAGAGATCACTGTCACTTCTCCTCACTTCAGGTGAGAGCAGAGCTGCAGAGATTGCTGGTTGTTGCTCTAGGAAGCGTTCCAGCATCTCCAACGTGCTGTTCCATCTGGTCACCCCATCAGTCACCAGCTTATGGGCAGGTAGATTCAGTATCTTTTGCTTCTCTTTAAACTTGCGACTTGCAACAGTGCTGCGATGAAAAAATGATGCTATGCGTCTCACTCGGCCAAGCAGCTGAGCAACAGCTGGAACTTTCAGTCCTGCTTGTGAAGCTAAATTGAGTGTGTGGGCAAAACAACCAATGTGCAACCAGCCCGTTATTTCCACAGCTCGCACCATATTTGCAGCATTGTCAGTTACGATGACTGGATTTTTGTTTGTAACCTCCCATTCTTCGATTGCTTTGAACATAATTTCAGATAAATTAACTGCTGTGTGGCTTGCTTCAGTGGTTCTTGTCTGTAAGACATGAGACACGAGTCTCCACTCCTGGTCGATATGGTGCCAGGTGATAGTCAGGTAGTTATCTGTTGCTCTGGATGTCCAGCTGTCACAGGTTATAGCGACTCTCTCTGCTGACTTGAGTGAGGCTGTAACATCGTGTTTCACTTTTTCATACATGTTTGGGATTACCACTTCACTCAAATGTTTGCGTGTTGGTAAAACATAGCGTGGTTCTAGCGTATTAATGAGGTTTTGGAAGCCATCATTTTCAACAAAGTCAAAGTCAAAGTCAATTTTATTTGTCAATTTCTTCAAATGTACTTGCCATACAAAGGAATTGAAATTACGTTTCACACTGTCCCATGCGTAAACATTGACAACAATAAAGTGCAGATGCACAACAAAAACAGTCCTAACAATAAGGTAATATAAAATAAAATAAAAAAAAGTGCAGGTAGACTTAAGGCATTATATTTAGGTAACATACAGGATATAACAAGACAAGACCTAACATATGATAAAGTGTTCCGACAGTGTGCCCTGGAAAGTAGTATACTAGTCTACTTGAGGTAGTCCCAGGTTGTGGTTGGTAAGGGTTTTTGTTTTAGTGCAGCATAAGACTGTAGCAGCAGTAGTAGTAATATAAATAATATAAATAGTGCTAAAAAAAATACTAAAAAATACTGTATATAGCAGCAGGTGTGTGCAATTGCAATGCAGAGGTAGTTGTTTCCAGTCAGGAGTGTTTTTCAGTTCTTGGTTCAGAGAGTGTTTCCTTGTTGGGGAGTGTGCGTGGGTGGGGGGGTGGGGGAGGGGGGAGGGGGGTAGAGTCCAGTCTGTCTTCCTATACTCCTGCCAGTCTGGTGGTTCTGCTGGCTGGGAGCCGGGAGGGGAGAGAGTTCAGCAGTCTCACAGCCTGGTGGATGAAGCTGTTGGTGAGCCTGGTAGTGCGGGAGCGGAGACTTCTGTATCTCTTTCCAGAGGGCAGGAGGCTAAACAGACAGTGCGCGGGGTGGGTTGCATCATTGACAATTGTGATGGCTTTGCGGGTGAGGCGGGTGGTGTAGATGTCTTGCAGGGAGGGGAGTGGTACACCAACTATCCTCTCAGCTGTTCTCACAATGCGTTGTAGAGCTTTCCTGTTATAGTCAGTGCAGCTACCGCCCCACACAGTGATGCAGCTGGAAAGGATGCTTTCAATGGTTCCTCTGTAGAATGTGGTCAGGATGGGTGGTGGAGCACTTGCCCCCTTGAGTTTGCGCAGGAAATAGAGGCGCTGTTGTGCTTTCTTGGCCAGTGATGCTGTGTTGGTGGTCCAGGAGAGGTCCTCACTGATGTGCACCCCCAGGAACTTGGTGCTGCTCACCCTCTCCACCGCTGCGCCGTCGATGGTCAATGGGGGGTGACAGGTGTGGCCTCTCTGGAAGTTGACAATAACCTCCTTGGTCTTGCTAACATTTAGCAGGAGGTCGTTGTCTCTGCACCACGTGGTCAGGAGCTCAACCTCTTTCCTGTAGTGGGTCTCATCGCCCTTGGTGATGAGCCCCACCAGCGTTGTATCATCCGCAAACTTCACAAGGTGGTTGGAGCTGTAGGTTGGTGTGCAGTCATGTGTCAGCAGGGTGAAGAGCAGAGGACTGAGCACACAGCCTTGTGGAGCCCCCGTGCTCAGGGTGATGCTGTTTGAGACCTTGTTGCCCACACGCACCGCTTGAGGCCTCTGGCTGAGGAAATCCAGCAGCCAGTTGCAGAGGGAGGTGCTGAGGCCCAGTCTGTCCAGTTTACAGATGAGTTGTTGTGGTATTATGGTGTTGAATGCTGAGCTGAAGTCTATGAACAGCATTCTCACATATGAGTCTTTCTTGTCCAGATGAGTTAGGGCTGGGTGGAGGGCAGAGCAGATTGCATCCTCTGTGGATCGTTTCACTCTGTATGCGAACTGGTATGGGTCCAGGGTGGGAGGCAGGGTGGATTTGATGTGTGACATGACTAGTTGTTCAAAGCACTTCATAATGATGGGTGTCAGTGCCACGGGGCGGTAGTCGTTGAAACAGGCTGGGGATGGTTTCTTTGGCACAGGTATGATGGTGGCAGTCTTGAAGCATGATGGGACAGTGGCTTGCCTCAGGGAGGTGTTAAAGATGTCTCTGAAGACATCCTTCAGCTCCTCTGCGCAGTCTTTCAGCACACTACCAGGGATGTTATCTGGACCCGCTGCTTTCCGGGCGTTGATGGTGATGAGTGTCCTCTTCACGCTGGCAGCAGACAGGCACAGAGGCTGGTCGTGTGGAGGTGGTGGTGTTTTCTGTGGGCGTGTGTTGTTCTGTGCTTCAAATCGTGCAAAGAAGCTATTCAGGTTGTTGAGCAGAGTGGTGTCGCTCTCACAGCTACGCGCTGCAGGCTTGTAGTCTGTAATAGCCTGGATGCCTTGCCATAGGCTTCGTGCGTCCTTGCTATCATTGAAGTGGGAGGTTATCTTGTGTGTGTAGTCCTGTTTCGCTTTCCTGATGCCACGGGACAGGTTGGCTCTCGCTGTTCTCAGGCGTATTTCATCCCCAGCTCTGAAGGCCTTGTCTCTGGCCTTCAGCAGCCTGTGGACATCTCCTGTTAGCCATGGCTTCCGGTTGGCTCGAGTTGTGATGCTTTTCATTTGTGTAACATCATCAATGCATTTGGTGATGTATGAGCTCACCGTGTCTGTGTACTCCTCGATGTCTATGATGTTATTGTAGGTGGCTGCTTCCTTGAATATGTCCCAATCAGTTGACCCAAAACAGTCTTGAAGAGCAGAGGTGGCCTCCTGTGGCCACACTCTTACCTCTTTCATAACAGGTTTGATGACCTTCACTCTCTGTCTGTATGCTGGCATTAGCATAACAGTGAGGTGATCAGAGGTGCCGATGTGGGGGAGGGGGATGGCTTTGTATGCTCCTTTTTCCTGTGTGTAGACCAGGTCCAATATGTTGTCTCCCCTTGTTGGAAAATGTACTGTACATGCTGATGAAACTTTGGGAGGACAGTTTTAAGATCAGCATGATTAAAGTCTCCTGCGAGGATGATGAAACCGTCTGGGTGTGCTGTTTGTTGCTCGCTGATGACCTGATACAGTTCGTTCAGCGCCGCATTTCTATCGCTGTTGTTGCTAGATGGAGGTAAATGGCCTGGTAAATGGCCTGTATTTATATAGCGCTTTTCTAGTCCCTAAGGACCCCAAAGCGCTTTACATATCCAGTCATTCACCCATTCACACACACATTCACACACTGGTATATAAGTAGCGACCAACAAGATCGAACTTATCTCCCTGGGCAAATAGAAAGGGCGACACTTCACGATCATGAACTCCGCCAGTCATGAGCAGTGTTTGCGTACTACAGTGGCATCACGACACCACTCGTCACGGATGTAAACACAGACCCCGCCACCTCGGGTCTTGCCTCCGTCTACGAGAGCCCTGTCGGCTCTGTAGCATGCTAGCTGCTCCAGTTGTATGGCCGAGTCCGGAATGTTATCATTAACAACGCTGTACGGACATATATCCTTACATATAAAAGTAGCGACAGACTGGGTTATTTTTTGGGCACGTGGAGAAGTGGATGCCAACTTCACTGCAAATGCCTTTTCGAGTGAGCGTTGCTTGGTGTCGGCCGTTTTTGCTAGCGGGATATCTGGATGATGCCTTGTTAAATGATTTCTGAGATTTGTGGTATTTCCACAGTGCTTTACCTCCATTTTGCACATCTTACATACGGCTTTGCTTTTGTCCGGCTCTTCACTGTCTTCACAGTTCTTAAATCCAAAGTATTGCCAGACATCTGCCTTTAGGCTCGGTGGCACATTCACGGGAGTAGCCATGATGGTTCATGCTTCCAGGTCACTTAACTCTCGCGTGACTTCCTCATGTTAACCACTTGCAAGTTTCATACGCGGCAAACTACATATGTATGTAAAAAAAAAATCGATTTCAGGATTTAATGAATCGATATCGTTTTATTCCAGTTAGAATCAATTTTAATCGATGAATCGATTTTTTAAACCCACCCCTAACACAGAGAGCCGTGTATGAAGTGTGATTTTTAGCAAACAGCAAAAGTCAGAGGGAATTCATGACGAAATTGATCAAATGTGACGGGTAGTTTGCTGCTTTTTTTGCTGTTGGCTCGGCGAATTTTGGTTGGAGAGAGACAAAACCTGCAGCTCAGAATCTAGCGCAAAAAAGATGTAAACAGCGCGGACCCGACGCATCAGAGTCGCTGAGCTCCGACAGCGTGTCCGTGTACGGGCCGTCAGGTGAGAAAGCC
This sequence comes from Oreochromis niloticus, assembly GCF_001858045.2. NCBI lineage: Eukaryota > Metazoa > Chordata > Actinopteri > Cichliformes > Cichlidae > Oreochromis > Oreochromis niloticus. Next base: position 24,067 of record NW_020327106.1, read on the forward strand.
GAGAAAGAGAAAGCTGATTCTGATGCGTCGGGTCCGCGCTGTGTTTATGTCTTTGTGTGGAGTCCGTGTACCTGCTCTCATTTGCTGTTTGGTGGTTGTTGAAATAGTTTTGTGAGCTTTAATCTGAGAATCTGGCGTTTCTGACAAAACACAGTTATATTTAAAAGTCGATTCAGGATTTAATGAATCGATATCGCTTTATTCAAGCTACTCACCTCTCTCTTCCACCTGCACTTTCAACTGGACCACGGCCAATCAGAGAGGTCCCGCCCCTGACTATCTGATTGGTTTAGTCCACGATAGGGGCATAATGTGTGTCTGTTGTTGACCACACGGAGAGTTGCAGAGATATATATATTTTTTTGTTACCCGAACAGTTGGTCGCACCGGTGCGACCAAATATTTTTTTTTAGTCCCACCATTGAAAAATTTGGTCGCATTTGCGACCAAATTGGTCGCACTCTAGAGCCCTGGTGAAGTGGCACTCTTGGTGGAACTTTGCCCCCAGATGCCAGTTTCTTCAGCTCCCCCAGGTTGTGGATGGGCCAAACCATGATACTATCAGCAGCATGTTTCATTGTAGTGGTGGCATCATTGATGGGATAAATGGACTGGTGCTTATATAGTGATTTTCTATTTTCATGTGGACTAAAGTAGTGGACTGACCAACAGACTGACATTAACATCAGAGCCGTGCTGCTAGTGTGGCTAAAAGAAAAGAGAAGAAGAGACAGTCATGCTGATATGAACATTAGAGAAACACATCATGGAGCTGAAATATGATCCTGCTTCCTCATTTGGACTCATTCACCTCAGCTGACACATTCAACAGCAGACAGGTTTTTGTAGCAGTCTGTCTCACTGTGAGAGGAGGTTACTACTTCATCTTTGGCTCTGGAACTAAACTGTCTGTAACAGGTAAGAACAAACATTTATTTTCCTTCAGTTGTTTTATTGTAGAAGCTGAAAATGTGTTTAAAGTCAGTTTCTGCTGCTTCAGGCTTTAGATGTTAGTTTTTTCATCATTAGTAGAGAATTCATCTGCAGCCATTGTTACATAAGAAAAGCTCAATAATCTCTGAAAACATGTTTAAATCTCACTGAACAACTAAAGTTATTCTTTATTTCTGCAAATATTAGTGATGTTACAAATATTTAGGATTTGATCATCTCAGTAATTCTTCATCTGGTGGTTTTTCAACACAAGATCATCTTTAATGTTAAAATTAAGTTGAGATAAAATAATTTTCAAATAGTAATAATATTTTAACATTTATGCAGCTACTTGATAAATGCCTTTTGATAAATAAAACGATTAAAATAAATACTGTGGAGAAAATCCAAATGTGATATGATGTTATAAAAATTTAGGATAAAACATGACATTGTTAAAGTCATATTTGCAATTCTCACATGTTTTTCTTTTGAGTCAAAATTTGTACATGAAAATAAATACTTAACATTACTTAAATTTCCCAGATACCTTTTGGTATTTCACACTTACATAAGTGTGAAAGACTAAGATTTTCTATATGATCAAATATATAAAAAACTCTCTTAAAAGAATTTAACTTTTTATGGTTCAATTGAATTATGTGCAATTTATTAAATTTCTTTGTTAGTGATATGTATGTACTGATAGTATATTATAAAAAAGATGAATATATTTTGAAGAAAAGAGTATGTCCGTTAGAAATCGTGTCTAAAGACTAATATGGAAAATACATTTTCACTTCCATAAAGACAAATGTATATATTTTAAAATTGGACTGAATTAAAATTTTACTTCAAACAATAAAAAGCAAACACATGAAAAATGAAGCTAAAATGAATCGAATTTGACTTTTAAAAACATGCTGAGTGTTCCACATGTGAGCCATGATGACATGAGGTGATGACTGTGTTTGATATGAAGCTGAATCCAGTGTATGTAGTGAACTTTGTGCTGTATTGATGAGTAGTTTAGTGATCAGAGTCCATGTAGTTTCCAGGATCAGACTGAATGCAGTGCAGTGCTGGAAGCTGCTGCTGACTGTGTGAATGTGTGTCTGTGCTGCTTGTTGCTTCAACAATATTTCAGCGCCACATAGACTCCACATCGATGGGGACAGCTCCCTGCTGTGTGTGCCCCAATTCATGTTTCCATCTTTGGTTCGGCTGACTTGTAATACACAGAAGAAAAATGATCCTGAGGAGCTGCCCACAGATGTTGGAAAGGAGCTGGAGCTGATCCATGAAGAAGAGAGCAGCACATATACATGCAAATGCTACATCAAGGATGTTAGCAACAACACAGTGGAGGCCCAAACACAACAAGGTAATGAAGGCTTGGTGACTGTGTTCAGCAGTGATTCAGTTTCATGTGGAGATGCTGTCAAAGAGAGCAGAGGAGCAGAGGACTGACATTTCTCACTGCAGCTCCAAACATTTGACTCCTTTTCTGTTTCAGAGGTTCCAGCTCCAGCAGCCTCCTGTCCTCCAGAGAGAGAGCCAGCAGACCTGCCAGCTCTGCAGCCAGCTGACTGTAAGATCACCTGCTGCCTCTCTGCATGGACAGCTCCAATGTCCAATGAGGGAGCTGGAACAAGTTTAGGGACTCAGTCTTAAAGTTGCACTAATTGATCAAATCTTCATCCAACAAGCTCTGATAAAGCCACTGTACACTAGCTGCTCAGCACCAAACAGCAGACAGACCATAATATGTCAGAGATCAGTTTGTTAGCTGCTTGTGGAGTTCTTCTGCCCCCAAGTGGACACAAACACTACATCAATTCATCCACTTGAAGAAGAAGCTGTGACTGTTTCTATTTGGACTTTTTCTCCTTGATGTGAGAGGAATAACCCGACTGTCTGTCTGTCTCTTTGTGTCTGTCTGTCCTTCAGTGTCCTTCCAGTCTCAGTGCAGGGTGAAGCTGCTCTGCCTGCTGTACACAGTGCTGATAGTGAAGAGTCTGGTGTACTGCTGTGGACTCTCTCTGCTGATGATCCTCACAAACAAGGGACCGTCCACCAACTGCACACATGCTGACTGACTGTTTTCTGCTCGCCTTTTCTCACCATCAAATCTCATCAATTCATCTCATTCATCACTTTGATCAGTATCACAAATGTTAGTTATGATGTGTTGTGCTTATTTTGGCTTTTTATTCAATAGTTAGAAGATCATCTGAAATAAATACATCTTTACATGTATTGTTACTCTGAGTTAGAATTCTTTTTTTACTTATTGTGACTTTTATTGTAGTAACAAAAATCATCAGGTATATTTTTATCACAAGTTTTATGTTTTATTTGTGTTTATTTTGGTTGATTTTCAAATGTCAAACAGTGTAGTTGTGTTTGTAAGTGTGAATAATAAAGATTTAAAGATGAAGAATTTGATTCTACTTTCATTGTGTGATAAACAACAACCCGTGTGAGTGAAGCACAAACTGACTGTATCCAAACTTGCTCTCCTGCAGCAGACGGGCTGTGTGGGTTTCTGCTCTGCAGCCTCCACACCGTTAGCTGTGGCTTTTCACTTTAATAACACAATGACAGTTACAAGCATGAACTCTGCTTAAAGAATGATTCCAGGAAGGATCTGTGTTCTTCACCTGTGAGAGAAACAGCTCAAATCCTCAACTCAGAGCTGACAAATGAACTTTAATGGAATCAAAGCAGAGACCATGAACCCCCTGCAGTCTGCTCAGCTCCCATTTTATTACAGAGCTTGAGACTAAACACAAGATGAAGAGGAAATATGACATCATGGAGAATATAATTAAATATTCTTTTTAATTGCTGTTTAAAGTGACACCAACACTAAGTGACTGACTGTCTGTTAATCAGGCCAAAAGAGCACAAACAACACAGCCACAGAAACACAAACAGACCAACAAGATGTGTTTTTAACAGACACAAAAAGCTGTTTGCTTTACACCAACACATCATTATTTTAGTCGTGCACTTCTGTGCAGACTAGTAAGTTTGATTCTTTCAAACTGTGGCCAATAAGTTAAAAAACAAGTAAACTATGAACAATCAAATATCTATGAGACAGTAAATGATGCAGCTACATTTATTAAATATTTCCAAGCTTCAAAATAACACTCAAAGACAAAAAATGACACTAAGTTATATGTGCATTTATATGTTTAGAACAACTGCTTCTGTGCAGAAAGAGAACATTTACAAGCAAACACAACATGTCATAACTAACATCTCTAAAGATCATTTTAGGCGTCACCATGCATGAATATTTTCTACAAAGACAAATGGAAATCAGTGAAAAAGCTTTTTTGCTTTATTGAGGGTTTTACACTTAAAGAATTTCAAAGCTGCCACACGACACATAAAGTATGAAAAATAACACAAGAGCAAAAAATATGTTAACAATGAAATATATTGTACGCTGGATGAGCGAATGATTCAGCAGTGACAGTGTGTGTTAGTAAATTCACAGCAACCTGAATGTGTTTGTGGGAACATGGATGTTTTTGAGTGTTTCTGCATCATGTGACCCAGATTTTTGGATCTGCTGTCAGATTGAAATGAAGACGATGAAACCACACAGCAGCTTCAGCTGAGCTGTCAATCAGCAGCAGCAGTCTTATCTGTGGGCCGCAGGGGCTGATGGGAGCTTTGAGGACCTGTTAGAAACCACGTGGCCCTCGTCTGATCTCACAGCTCGTCCTTGTTTGGCCTCAGCTGCATCAGAGCGCCACTTCTCCCCAGGTTCACCAGAGGAAACACCACTGCACAAAATGCTTTTCCTCCCAGCTGCTGCTCTGTGCTGTCTGTATTCAGGTGAGTGTTTCCAGCCAATCAGGAGCCAACAAAGTCAACCTGTAACAAACACTGTCACACTAACCTTCATCTATCTGTCTGTGTCTCTACAGCACTGGTTACCATGGCAGCAGAGGAGCTGATTCAGGAGGATTTAATATTGACCAGGAGAGTTGGAGAAAATGTCTCCTTCAGCTGTGGAGAGATTAATAAGTGTGATGGCAGCTATGTGTTCTGGTACCAGAAGAAAGAATATGAAACATTCAGAGTGATTCTTGATATTGATAAGAATAGTGGTAACATAGATAAAAATTACGGTCATCCTCAGAAAGATGATTTCTCAGCTGTGAAAACACAGAACGGCTGGGAGTTGAAGATAGAGAAAGTTAAACGTGATCATTCAGCCACCTACTACTGCTCCTGCTACAAGTCTGCTCCCCACAGTGAGAAATGATCCCTGCAGCCTGAACAAAAACCAACAGATGAACAGATGTCAAACAGTGTTTGTGACAGGAAGAGAGCAGTAAACCACAGCCCAGGTTCACAGATTTCACCTCCATCTCAGAGTCACAAACATACTGAGCTCAGGGAGATTTTTATTTACTGCTGTTAGAAATTCAATTCTATTTATTTCTCTCTTGAACAGATTTTTCATCGTGTTTTAAGACAGAAACAAGAGGAACAGATGACATCAAACTTCCAAATGTAAACAAATGTATCCTCAGTCCCACAAAAACATTTATTCAAAGTGAAAGAAAAACAGATTGTGTCAAACTGAATCAAAGTCCATCCCTCATTCACAGTGTTAATGTTCTCTTCATGAAAACTCTTCCAGCAGCACTTGTTGTTTAACACCTTTCAGTACATTTAACCAGACACTTTCACTTTAGGACATTTTAAAGACAAATCTTGGACTGATGTCAGGTCAGGATTTTGTCCTTCTAGCAGCGGCTGGATTAAACACACAGATTTAACAAAAAGTGATTCCATGTAAAACACTCTCGTTCACGAGTTTGAACTCTCATAACTTCACATTTCCTCAAATTGAATCTTAGTTATTTAATCACAGGAAGTTTCTGGGATTTTGTTCCAGTCCTCCTGACAGAAATGCTGGAACTGAATCAGGTTTTTAGAACTCTCTGTTGAATTTTGCTTGTTTCCATAACTTTTTATTGAACAGGAGTACTGAGGCTTCAGAGCTTGTTGATGAATCCTTAATTTTTTAAGATTTCTTCAGCATTAAATTAATCCAGTGACAGCTGTCAGTGTTTCCATGGCTACACAGCAAACAGTAACTGTGATGGTTACTTCAGCAACTTAAAACAGCGCTTATGTGTAACTGTCCGTCAACGTGACCAATCACATTAGGACCCCTCTTCCTCTGGCTCCGTCCTCCTAACAGTCAAAAGGCAGGTGATTAAGCTCCAATCGCATTCAAACTAATGACTGTAGAAAACATGGACGACCTGACAGCTTCCCCCAAAAATGTAGTCAAAACATCTCTATCGCCCCCTGGTGTCTGGCTGCAGGTTTCCTTCCTCCTGAGTTTGACTCTAATTACAACCATAATGCTGGTCAACTGGGTGCAATGTCATCATGACAGCTTTGACTGGCAGCTGCAGTGATGGAGAAACCTGCTGTTAAAGTGAATTGTTAAATGTTGTCATTTTTATGCTTACCATCTCTACATTGGTTCAAACACTGTGAACAAAGGCATTCCTTTGTCCCCCTCCCCAGCCTCTCGAAGTTCTGGGGGGAGGCTGTAGTGTTTTATCACAAGCACATCCCTTGTGAAGGTTTGTTTGATGTTTGGTAAGCTTCCTGCCCTTTTTATGGCTTCACTGTGTTGTGTATGGTGAACCAATACAGGAATTGAGCCATATATTGGGTGTGGGGGAGATTACCATTTTATGACCAAGGATGTTAGAAACAGTTGTGATGAGGAAGTCACGCACACACACACACACACACAGTGCCTTGTCTTTGTAACCAAGGGGGGTCTTACGAGGGGAGGTACTTGTGTACAGACATATTGTGTAAACTATTGTTTATTGTAACAGGATTTTCCAATAAAAGGCAGCGAGCGGAGGCCGGAGTCTGGGTCATTTTGTTATAGGATTCGAAGTGCGTTCCTGAGATACCGACGAGGCCTCCCTTGCGCAAGTAAATCGATCGATCGCTGTTGCCTTGTTTTTTCCTTCACAGGAATAAGTCCCTAGATCAGCGGTGTCAGAGTTTAGACTCCACACCTGCGTATCTCTGTTCAGGAATGGCAGATAGAGCAGAGACGCTGAGAGGAGCTCCAGCATTTAGAAACCAGGACCAACTGTTTCAAACTGACAGCCTGAGGTGTTCTTTAGTAAACCGGACTAACCGACAGAAGGACCCGAGGCACCGACACACTTTGTCTGGAACTTAAATTTTTGTTTGTAAGCTAATCAGTAACTAACCTCATTAGCTAGCTAGCTAAGATGATGAAAGTCGTGTTTGTTAGCTAATCCGTGCACATGAGTGAATTTACCCTGACTAAAGAAATCACTGTGAGCCTGAATGTTGATTAAAGTCAGTGCTGTAGTTCAGACATTAGCTCTGCTGCTCTGACTGAACTGAAGGATGTTCAGACCTGCAGCTGAAGATGAGGCACTGAAACTGTTTATATGAGAAACAGAGAAAAGTCACCGATCAGTCTCTGACTAACGTTACTGTACTTTTATTATGAGTGTTAGACTGTAAGAGCGACAGGCTGGACTCTCCTTCAGCTCCTGTGCAGAACTGATTATTAAATATAAACAGCAGCATGTTTCTGTCTCCACATCTGTAAGGACAGTAACACCAAACTTGCACTTCAATAATCCCTCATTAATCATTAACAGCAGATTAAACAGTTTGAACTGAAGATGAATCACTGAGGCCTGAAAATGTTCTCACAGTGTTCTTCACTCACAGACTGTAACATCAGCTCCAGTTTCTGATGTGTTTGTTACTGACACAGCTGATGTCCACAAAATGCAAGAAACACCATTAAAATAACAAAGCCCAACATTGATGCACTGGAACATATTACAGACGTTTGGAGCTGAAGTCAAAATGTTATGTTTAATTTTTCCATTGATGAATTTTTTAGCACAGACTGTATATTTATTTATAGATTTTTCTCTACTGAATTTGTTTGAAATATTCAGGTTAAAAATCAGTCTGATTTATTCTTAATGAGTGTTGTTCACAAAGTTACATGTGCAGTACTCTGTACATCTAACATCCTTTGAGATAAATAATATATGTTGTCCAATACTCAGCAGACTGAACCAGGACTGGAAACTTGCTCATCATCTCATCTTTGAGATCTCCATTTAAAAAGCACCAATGACTCAAAGGTAAATACTAGTAACATGGCGGAGCGAGCAGTCGCACGGCCGGGCGCTCTCCTCAACTTAGCGGTTTTCTTTTTATTTTGTGTATTTTTGTTTCACTTTTACTCCGATATGCAGGAGCACATATGCAGCACAGTAAAACTGAACTGCTTGCGGTTCTAAACCACAAAAACCTGCACACCTTTGCTGACAATGACTGGGACTCAATTCCCCCTGAGATCCGGAGGGTTACCGACTCTAATTTCACCATACCACAGCTGATGTGGCGTAGGCGACGGAGGCACAGGAAACAGAAGAGAGGGAAGAGAGCGGGGCTGAAAGCTAGGCTACGTGCTAACCCACACGGACCGGCTATTTCGAGTCTCTTCCTCACCAACTCACGGTCACTAAATAACAAGATGGATGAGCTACGACTGCGGATCACCTCACACTGTTTGGATTACTGTGTTATGATCATCACAGAGACTTGGCTGGACTCTTTTACCCCAGACACTGCGATTGAGCTAGCGGGCCACGCTACGTTCAGAGTGGACAGGAACAAAGAGTCCGGTAAGAAACGCGGGGGAGGTCTGCTAGTGTTTGTAAACAATAACTGGTGCACCAACAACACAGTTAAAGTCGTCCACTGCTGCCCGGACATAGAATACATGATGGTTCAGTGTAGACCCTTCTACTTGCCGAGAGAGCACACAGTGATCACAATAATAGCAGTTTATGTGCCGCCGCAAGCTAATGCTAAGTCAGCCATGGAGCTACTCCAGCGCTCCATTAATAAGCAGCTAACAACGCACCCGGACTGCGCTGTGATTGTGGCAGGAGATTTTAACCATGCAAACCTGAAATCTGTCCTGCCTGGATTCTTTAAAAACGTGAGCTTTCCGACGAGGGAAAACAACACACTAGACCAGGTCTACACCAACATCCCAGATGCTTACAAGGCCACCCCCCTGCCTCATCTTGGACTCTCTGATCATCTCTCTCTGTCCTTGATCCCTGCTTATAAACCTCTAATTCAAAGACAAAAAACATCTGAAAAAACAGTAAGAGTGTGGACCACGGAAGCCACCACGGCCCTACAAGACTGTTTTGATAACACCAATTGGAGTGTATTTGCAGAAGGATCAGACTTGGAGGGCCACACATCTGCCGTACTCTCATACATCAGCTTCTGTACTGAGAGTGTAACAACAACAAAGACTGTTAAAGTGTTCCCGAACCAGAAGCCATGGCTCAACAGTGAGGTGAGAGCCCTACTAAGAGCACGTGACAGCACCTTCAAATCAGGAGACCAACAAGTCAACAAAGAGGCACGCCAATCTCTGGTTAAAGGCATAAAAGAAGCCAAGCGCAAATACAAACAGCGCATCGAGGAACACTTTAACACAAAGAACTCCAGAAACATGTGGCAGGGGATCAAGACACTCATTGGCTACAAAGACAGTTGCACACAAACCAGCTCCCCAGACATAGAACTGAACTGATCCAGTTCTACACTGCAGTCATTGAGTCTGTCCTGTGCTCCTCCATCACAGTCTGGTATGGTGCAGCCACTAAACAGGACAGGTGCAGACTGCAGCGGACTGTACGGGCAGCAGAAAGGATCATCGGCGCCCCCCTGCCCTCCATCCAGGATCTGTACCTCTCAAGAACCAGGAAACGGGCAGGGAAAATCATCACAGACCCCTCACACCCTGGACACAGACTTTTTGATCTGCTGCCCTCTGGCAGACGGTACAGAAGCCTGCAGACCAGGACCACCCGACACAGGAACAGTTTCTTTCCACTCGCCATCTCCCACCTAAACAGTTGAACTATCACACTGCTCCCACTGCCAGACTGCAACTGCACCTTATGTACATTCTGTAGTATTCATTCCACCTCATTTCATTTCTGTATTTTATGTATATACATTTAGATTAGTTATTTATAGTTGGTTTACACAGCTTTGTGTATGTATGTGTATGCATGTGTAATGTATATATAGATACGTGTTTGTGTGGGTGCGTGTGTGTGTGTGTGTCTGTGTGTGATTTACATTGCTGTGCTCGAGAGCCACCATCTACCGGAACCAAATTCCTTGTATTTGTCTGCACATATACTTGGCCAATAAACACGATTCTGATTCTGATTCTGATCACCTTACCTGACACCCTAAACCATTTCTTCGCCCGCTTTGACCAAGAAAACAGGGACACCATCACCCATCCTGCCGTTACAGAGAGGGACGACGCTCCCATCCAGCTGGAGCAGCACCAGGTCAGAGCGACACTGCGCAGAGTCAACGCGAGGAAAGCAGCTGGTCCTGACGGTGTAGCCGGTAGAGTGTTTAAAGCATGTGCAGACCAACTAGCAGAGGTTTTCACCACCATCTTCAACCTCTCACTGCTACAGTCTGTAGTACCATCCTGCCTTAAGTCAGCCACCATCGTTCCAGTGCCCAAGAAGAACACAGTGAGCTGCTTGAATGACTATCGTCCTATTGCTTTAACACCCATAATTGCCAAATGTTTTGAACAGCTCATCATGTCACACATTAAAGCTGCCATCCCTGCAGACCTCGATCCATACCAGTTTGCATACAGGGCAAACAGGTCAACAGAGGATGCCATAATAACAGCTCTTCACACAGCCCTCACACACCTGGACTGTACTAACACCTATGTTAGAATGTTGTTTGTGGACTTCAGCTCTGCCTTCAATTCAGTTCAACCCCACAAACTGGTTAATAAACTAAGCAACTTAGGACTCAGCAGCTCACTGTGCAGCTGGATACTGGACTTCCAGAGCAACAGACCCCAGAACGTCATCTCCCACCAGGTAGAGAAAGCACAACAAAGGCTGTACTTCCTCAGAAACTACGTCAGGCCCAATTACCCCAAAGACTGCTAGTAAACTTCTACTGTTCCACCATCGAGAGCCTTCTGACTTACTGCTGCACACTCTGGTTCAACTGCTGCTCCACAGAGGACAAGAGGAAACTGCAGCGGGTGGTGAGGGCAGCAGAGCGGGCAATCGGCACTTCACTAACCCCCCTCAGAGACATCTATACTGGCAGACTTCAGCAGAAAGCCAGCATCATCATTAAAGACCCCTCGCACCCTGGACACTCACTTCCCCCAACAGGTATAATCAGGAAAAGTTTATTCCCAAGGCGGACAGCAGGAATTTAAAACACACACACACACACACACACACACACACACACACACACACACACACACACACACCTGTCCTAAAATTCCACAGGAATAGACATTCTAACAAAACTATAAAATGTTTTTTGTATACTAAAATACCCTGAAGTATAGACAGTGGATTAACACAATGTAATATGAAAACACTAAAAACATGCGATACAAACATCAGAATGAAAATATTTCAAATAAAAACTACACTCACAAATAAACACTGAAATCAGAGTAAAACTAATTATAAAAGACAAATACAAATTCCCACTATGTGGATGTACATATGTGTATGGCTCACTTTACCATAAATTGTTTCTTCAGTCAGTGAAATGGTGCTTCAGCTTCAGCAGCAGTTGGCTCTCAAGGTTCTTGCTGTGAAGCTGTGACCGTTTGGCAGTGAACAGGAGTCCTGCATGACTAAAAAGTCTCTCACAGGCTGCAGATGCAGGAAGAGCTGTATTGACTTTGATCGACAGCTTCTTGATCTGAGGAAAGCCATGCAATACATCCACACCTCCAGTGAATGGACATGAAAGGTACCTCTCCAGCTCCCCTGCTTCTGGATTTCCTGACCCCATGGACCCAAAGAAGTCATCTTCATCAGATAGGCTGCTGTTTGTGCTGGCCTCACCCAACTCTGTGTCTAGTTGATGTCTGATGAAGGTCAGACCTGTGGAAAGATGTATGGTTAGGTCTGTGCATTAGTGTGCTGTATAGACTGCCGAGCTGCTGATGTTTGGCATGAAAAATTTTATCACACCGGAAATGTTTTTTTCCCTAACTTTTGTCAGCCTTTTTTTCCCCCTAACTAACACTATAATCCCAAATCACAGTAACAAGAAAAGTCATTATAAGTCAAAATCTAGTGGCTCAAAACTTAATGGATAACATGCATATTTACCAGCTTTTAAGATGCTCTCCTCTGTGGTCCATGATGTTCTGAATCTTGGTATTAGTATTGCAGCTGCAATCAGCTCAGGGTCTTTCATTATTTCTCCAAAACGTTTCTGGATTCCATCCCGCAGCGCATCAACAAGAGGTCTACACATTTTGCAAGATGACTCCAGCTTCCTCAGCTTCTCCAGCAACTGGTAAAGTGTTGGCAGCAAGAAGCCCATGTGCAGAGATGATTCCCCTTGGAGGATATTAAGGGCCATGGCAACAGGCTTCATCACAGCAGTGTACTCAACCAAAAATCCCATTTCAGCAGGATTGAACCTAAAAAAGGTGTAAAAACAGAAATAGGTCATAGCCATTTCTACAGCAATGTAATAACTGAATTGTCTGTAAAATTTGCAAATGATTGCAAAATGAGACAGTAAAACTATAAGTAATTGATAATATTTACATTTTTCAGTGTCAGTCAAAGTCACTTAAAAAAAAGGGGTGGATTCACACATTAGTCACAATTTAATATTTAAAAACAAGTTCCATCAACTTACATCTTTATCTTTAATGCCGTGCAAACATTGCGGATTGCTTTCTCTCCTTGCTCTTTATGAATGCGCACAAGTCTTTCCACAGCAAGGAACAGGGAGCTCCAACGAGTTTGATTGGGTCGAAGAAACTGCAACTTGCACTCACGTTCCACTGTTTCATAAGCCATGATTGACCTGCTGGTTTTATTCCACAGAGCATGACATTTTGCAAAAGCAGACCGAGACAGTCTCTTGTATGTATCATTGGTAGCTTCTGCAGCAGTGGCATCAACTGTTGATATAAGATTGAGTAGATGACATGCACACTTTTGGTGCCTTGGAAGCTGGTACTCCAGACATGTGTTGTCATCCAAAACGGCAAACACATCTTGATACTCCACCTCTAACTCACTGTCTTCTGCATCATCAAGGATAGACCCACTATCCTCCTGCCAATTGGTTGTTTCTTCCTCTTTGTCCTCACCATATAATCGAAAGGCCTTCAAGAAGTTTGAACCACTGTCTGTTGTCGTCCGGGTCACTTTTTCTCTGATGTGATACTCTGAATGGATTTCCTCTAATGCAGCAGCAAGAACATCAAATGTGTGTGAACCTTTAAGAGGTCTACAAGCCAGTGCAGCAGAATGCCTTTCTAAAGAGATGTCATCTATCCAGTGACAAGTCACTCCTAAGTAGCTATGCTGTCTGGCAGACCAGCAGTCTGTTGTGGTAGGAACATAGTTCACAGTTTTTGATGATTATGCTTTTCATATTCTTCACAGCGTCTTCTATTTTTGAGCACAATGTTTTCCTTGTCATTACTGCACACTGAGGTTGCAAGGTTTCCATCATAGTCTTGAAGGACGATGTCTCAACTATAGAAAATGGTTGGTTGGCCTCACAAACAAACGTAAGCAGAAGCTTGTCAAATGTTGCTTGTGTTATTCGCCTAGAGCCAGTGAAAGAGTTTTGCGTTCTTCATAGGTGGCTCGGTAGAAGAGGATGACTTTCGTTTTCTGTGGCTGTCCATTAATTCCGTATACATCCTCAATTTTTTGGAGTGAACCCTCTGTTGGTAGAAAAAAATAGACCATGAAATGACTTGTGACTAAGCAATTTCTATACAGCTCTTAGAAAAAAAGAGAAAAAAAAAGATGATCCCATATTTTTAACCCTCCTGTCATGTTCAACCCCCCCACCCATTGACTGAACGACCAAATGAAAGGCCCCCTGAACGACCCACTGAATGACCAAATGAAAGGCCCCCTGAACGACCCACTGAATGACCAAATGAAAGGCCCTCTGAACGACCCATTGACGCACCCACACAACTGAATTTGGTGGTGAAAACTGTTATGGTAATTTAAGAGCTGTTAAAACAGACCAATCAATTTTGACTGGGAACACTAAAGTAAGGGGTGGGGGATGAACGCGACCGGAGGGATAAACTAGCACAAAAAAAATTTTTCACCACTAAATTCAGTTAAGTGGGCCGTTCAGTGAGTGGATTCCAGTTCATTTCCTATGGCAGTTACTTTTGTCCGGGAACACCACAGGTGTAACAATGCTGATTAAAACACTCAAAATTCAATGAAAGAGGTGATCATTACTTTTATATGTTCAAGTGCATAGTGCAGAGGATATCATTATGCAATCAGATGTAAAACACAATACTTACGAGTGCTTTAAGTTGTGAATCGGATAGATTTGACTGGAAGACTACAGGAAGGAAAGAGAAACAAAGTCGTGCCTACATTACATGGATTTCCACTTAAAAAAGAAATTTCAGATTAAGTTCAAAACAAGAACGTATGCAAGGCTTAGCAGTGCTAGTCAATAGATTCTCCTTCAAAAAAAACCAAAACAACAGAAAAAACCTTTAGCTTTTCCTCTTTATAAACTTCTACACCTTATAACTGTACTTCTCTGAAGCAAGAGTCAGGACAAAAAGTCACTTGTGGAGAAAAGAAAAATATTAAAACGGCTTAATTACTAATGTAGTTTCTAGGAGAAAGGGAGTGATTCTGGATATGTGCATTTTCTTTTTTAAATCATCTCATTTTTAATATGGGCAAGACCTAAGACTGTGATTCTGTAACCCACGGTTGTCAAGCTCCAGTCTTCGAGGGCCAGTGTCCTGAAACTATTAAACATGTCCTCACCGCGACACGCCGAATTATTGCTTATTAGGACATTAGCAAGACTATGGTACTTGACTGCATGCTGAGGTGGCAAAATGCAGCCATGTGTGTTGGACTATGGACACATCAAAAAGTTGTAGTACACCGACTCTCAAGGAATCAAGCTCGACACAGCGGCTGTAAGACTGACATCCACTTAACCACAGCTAAAAAAGAAATTTAAAGCAAACTTACCGCAACATGTTTCCTCAGGTTAGATGTTGAGTTTTTGTACGCTGAGACGTCGGTTTGCTTTGGCTCACACAGAAGACATCGCATTATATAGCTGTCCTTTTGTACTCCTTTAAAGCGAAACATGCTTTGCATATGCGGCCAAGGGTGTTTGTCCTGTTCAGTGTTAGCGGAGACGGTTGCCATTTTTTGATGTATTTCTTCTGTCCGTCTTTGGAAGTTGAAAAGGCTTGGGCTACTCGGCCTGCCATTTTATATCTGGTCATGTGACCGCATGGCTACGTCTGATTGGTGAAAGAGTTACCGGTAGCTCCAGTGGCGGCATGATCCATAATTTATATTAGTAGTATTATCCAATGTGTGAAATTAATTATTAAAAAAAGTAACGAGTCGAATTTTGCAAATGTAGCGGAGTAAAAGTACCGTTTCTTCTTCACAAATGTACTCAAGTAAAAGTAAAAAGTATCGTGCAAAAAAGGTACTTAAAAAGTACATTTTTTTCAAAAACTTACTCAAGTAAATGTAATGGAGTAAATGTAGCTCATTACTACCCACCTCTGATAACTTCTGCATATCTTTCTTGTGTAAATGTAAATTTGTCTGTTATTGTGTAAATACTTAGACTATTGTGTACATCACACACATGGAGAGATGCCAAACTGCCTTTCATTGTTCTTGTAACAGTGACAATAAAAAGCTATTCTATTCTATTCTATTCTATTCTATTCTACAGATAATGCGTTAGTATATAAGACTTTATATAAGACTTTTATAAGACTTCTTTTTTAACAAACAGCTCATATATCAGCTGTCAGCAGAACTGTAGAACTTCACATTCTGAAGTGTGTGAGGACAGAGAAGAGTCAGCTTTATTTCAGGTTTGATGGATAAACTTTATATTTCACAGTTTGTGATGATTCTGTTCTCTTTGTGATTTTAGGAGCTGCCCTCAGCACCACCCAGTGACATCACACACATCATCCTATATGTTCACTCTTTGTCAGTGAAAGCTGCAGCTGTTTTATTGATAAAGTTAATGACAAATTGTTAGGGTACCTGGGTCGTTGACCCAGTGGTTTCAGTTTTGTACCTTTTATTTGTGTTCTTATTTTAGTTTATTCTTGTGAAGGTTTTGGTTTCTGTTTTGCATTTCTATTTTTCCCCCAGTTCTTCTTGGTGTGTGTTTATTTAGTTCTCAAGTTTTGGTTTCCTTACTCCCTGTGTCCAGCCAGTGTCTGTGTCTGCCCTGGTCCCACGTCTCTGTTCGCTCTGTTGCAGTGCCTGCTTGTGAGCCTGTGTCTGTAAGTTCAGTCTGC
Organism: Oreochromis niloticus; assembly: GCF_001858045.2. NCBI lineage: Eukaryota > Metazoa > Chordata > Actinopteri > Cichliformes > Cichlidae > Oreochromis > Oreochromis niloticus. The sequence continues at coordinate 40,499 of NW_020327106.1, forward strand.
GTTTCCTGTTTTACTTTGAAAATCTTTGTCTCATGTTGATGCATCTGGTTTTGCTTCCTTTGTCTCGTGAGCCCTGATTTGTCCCAACTGTTATAGAATGAAAGAAATTATTTTACTGCTACTGTTCATAACCATCATCTTTATCATTGCATTAATTATCATTTCATACAAGCATTTATTGCAGCTGCTGGCATTATGTTATATTTTGTATTACAGGGGTATCATAATCCCATATTAACATGTTTATTACAGGTGCAGTTATAACCACTTTAAATCGTTGAGTTAAATCTATAATCTTAAAAGCTTATATGCTGAGTATATTGTTACAGTAAAATAGTAGCTGAGCAAAGGCCTGAGTGTATTCAACAACACGTGTTGCACTAGAGTCTACTTGACAACAGGTGACAGAAGGAGAGGTCAAGTCCATGGGGACCTCAAAGGCCTGAGATCATCACCATATTTGGAAGAGGATGCCAGAAAGGGGAACTCCTGTGTCTGCATTTATCTCTTAAGATTGATCATTGTCTGTAAAAGAGGCAAACAATGTTCTTAAGATGCAAATTATGTGCTTGTAAACGCAAGAGGGGGCGTTATAATACCCTGATATTATAAAAGCAATCTGAAGTGTATTTTTGGGTGGGGATTTACAACTGATGTTTTCCAGTGTACACCTCCCCACGCTGCGTGTATTCATTAAAATCAATTGTTTTGATCATGCTCTTCTGGACCATTGTTGTTTTACTCTCGTCCTCAATATCGGACCCTTAACATTTGGTGCACTGGCCGGTGGTTGAGGAGGGAGAGATTTGGAGGTTTGGACGGTCCGGGGTCCGAGCGTGGTCGGACGGCAGTCATGATCCGGCAATCGAACTGAGTTGACAGGCACCTTTATGAAAGAGGTAAGCACAGGCCTGTTGATTTTATCCGAAGTGTGCTGAATTGGATGATAAAATTAAATGTCTACTCAGTAAAAATTGCCGGTAAATGTCTGTTTTGATTTTGATGAAAATCTCATGAGAATTGAAGTTGAAATAAAGATAACGGAAGTTTGTAAGTGGGTTCGAGTCCCAAGTACTGAGTAAAGAGAATAAAGGAATGAAAAGAGAAAGCAGTTGGACTGCTGAGTGAATTTAGTGTGATAGGGAATTGGTCATTTTGTGGGTTAGAGTCCCCATTGGACAGAAACAGGTTGGACCTGTGTCAGTTATACACTTGTTCTGAGGTGTTGATTGTTGTTTCAAAGTATTACAAATTATTCTAGAACGGCAGTTGGACTGCTAAGAAGTGCATTGTTCGGAGGTGACACTCCAAATTTCCTGGGGACGCTCAGGATTTTCCTTTGGAAGGGATAGTCCGATTTGGCAATCGTGGACAACTGAGGACGGTCCAAAATAAGCTACTGACTGGGTCAGTTTACCGTTTGGAACGGTGGTTTGCACTTTTTTGGGCAGCAAAGGTTGGACCTTGGGTGTTGGACACTTTTAAATTGAGTTAGGGATCTTAGAAATCGGGGCAGAAACTGTTGGACAGATACTGCTTAATTGATTACAAAAAAGTTGGACTTTATCGGTTGGACCGTTAACTTAAATTTGTCGAAATTATTTAGGTGTTAAAATGTCAGGCCTAAAATCTGTGCAGTTGTAATATAAGACGTCTTTGTAATATAAAATAAGAGATCTCTGTGTGAAAGGAGTCTGAGGCAGTGCTAACTTCTATTTTTAGACGGTGTGTGTGTGTGTGAATGCAAATGAGGAGCTGTGACGTGCAGAGAGATTGGTTTCGGTTTAGAGTATTATTGAGCTTTATAACTGTTGTTTGCAAATATTGCCAAATGCCTGTAAGTAAGATGCTGGTTTTGCTCACTACAATAGTATAAATAGAGTTTTGATTGATTATAGTGAACATATGATCTGTGACTGAGATTGGAAATAGAATAAAGAAACTGTTCATACTTTAGACCAGCGTTTTGGTCAGAGGATCTAGAGTGATTTAGAAGGTTTAAATGATAAATAAAGGTGTGAGATATATTTCTTTTGTGATGCAAAGTAGGATGTTTTAAAGTTTGAAAGTGCTTCTAATTCAAGAAATGCATGAGTGATGTTATGAGAGTTTTAGTTTCTTTTTCTCTCAGTTCAAAAACACATAAGTATATACACTTGGTACACCCACTTAAGAAATTATTGTGTGACTGATGCTACAAAACTGACCTAAAGAATGGTGATGTGTGTGAAGAAGTGTTAATTGTCCTGATGTTTGAAAGAGCTCTATTTAAAAGTGTGTGAGTGAAATGAAGGTGTATTGTTTTTAGATCAAGATTTAGTAGAATTACTGATTGTTTGTAGACTGTAAAATACAAAGAGAGACAGACTCTGCAGAAACAGGAAATATGTGTGACAGGAAATAGTGAACAGGAACTACATGCCCATAAAAGGTACTCACTGTGACAAGCGTGCACCCAGAGTGAGAGACGAGTTAAACTCTAGGCACATGAAGCAAATGGAGCTTTTAAGAAAAGAAATGAAAATGATATTAATTGTATGCTTTAGTGTGTCAATACAGGTGGACTTCTCTCAACATGGAACTTTGAGTAAACCGGTAAAAAGGATAGATTAACATTGGGAAAATAAGCCAGTCTTTGGCTGAAGTTGTGTGGCTTGATCTCTCACTTTGTCCCTAAACTGAGAAGAACCTAAAAGGACAGTCAATCTCCTGATGAAGACCGGCAGAACATCGTGGACTTGAATACAGCAGGCAAAAGACAGTGCCACTGAATCATTTACACTGACGACGACTGACGACCAGCAGAAGCATGTAAGAAAAGCAAAGATGTAACATGTGCTGTGAATTACAGGCTGGGCAGTTGAACAGTGGGATAAAGAACTGTGGAAGAGCACTGGACATTGAGTGTCACATTTGCCATGCTGGGACTTAACCTAAAAGAAAAGACTGTGAAGAAACAGAGAAGAAACAGACTGTGTTTGCTGGAGATTTGAAGGCCACACAGGACACTGTGAAGAAAAAGGACCAGTGAGAGGTGAAGCCAGGACAAGTTTGACTGCGAGAATACAGGATATAATTGGGTTGAAATTGAAGCCGGAACTCATGATTGTTTAGTGATGTCCACCATATCACGATTAAAGAGGTAAACACAAATAGAAAACACACATACACAAATTGTTACATGTGAAATTATTTTGAAATGAATCAGAAGTTAGATAGTTTGAATCTAAAGCTCAGTGAAAAGATGCATAAATTAAACATGAATACATAAAAATGCAACGAAAAACACAATGAATTAATGCAATGAAGATGCAGCTTACACTTCATTAACATGATCACATGATATGCAACACAGAAAGCAGCTTACACTCAATTAGCATAAAATGCAAGGAAGAACATGCTTACATACATAACATCATTGGTATTTTTGACAGGAAAGGGAGGGAAGTGGGTCGTTTAAGCACTCGTGATAATAATGAAAATGTCTTAGTTTTGTTATTTTCAGGGGCAAGCAGACCTGGATCAATATTCCACATGGAGCGGTTGGAAGGAAAATTATAGGTTAACATCACTGGATATGGTGAGGCAAGTTTCTGGTTGAATTGTTCACAGAATGATGTGTCCAGGAACCTGAAAAGCAAGCCCTAACTCCTGGCTGAAGACCAGGAGTGCTGTTATTTAAGGTGGGAAATCAAAGTTTGGGTTAGTAATTCAGGGGAAGGAGAAAAACTGACTGTTTAGGTGGAAAATTGTGAAGGAGTCTGAAATACTGCGAAGCAACATATGCAAAAATAACACACACAAACAGAGAATGCATTAACCTTACAAAGACAAGCTCATGAAGATTAATGCATAGACATTGATTAAACCTGGCTAAGAACACGAGCATACGCAATGAAGATTAGCTTGCTACTTGTATGAGTGATAGAATGGTGTGAATGTTTAATAAAATAGACTTAAAGCTTGAAGTTGAAGTTGACTCAAAGGGGTTATATGACAGGGGAGTGAGTTATGGAAAAAACAAAAGAAAAGTGATTAAAGTAGTTTTTATAAGAGTGACTTAGGAGTGCTCTTGTACTGATTGATCAAAGCAAGTGATTAGTATAGAAAGAAAATGAAAATAATTCAATAATGTGATAAGGTTTAAACAGGCATTTCTCTTGTCACGGCAACTTGTTGAGATGTGACTCAGTATGCAAATTAGCTCGAGTGAGTGATGACAGAGGAGCTTCCTGTGTGTGTGATTGAGGCCTTGAGGAAAGGAAGCAAAGTACACAGTTCAGAGGTGCAGATTTGGACAAGAAATTTATAATTTAGTGTTGACACATTGTTATAACGTGTTTATATTTTAGGCTGAATCTAAGTATGGTGAAGTGTGCAAAACGGTGCAGCTTTGACGAGGTTTTCAGTGCGTTGAATGGGTGACATTTAAGATTGTTTAAGATTTTTGAGGTTGTTGTTTTTATTTTAATAGAGGGAGTTTTAATAAACATGGACATGTCTAAGAGGGCCCATTGGTTTTGTAACAGTGCACTCAGAAAAAACCTGTCAGGTGATTTTGTTTTGTACTTTGATGAGCTAATAATCAGCTCTCTTTTTTCTCATTTTTGTTCTAAGCAGGCCTGGAAGAGAGTGAACTAACAGCGCTGACAAAATTTCCGAGAACAATCATAAGGTGGGCTTTACAGATTATAATTGGCTGAGGAGGAGACCTGATTGGTTGTGAGTCTCTGTCTAAAAGGATTGTAGCGATTCAATCCAGACAAAAGCATACAGAACCATTTTCCTAAAAACAGAAAACAAAATAAAACAAATGAATGAGCTCATTTTGCTGAGAGGGGAGTATCTGATTTTGCGCGGGAGCCTATACCATGAGTAAAAATATCATGTGTTAATGTAGGTGAGTGAATGTGTGTGACTGGACCAAGGTGGGGATGACTAAATGTGGATAAACAATTTACTATGCCAGCAAGAGAAAGGGGATGCTTTGTTTTGCTTTTGTCATAAGCAGGACGAGTAGAAGACTTAATTCTGGGGATGCTGAGTTTTGAGTTGCTTTGAGAAAATTTCTGTTCTACTGACTGGGGTTAGATTATGGTATTACATTATATTGTTGGGTGTAGGCCAAATGCTAAAAGGGAAACATTTTTTGATATAACTTACGTTACCATTAACTGAAGAAACACATGATTGATAACTGTTCTGTTTTAAGTTTTTTGTTATAACACAGATTGGCTCACAATGGGGGAGAGTTGGTTATGAAATGTAGAGTACAGGTTTTGTTTCCAGGAAATTCCAAGGATCCAGACTTTGAATGGAGCAAGGAGGTTGAGAAGATTTGACATAATGATTAAATTGATTTTATTCCTTAAACACAGGTTTTCAGGGCCAGACCAGAGAGGAGGAATGCTGAGCTGTTTTGAGAAATGATATGACTAACCTTGTTGTTTTAATTTTCTAAGCTTGGGTGAAGCATTTTGAGTTTTTTGCCACATGAGATGTGTCAAAAAAGGGAGGGATTTAAGGTTTAATTTGTTTAATTTGAAATGGGTTTTAGGATGATTTTATAATTATTGGGGTTTTTGATAATTTAGATACGGTAAAACTGAGGCAGGAAGTGTTATTTTCATGTTTAAGTTAAAGGATTAAAATGAATTGAATCCTGTTTAGATGATAAAATGCCGTGTTCATAAGAAGCTGTATATAAAACTTAAAAGGGAAACTGTGGGAATAAAAGATATGCTTAGATAATTTGGGGAAAACTAGTGAAGATTTTAGGAGTAGAAAAGGTTTGATTTATTTTTATTTTTAGGATAAGTGGTTATAATGCAGGCTTACACATACAGATATTACATAGATTTATTTCTAGGCTAGAGGAGAGAGTTTTTCTTAAGAGAGTGTTAAAAGTGTCGCTGACTCAAATGAATAATATTGGAGATTATATATGTAGAAATGATTTTTTCTTACACATTGCGATCATGCTCATTAACAGAGTTGATGTTCGGTCCATTTAAGGTCATAAGCTTCGATGAGCGCGATGTCTCAGTCGATATATTGCGGGGGACTTGGAGCAATAGAAGGATAAACAGCATTCACGCTTACAAACACACATGATTTAAACATAGGTGAGTGGGTGTGTTTAATAGAACTAAAAGCGTTGCTCACACACATAAAGAGCATTGAGATTAAGTAAAGTTAATATAAAGGATAGAGCCCAGAACATGATATTGTGAACCAACTTTGAATAATTAAAGGAACATTAGATGAACACAGTAGATTAGTGAGGTGTAGCAGAGAGAGGCTGTTTGTTTTCTATCCCTTACAGGAGAAGATTTCCACTAGAGAGGGACCCAGAAAAGGAGCAGAGACCACTTAAGCATGAAGTGTTTTCAAGTGGGAGCTGGCATTTTATTACTGGACCACCTAGATGACCTGAGGTTGTTGTCTGATTTGCTGAGTCAGAGGACGGCTAGAGAGGGTCAGAGCGAAGGCAGTGGACCTGGGAATGGTGGTTTTGGTGCCCATGATGCCATTAAAGGATCTAGAGGTGACAGAGTGGGTCGAGGAGTGACACAAGAAAATGGTATGGTGACCTCTTGTGGTCAAGAATAGAATAGAATAGAATAGAATAGAATAATCCTTTAATTGTCCCACAAGGGGAAATTTGGTTGTATCAGCAGCAAAAAAACACGCATATACAAACAGAACAGGACACAGAACCGAAGCACAATTTTTACATATTTACATCTTTACATCATGGACAATAGTTACGAGAGCAGAGTACAGTACAGTTGTTTAAATTAGCGTACACATAGTGTGCAAACATAGCAGGATACTGAAAGATGTTTAAATAGTTAAGAATATTTAGAATAATTAGAAAAGTGCAGATTGTTTATTGTACCCATGCATTAAAAAGTAAACATGTAACTTTCAATAAGTTAGTGTATATATAAGCTGAGAAAAGTAATGTGCAGTTATAACAGTAAAAGTTGTTACAGTGCTGATGTAAACATCTGTGTTTGTTGGGAGCAGTTCTGATTGTACAGTCTGACAGCTGCAGGGAGGAAGGACCTGCGGAAACGCTCCTTCATGCATCTAGGATGCAGCAGTCTGTCACGTCAAGAGGTCAAGAGGGGAATTGTAGAATGAAAGAAATTATTTTACTGCTACTGTTCATAACCATCATCTTTATCATTGCATTAATTATCATTTCATACAAGCATTTATTGCAGCTGCTGGCATTATGTTATATTTTGTATTACAGGGGTATCATAATCACATATTAACATGTTTATTACAGGTGCAGTTATAACCACTTTAAATCGTTGAGTTAAATCTATAATCTTAAAAGCTTATATGCTGAGTATATTGTTACAGTAAAATAGTAGCTGAGCAAAGGCCTGAGTGTATTCAACAACACATGTTGCACTAGAGTCTACTTGACAACAGGTGACAGAAGGAGAGGACAAGTCCATGGGGACCTCAAAGGCCTGAGATCATCACCATATTTGGAAGAGGATGCCAGAAAGGGGAACTCCTGTGTCTGCATTTATCTCTTAAGATTGATCATTGTCTGTAAAAGAGGCAAGCAATGTTCTTAAGATGCAAATTATGTGCTTGTAAACGCAAGAGGGGGCGTTATAATACCCTGATATTATAAAAGCAATCTGAAGTGTATTTTTGGGTGGAGATTTACAACTGATGTTTTCCAGTGTACATCTCACCACGCTGCGTGTTTCATTAAAATCAATTGTTTGACCACGCTCTTCTGGACCATCGTTGTTTTACTCTCGTCCTCAATATCGGACCCTTAACACTGTGTTTCCCTCCCGTCTCTCATTCCCTGATTGCTCCCTCTGTGTATATAAGCCCTGTGTTTTCATCTGTCCGTGTCATGATCTACCCTCATGCTGTGTGGTCCAGCTGTCTGTCTGCCAGTTCAGGTTATTGTTATTTTCAGTTTAGTATTTGTATTCTCAGTTTTGCTAGTTCTCTGTTTGCCATCTAGCAATAAATCTGAGTTTGAGTTTACTTTCTGCCTCCGAATGTCTGCGCATTGGGTCCTCCTTACCACCACTCCTGCTTGCACACAGCCTTCACATGACAGAAGATCGCGACCAGAACATGGACCCCGCAGACATTTTCACCTCGGAGTACAATGCTGAGATGGAGCGGACGGTGAGCCTGCTCGACCGCATCGCCCAATCCCCAGATTTGAGGACAATGGCAGTCGGGCTGAGTGCAGTAGATGCAATCATTCGACATAATCCTCAGCTTACCTGGTTTGCTAAGGACACAAAGCTGGGCAGCACCATAGCTGCATAGAGAGAGCAAGTCAGGGCTAGTGAGCTTGTTCTCTCTGTCACTAACTCTTCCTCATCGCTGCCCCAGTGCAACACACACTCCGCACCTGCCTCTACGCTGCCACGGATTTCCCCTCCTTCCACACGCCAGCCGGGACCTTGTTCGCCTGTCCATTCACCAGCCTATTTCCTGGCAGCTATTTGGTCGGAGGATGAGGAGGTGGTCTCTGTTTCTCCGCCAGTTCCTGTTCCCTCATCCCGAAGGAAACGGCGCCCTTGCCACCGCCACTCCTCTCCTCAGCAGGGATGGGTACCGGTATCCGGTGCCATTATGGCACCGGTTCTGACATAAACGGTAGGAACCAGACCGAAAAGCAGCGCACATTTCGGTGCTTTATTTCGGTGCTTTTTTTTCTCTGAGATGTCATACACTTTAGATTCTAGCCAATCATTTTACGTTTCCAAGGATAGTAGGCGGGCCCAGGTACATAGGTTCTTATAGAGCAGAACTACAGATTAAAAATGCCCAAGGCGAAGCGGTCAAAACTCTGGCTGTACTTCACAGCAAAAGATGCAAACTCAGCAGCCTGCAACAAGTGCTTTAAGCTGATACTGTGATACTGTCAAAGGAGGTAACACCTCGAATCTGATGAAACACCTGGCGACGTATAGCATTTTGTTAAAAGCCGAGAAATGCGCTGTATTTGATAGCTTGCTGCGAGACCTCACACCGTGCACATCTACTGCGGGTGTGGTGCCTGTTATCGGACCCGGAGTTAGAAACGTCCCCCAAAAACCCGAAGAGTAGAGTCCTGGCCCCTAGCCCTGCCAGCGTAGCAGAAATGATGACGGATGATGATGGCAGCAGCAGCCGTTCTTCTCTGCGTGAGTAGCTTCATGTTGTTCGTGTGTAATTTACGTTGAGTAGGCTAACCACATTATTACATTAATGCATGTAAGGTGAACTAGCAAACACCGTCGTAGTTACATGCGGCTGTCCTCTTGTTTGATGGCAGATACTCCCTTCACCCTGGCCAAAAAGGCTAAAATGACCAAAGAAAAAGTGGAAAACCGTTGAACATGAGAGGTTTTTGGACCAATTTTGTGTTCTCCATTCTTTAAGCACCGATTCGAGCGCCGTTTAAGCACTGGCACCATTTCAAAAGTACCGGTTTGGTACTGGTATCGGATAAAACCTAAACGATACCCATCCCTACTCCTCGGTCATCTGTTCTGCTACCAGCTCAGTTACCTGCTGGTGTTTGTCTCCACTGAAGAGTCCGAATGGCCCGTTCAGCAGCCTGTCTCCGCTGGAGGGTCCAAGTGGCCGCTTCAGTTGCCTCCTGTCTCCGCTGGAGGGTCCGAGGAGCCTGTCCAGCCACCTGTTCCTGCTGGACGGTCCGAGGGGCCCCGCCGGCCTTCATCTGTTGTTTCCGCTGGGGGTTCTGGAGAACTGCACCAGCCTTTGTGTGTCTCTGGAGGGACTCAGGGATCTGTCCAGCCATCTGTTCCTGCTGGGGGTTCTGGATAACCACTCCAGCCATCTTCTGTCTCCGCTGGAGGGTCCGAGGGGCCTGTCCAGCCTTCGTCACCTGCAGCCACCACCTGCGGCTCCCGTGCCGTCGCCTGCAGCGTTGTTGCCTGGAGCGCCGTCACCTGGAGCGCCATTGCCTGCAGTTTCCACACTGCCGCCTGCAGTGCCACCACCAATTCTGTCACCTGCGGTTGCCATGCTGGCATCTGGTCCTGCTTCGTCTCTGCCTGAGGCGTCCGCACATGCTGGTTCCGCTTCTTCTGCACCAGAGTTCTCGGCGCCATCTGGTCCTGCCTCACCACGTCCTGCTTCATCTGCGCCAGAGGTTTCCACACCGTCTGGTCCTGCCTCACCTCGTCCTGTCCGTCCTGCCTTGCCTCGTCCTGTCCGGCCTGCATGTCCTCGCCCTCTCTGGCCACTTTCCAGGCCGTTGGCTGGACATCATCGCTGTCACGGCCGGCCTCCTGAACTGCTTTTCGGGCTTTTGTGTTGTCGACCTCCAGGCCGGCCCCCTGAACTGCCCAGGTTTGGACTGTTGTGCTGTCAACCTCCAGGCCGTCCCTCTGAACCTTTTCGAGACTGTTACCTGGGCCTCTGCGCCTTTCATGGACTTTTTTGTTTGTTTCATTTTGAACTGTTCCTGGGCCTCAGTGCTGTTGCTATGCTCAGTTTTGGACTCTTGTTCCCTGTATTTGGTCTCTAGCTCCTTGTGTTTAGTTTGTGTTCTTTACCATGAAGGGATTCAGAGTCCTTCGAACCAGAGTAACCAGAAAAGATAATATATTGTGGCGTGGGTGTGGTCTCTGGCCTGCTGCAGAGGAGGAGAGGCGGGGCTGAACAGGTGTTTGGGATGAGTGACTGATTGTGACTTTTCTTATGTTTCAGTGACAGTCGACTACTGCGTCTGGAGTGTCTGTGTCCCGTGCGTTAAGCCGAAACCACAGTTTTAACAAAAGAAGTGTGTGTTGGCATAATCACAGTGTGTGTGTGCGTGTGTTGGGGTCTGACATCACATATATATTTTAAATATATAACTTTCTACAGGACTGAATATAACACACTATAAAACACACTGTGTTTTGCCAATATTGTCTTCTTTACCATGAAGTAATTCAGAGTCATTCATACCAGAGTAACCAGAAAAGGATAATATATATTTTAAATACATAACTTTCTACAGGACTGAATATAACATTATTATTTAAAGGTCCAGAGTCTCTGTGCTTCATCTGAGGATGATGTGAATACTTCTAACATCACACAAAGTACAGGTCTCTATCACACTGCTCATGAAAAGCCAGATATGTCCATTTTCTATTTTGGGCGTATAGTGGAGGTCTAAAGCTGCTGGGGAAGATTGTGAGTTCTGCTTGATCCCTGCGGTGACCTTCAGTTCCTGATGTTTCTGAAATGACACATCAGGAGTCTTCCTCTGTGGGTCAACAGAAGCTGTGATAAATGAAAGGGAGGACATTTCTCAAACCTCTGGACCCAGGAAACTAGGGGTGGGTTTTGATTATCAATTTGTCAATTAAAATTAATTCTAGCTTTGATAACGTGATATTGATTTATTAAAGTCCTGAATTGATTTTGTAATATGAATTACTTTTGCCCGAAATGCCAGAACCTCAGGTTAAACCTCACAAAATTTCAACAACCACCAAACAGCTAAAACAGTAAATGAGAGCAGGAACACGGATTCTGCACAAAGACGTAAACACAAAGCACGGACCCGCCGACGGATCAGATTTAGTGAGATGTCGCCTTTCTCACCCGGCGGTACGGACACGGTTGTGGCTGAAAGCCGACAGCTCACCGATTCTGATGTTTCGGCGGGTCTGTGCTTTGTGTTTACGTCCTTTTTGCGCTGATTCTGAAGCTGCAGGTTTTATCTCTCTCCAAACAATATTGACTGAACCAGCAGCAAAAGAAGATCCAAACTACGCTTCACATAAACATCGTCATGAATTCCCTGTTGTTCCCTTTTGCTGTTTGCTTCCACCACGATAAAATCACACTTCATGCAGAGCTTGCTGTCTCTCTCTTTCTCTCAGTGTACTACAAGAACAGTTTCCTATTTAAAAAGCTCTGTTTTCTGCATTATTCCCTTGCTTGTTGCGCACAAGTCTACCGTTGTTTACAGCGCTGTCGGCCGCTGTTTTTTTCCTTTTACTTACTTCCGAAAAGAAAGTCTAATTTCTGCTGTTCAATACTGAACAAATGTAAACTTTTTAAAATTATGCAAAATTGCAAAACGCTTAGCTGTGTCTCTAATAAAACCTCTGTGACTCTGCTTCACTTCAGCAGCATCAGGTAATGTTCATATGTTGATTAATGGTTTTCTTTCGTTTTTGATCTACTGCAGAATATTTTTATAAAATCCCAGGCCAGGAAAACCACCTTCATGTTTTTCTATGGTTTATCCTCAGCTACTTTGACACAAAGGCATCTGCTGTGACACTTACACCTTTGATAAAGTCTCGCAAGTGTCAGTTTTCTTTTTATAGATATAAAAATATGGAAATGTACTGATCCATGATCTGAATTATAATATTTCTGACTGTCTGAGGCAAAATTTCCCCGATTCAAATCGAATCGAATCAAATCATGGATCGAATCAATTCGGGACCTTGTGGATTGGAATTGAATCGATTTGAGAAATCAGTGACGATATCCAGCCCTACAGGAAACCCAGCTTGGTCCTCATGGTCACGTTCACTTGTTTTTCCCCAGGGTGAATGTAGCGGTTGATAATAATGTGGACTTTGGACTCTATTATTAAATGAAAAGAACAAATTACACTTCTATGAAACCTTTTGTCAGTGTGCTTTATTTCATTTAAACTTTCCATGTTACCAGGCTGTAGAGCGCTCTGTGTGAACTGAATCTAAAACTGTTTAAAATCCATATAATTCTGATACTAACAGTAACTCTGGGTCTCTGTGGAGTCTGCTGCTGATGTCATCTCTGTCTAAAATAGGATAAGAAAAAATGAGACCTGTGGAATCATTGAAGCATAAAGACTACGGGAGTAACAGGTGTGCAGCATCGCTAACTAGCTAGCAACAACCCTCTAATACAGTGTGGCTAATCTAGCTAATGATCACTTACAGTTAGAATGACAGAGATGACATTTTGTATAAAAAGTGCTAAAACTGTTTAACAGGTTGTTGATCCTGTCGTGTTCTTTGTGTGTTTGGCAGCCATCATGAAGCTGTACGTGTCCATCACTGCTGTCAGTGTGAGAGCAGGACTTCTGTGTATTCTGGCTATCAAACAGCTCTACAGAGCACACTGTTTGTTCTTTGAAACATTTTTTTAATCACATCAGTGGCCGTGATATCACCACTCCTCTCTGTAGTTCCACTTCTAAATCACAGTATTTTACCTTGGATGTCAGGTTGTGTTTTTGTGCCAGCAAACATTTAAAAACTGTTCTGACTTCAGTTCTTCTCAGACTGAACCATCAGGAGGATTCATACCTGCAACACCTGGAACCAGTCAGCTGGAGGCAGCAACAGTTTGTCTCAGAACAACTTTATGGAAAAAAAAAGTAATTTCAAAGAGATAGATACCAACCTCTTAACATGGATTCAAACCAATTACCTTCATCTGATCGACCTTTCAGCTACACCTGTTATTATTTGTAGCTGTCCACTGTAACACAGCAGGCTGAAACTGACTCTGATCCACAAAAGCAGGACCTCTGCTAACTGGAATGCAGCCGTCATTATCACACCTGTATTTTTCCTACTGTGAACTAAAGATGTCTGCTGTGGAAGAGGTCTGTCTGTGTCCCACATGTCTGTGACTCTCAGGTGCATCACTGTTTACAGTTTTTCCTTCCCACTGTCGCCAAAGTGCTTGCTCATAGGGGGTCATATGATTGTTGGGTTTTTCTCTGTATCTACTGTACAATATAAAGCGCCTTGAGGCGACTTTTGTTGTGATTTGGCACTATATAAATAAAATTGAATTGAACACGACCCAATATCCAGAGCTGTGAATGCCTTTCCAACACATCAAAAAATATGACCTGGCTGGGGGCTGCCCACAGGACAGTTAGCAGCCTGCAGAATAGAGGATGGACTCAGCCTCAAAGTCCTCCTGACAGCGGTCCTCCAGTAGCCCCTGGCTGGTCTTACCCAGCAGGCAATGTAGAGTTCACACAGAGCCAGTGTGGGTGAGGGGACTCGCCCAGCTCTAATGACCAAAGTCCAGGTGTTTTCCCTCTGTCCAGTGACAAGAAAAAAAGAGCTGAGTAGCCTTGCAGGTCAAATCCTACCAGTCACCTCAGTATGACAGCTCCCCCCTAGATCGTGGAACTTGTTAGTAACAGGGTTGATGTTAGAGGCCTGGACAGTCAGGCCCAAGGGGCTGTTACATTTAAAGGCCCGGAGTAACCTCTAAGAGCTGTTTACAATAAAATAATTAATATTCTTATATTTACCTTTACTAATTCACAAAGGTTTAAAAAGGGTATGTCCACAATTTAGACTGTAATTACAGGATATTTTACTTTATTTGGCAGGAGTGAAGCAGAGGCAGAATTAAATGATAATAACAGCCACAAAATAATAAGCAAATCACATCAATCATAATTATCTCATTAACCTACTCTGAGCTAATCCTGATTTTGTCCTTATCTTTGGAATGAGAGAGGTTGGATAAGAGAATGAGCAGATCTAGTGCTGAATTTTGTTTCATCTCAGTGTTTTGTGCTAATGGAAACAATCCAACAGGAAAGCAGGAATCCTTGAATATTCAATACTTCAGAAATACAGCGGGTCCCCAGATCTTCTTAATGTTGGGAGGAGCTGCAATCCACCAGGAAAATGATGGAAGTCCAAACCTTTAGAATTATAATCCAACACAGCAAAGATGATGATGGTGAGAAAAGATTGAGCCAAATCCATGTTGAATTTGTAAGTCCGTTGTTTGGGCAGCTGGTTGATCCCTCTGGTGTCTCTGCTAGAATTTCCAATGGTGAATTTCTGGTATCCAATCATCTGAACTGCTCATCACACAGAACTGCTGGAAACAAACCCTGAACATCTCTGAGGCTCCAATTTATGCCTACCCACCATCTATCTTTCCTCCCTCTGTTTTCTATCTTTGTCTCTCTGTGAGTGTGGCATTTGTGGTGTGTGTGATGTGTGTCAGTGGGGTTTGGCAGTTCTGCTGGTTCCTGCTCCTCCTCGGCTGGAGCACCTGCAGTAACTGATAATCAGTCCAGCACATCAGTTTGGAAGAATTTGACTCCATTTTTGACACAGAGCAGCTTTAATTCTGACATGTTGGATTTTCTCACATGAACTGCTCGCTTCCAGCTCTTTCACACCATTTTTGTTGGACTCTGTTGGACTTGGTTGTTCCAAAGCTCTATTTTTAACAGCAGGCATGGGCGCTTTGTGTTCCTACGAGGCTGCTGGAGCTGATTGAGTCCACTCAATACAACACTGATGATTCCAGCAGACATGCCACAGCACATTTCAGAAGCATCCCTGAAGCATCTCTTTGCTCCGCACCACTAAAAATAACTCTGGCTCTATTTTTTTTAACAAGCTCCATCAAGCTGCACAAAACAGAGGAAAATGTGCAGGACAGAAGAAACAGCAAAGGAAATCCTGTCAGTGTTGAAAATAGAAGAGCCTGTGCAGACCAAGATGTTTCACTTCTAAAATACAGCAGGTGTGGTTTGAAGGACGGAACAAAACCACATCAGAAAGACATCAGAGACTCATCACATCACTCGCTGGATTCACTGGATTATTTTTCTTTCACCATTATTTGGAACAAATAAAACTTGACTGGTTTGTGTCATTGTGGTGCTGCATGGCCCACTTTCTCCTGAGATTCAGTTCACAGACACATGTTCTGATAGGTTTCTTTAGAATTTGCTGCTATAATTCAAAATTGATTGTGTGATTAATGATGGTGAGCCAGATGGGCCAAACCATGATACTATCAGCAGCATGTTTCATTGTAGTGGTGTATCATTGATGGGATAAATGGACTGGTGCTTATATAGTGATTTTCTATTTTCATGTGGACTAAAGTAGTGGACTGACCAACAGACTGACATTAACATCAGAGCCGTGCTGCTAGTGTGGCTAAAAGAAAAGAGAAGAAGAGACAGTCATGTTGATATGAACATTAGAGAAACACATCATGGAGCTGAAATATGATCCTGCTTCCTCATTTGGACTCATTCACCTCAGCTGACACATTCAACAGCAGACAGGTTTTTGTAGCAGTCTGTTTCACTGTGGGAGGAAACGGCTACTACATCTTTGGCTCTGGAACTAAACTGTCTGTAACAGGTAAGAACAAACATTTATTTTCCTTCAGTTGTTTTATTGTAGAAGTTGAAAATGTGTTTAAAGTCAGTTTCTGCTGCTTCAGGCTTTACATGTTAGTTTTTTCATCATTAGCAGAGAATTCATCTGCAGCCGTTGTTACATAAGAAAACCTCAACAATCTCAGAAAACATGTTGAAATCTCAATGAACAACTAAAATTATTCTTTATTTCTGCAAATATTAGTGATGTTACAAATATTTAGGATTTGATCATCTCATTAATTCTGCACCAACTGCTGGTTTTTAACACAAGATCATATTTGATGTTAAAATTAAAATAATATAGATTAACAACAAATATGCTTTCAGGAAATATTTGCTTTATGTTGAGGAACAAATATTTTTTTAATAGTCAAACATTCATGTAGCTACTTCAAAAAGTGTCTTCTGGTAAAAAAAAACAAAAACAAAACAAAAGCAAAACAGATACTGATAAGAAAAACTCAGAAATGATATAACATATAAATTTAAGATAAATATGAAATTATTAAACTCCGATATTTATTTCTGAGATTACGTCCTGTGTGGATTTGTACGTGACAATAAAAAGTTAATAATACTTAAATTTATCCAAAATACTTTTCGATACAAAATTTTATTAAACATACTTTGTCAAATATTTTGTATTTTATGACTAAAAATATCATGAAGTATTATTGAAAACGTTTCATTCACCATTTCAGTTTTAGTGTTTTAAAATGGTTGCTACAGTTTTTTATATGAATAAAATCATAAATTAAAATAATCACTGCATTACTTTTCCAATTTTTACATAAAATTATTTAAGAATAAATTAGTCTGAAAGACAAATATGGTCTTTATGTTAAAATATATCAAAGACAAGAAGAATGGAAATTTCATCTGTTGAATTGAATTTTGTGAAATGATATTTAATTTTATTAATAGTACAACACAATATGAAAAAAGATTAATTTATTTTTGGGCAGAAGAGTATCTCTGTTAGAACTCGTGTCTAAGGATTAATAAGAAAAATAAATTTTTTACTTGTATAAAGACAAATATATATATTTTAAAATTGGGCTGAACTAAATTTCTATAAAACAATAACAAGCAAACACATGATGAATGAAATTGAAAAAAAGTTTAATTTGACTTTTAAAAACATGCTGAGTGTTCCACATGTGAGCCATGATGACATGAGGTGATGACTGTGTTTGATATGAAGCTGAATCCAGTGTATGTAGTGAACTTTGTGCTGTATTGATGAGTAGTTTAGTGATCAGAGTCCATGTAGTTTCCAGGATCAGACTGAATGCAGTGCAGTGCTGGAAGCTGCTGCTGACTGTGTGAATGTGTGTCTGTGCTGCTTGTTGCTGCTGTCAAACTTCAGATGAGCAGGTAGTGAAGCCCGTGGTGAGCGTGTACCCAGCAGCATCCAGAGCCCACCTGGAGGGGAACAGCTCCCTGCTGTGTGTGGCCTCAGCCATGTTTCCTCCTCTGGTCCAGTTCTCCTGGAAAAGACAGAAGAAGAACGGCGGAGAACCGGAGGAGCTACCCCCTGCTGAGGGAGAGCAGCTGGAGCTCAGAGAGTCGGGACGCACCATTGCCATCAGGATGGTTGATGGGAGTGATTCTGACACATATAAATACAGCTGCTGGGTGAAGCACGAGGGGGCACAGTGGAGGCCCAAACACAACAAGGTAATGAAGGCTTGGTGACTGTGTTCAGCAGTGATTCAGCTTCATGTGGAGATGCTGTCAAAGAGAGCAGAGGAGCAGAGGACTGACATTTCTCACTGCAGCTCCAAACATTTGACTCCTTTTCTGTTTCAGAGGTTCCAGCTCCAGCAGCCTCCTGTCCTCCAGAGAGAGAGCCAGCAGACCTGCCAGCTCTGCAGCCAGCTGACTGTAAGATCACCTGCTGCCTCTCTGCATGGACAGCTCCAATGTCCAATGAGGGAGCTGGAACAAGTTTAGGGACTCAGTCTTAAAGTTGCACTAATTGATCAAATCTTCATCCAACAAGCTCTGATAAAGCCACTGTACACTAGCTGCTCAGCACCAAACAGCAGACAGACCATAATATGTCAGAGATCAGTTTGTTAGCTGCTTGTGGAGTTCTTCTGCCCCCAAGTGGACACAAACACTACATCAATTCATCCACTTGAAGAAGAAGCTGTGACTGTTTCTATTTGGACTTTTTCTCCTTGATCTGAGAGGAATAACCCGACTGTCTGTCTGTCTCTTTGTGTCTGTCTGTCCTTCAGTGTCCTTCCAGTCTCAGTGCAGGGTGAAGCTGCTCTGCCTGCTGTACACAGTGCTGATAGTGAAGAGTCTGGTGTACTGCTGTGGACTCTCTCTGCTGATGATCCTCACAAACAAGGGACCGTCCACCAACTGCACACATGCTGACTGACTGTTTTCTGCTCGCCTTTTCTCACCATCAGATTTCCTGGGTCAGCAGTCAGAAATGTAAATTAAATTCTGGTTGGTTCAGTGTTTCATTACTGAGCATTTGACCTTTTCTCATTTAATCATCTTAAACTGTGTAATATAAATTTACAAAAAAACATGTTTGATGTGTTTGTATGAAGTGTAGATTCTTTATGTGAAGTTTTAATTTTTTGTACATCTCTGCAGAAAAACTAAGGTGATGCATTCAGATCCCACCATGATACAATAACAGGGTAGTTATTTGCTTGAAGTAAAAATAAAGATTTGGATTTTAAGAATGCATTTCTCATGTTTTCTGTGATACATAACCTGTGTGACTGCAGCATTCACATATCAAACTTCCTCTCCTGCAGCAGACGGGCTGTGTGGGTTTCTGCTCTGCAGCCTCCACACCGTTAGCTGTGGCTTTTCACTTTAATAATACAATGACAGTTACAAGCATGAACTCTGCTTCAAGTTATTCAGGAAGCATCTGTGTTCATATATGTGAGAGAAACAAAGTGTGAACTCAGAGCTGTTACAGAGTTGATGTTTAGTACGATCACAGCAGGAAAACACAAGATGAAGTCTAAACATTAAATCCCACAGAACTCACATAGAACCATTATGATTTAAAAGTACTGAAAAAAGTGAATAAATTAAGACAACATTTGTAAAAACAATTTCACAAGACACCATCAGTTCAGATGGATATTGAGCATCTTTCTAACTTTTCCTAATAATCATAAATATGTAAAACATTTAACTTCCTAGGACCTGGTGTCCACATATGTGGACAACACATTTTGGGTTGTCTAGACCAAATTACTACATTTTGCTCCACAAGGGCCTGATATCCACTTATGAGGACATTATACTAACACTGTCCCATCGAAAAGTGAATGTCCTCATATGTGGATCTCATTTTTCTCAGAAACAAAAACATTCATCAGGTCCCAATCAGCCCAAAGAGCAAAGAGAAATTAAAAATGTATGCCATGAAAGAGTTCGTGTCTCAGGAGGTTAAAACAAATGTGTCATTGATTAATCAGCTTAATTATTCAGACTAGTACAATTTATACAAATAATAAATTTGAGTTAAAAAATGTAAAGAAAATCATAATTATTATAATCAAGACCAGCACAGAGAAACAAACTCAAAACAAAGATCATTTACTAATTTGATGATTTTACCAGTGATGAATATTTATTCAGTTCACTGACGCTGTTCTATAAATTCTGTTGATATTAATATTAATATTTAAATCAGTGATAGTTTTTTTAAAACTATTTTTTAAAATATTAAATATAAATTCACTGAGTGATGCTTTTAAAGAATTCATATTTTTAAAATCTTAAATGTAAATATAAAATATATTTTCCTGATGAGATTTACTCCACACAGCTTTGTGTTTTATGTCAGGGTAAATAAAATATGAATTATCTGATTATTTACTATGAAGTGAAAAAGACAAAATATGAAACAGATGTTGTCATCGAGGAGTCGACTCAGGCGCAGACAAAACTCAGACGCTCGATGGCGAAGAATTAAGTGAAGTTTATTACAGGAGGTTCGGTGTGACAACAACGAGTCATGAAAACAAACATGAACTAAAGGCGAGAGCCTAAAAATCGGCTCTGAGGTAAATAACTCATTTACAAGGTATCACATATCACACCACGCTGTAAGTAATACCACTAAAGGAAAAAAATACTATGAACAGTGTTCGAAAGAGTTCGGGTCTCAAGAGGTTAAAACAAATGTGTCATTGATTAATCAGCTTAATTATTCAGACTAGTACAATTTATACAAATAATAAATTTGAGTTAAAAAATGTAAACAAAATCATAATAATTATAATCAAGACCAGCACAGAGAAACAAACTCAAAACAAAGATCATTTACTAATTTGATGATTTTACCAGTGATAAATATTTATTAAATTCACCCACACTGTACTATAAATTCTGTTGATATTAATATTATATTAATATTTTTTAAAATTTTAAATGTAAATATAAAATATATTTTCCTGGTGAGATTTACTCTGTGTTTTATGTCTTGGAGGCTCGATGGCGTAGAATTTAGTGAAGTTTATTACAGGAGGTTTGGTGTGACAACAACGAGTGATGAAAACAAACATGAACTAAAGGTGAGAGCCTAAAAATCGGCTCTGAGATAAATAATAAATTTACAAGGTAGCACATATCACGTATCACGCCACGCTGTGAGATGCTGTCAGTACCACTGAAGGAAAACACTATGAACTATGTTGAGACGACGCCAGTCTCTCCGATCCTTTTGTCTTGGTAGAGATCACAGAGATGTTTCCAAGTAGGCCTAAATGTGTATGTAAAGGTGGATGACTGCCTACTGCAAATCTAACCATGGGTACAAATAAATATACAGATTTTTGGATCTGCTGTCAGATTGAAATGAAGACGATGAAACCACACAGCAGCTTCAGCTGAGCTGTCAGTCAGCAGCAGCAGTCTTATCTGTGGGCCGCAGGGGCTGATGGGAGCTTTGAGGACCTGTTAGAAACCACGTGGCCCTCGTCTGATCTCACAGCTCGTCCTTGTTTGGCCTCAGCTGCATCAGAGCGCCACTTCTCCCCAGGTTCACCAGAGGAAACACCACTGCACAAAATGCTTTTCCTCCCAGCTG
This sequence comes from Oreochromis niloticus, assembly GCF_001858045.2. Taxonomy (NCBI): domain Eukaryota; kingdom Metazoa; phylum Chordata; class Actinopteri; order Cichliformes; family Cichlidae; genus Oreochromis; species Oreochromis niloticus. Next base: position 61,759 of record NW_020327106.1, read on the forward strand.
CTGCTCTGTGCTGTCTGTGTTCAGGTGAGTGTTTCCAGCCAATCAGGAGCCAACAAACTCAACCTGTAACAAACACTGTCACACTAACCTTCATCTATCTGTCTGTGTCTCTACAGCACTGGTTACCATGGCAGCAGAACAGCTGATTCAGGATGATTTAACATTGACCAGGAGAGTTGGAGAAAGTGTCTCCTTCAGCTGTGGAGAGATTAATAAGTGTGATGGCAGCTATGTGTTCTGGTACCAAAAGAAAGAATATGAAACATTCAAAGCTATTCTTGATATTCATAAAACAAATGGTAACATAGATAACAGTTACAATCATCCTCAAAAAGATGATTTCTCAGCTCAGAATAAACAGAACGGCTGTGAGTTGAAGATCAAAAAAATTAAACGTGATCATTCAGCCACCTACTACTGCTCCTGTGCTAAGTCTGCTCCCCACAGTGAGAAATGATCCCTGCAGCCTGAACAAAAACCAACAGATGAACAGATGTCAAACAGTGTTTGTGACAGGAAGAGAGCAGTAAACCACAGCCCAGGTTCACAGATTTCACCTCCATCTCAGAGTCACAAACATACTGAGCTCAGGGAGATTTTTATTTACTGCTGTCAGAAATTCAATTCTATTTATTTCTCTCTTGAACAGATTTTTCATCATGTTTTAAGACAGAAACAAGAGGAACAGATGACATCAAACTTCCAAATGTAAACAAATGTATCCTCAGTCCCACAAAAACATTTATTCAAAGTGAAAGAAAAACAGATTGTGTCAAACTGAATCAAAGTCCATCCCTCATTCACAGTGTTAATGTTCTCTTCATGAAAACTCTTCCAGCAGCACTTGTTGTTTAACACCTTACTGTCACAGTGAGTGGGATGAGCCGTGTGAAGAAAATAAAGGAGGATGCAATTGCAGGCACTCGTGGAGATGCGAAGGAGGTTTAATGTAAAAATTTTAAAAAGTTGAAAACGGTAAATGGAACTAAAGATAATCTGAACTGGTAAAACTAAACTACTAAACACGAACATGAAGGTGGGTGAGTAGAGGCATATGGAGGTAGATAGCAGGGAGAACACACGGATAAAACACGGCTGATTCACAGGAGATTAACAGTTGATATACGGGAGGTTAACAGACAGACCAGCAACTAGAACACGAGAAAACATGAGTTAAATACAGACAGAAGAACACAGGGAGATTACACACAGGTGGGGAACACAGCTGGAAGTAATTGACGAGACGAGACGAGGGACGCAAAACTGAATACACTCACATGAGACACGGACCTTCACAATAAAACAGGAAATAAGAAACAACTACACAAAGATGCAGACCAGACACAGAACTAAACCTACACTAAACATGAGACACAAAACCTAAGAACTAATCCCTTAACACGAATAAACAGAAACATAGAATTCTAACAATAATCAACAAAGCACAAGAGTCAAAATATAATCCAAAATCCAAAATTAAACCACAACATGAGAACTCAAAATACTGGGTCAAAATGACCCAGAACCGTGACACTTTCAGTATATTTAACCAGACATTTTCACTTGATGTCAGGTCAGGATTTTGTCCTTCTAGCAGCGGCTCATTAGGACGTTGATCTTGTTTCCTGTGGATTTTTATAGAGGATGAATCAGTCATGGTGTCTCATCTTTCTATCACCTTCTTTTCTCTCTGATCTAAATGAACTGATTTTGTATTTAAATATGTTTAACCTGGAATCAAAGGACAAGATTTCTTCTTTTTGTTGTTGCTTTTCATAAAATTGTCTCTGCTTTTATAAACAATGAGCAATGGCAGGAAATTGAATCTTGGCCCAGGTGTCTGCTGGATAAACCATCATTGTATCCAGAAGCTAGAACAGCAGACTAACCAGTTCCCAGATTTCCCAAACCCAGCAAGTCATGGCCACCCTGACCTGGTTGTGCCAGAGGTTTGTTCCCTTAAAAAGCGAGATGCTTCTTCCCGCTGTCTGCAAGTCCTGCTTGTAAGGAAATATTGGACATATAGGGTTTCTCTTCATGATGTTGAAAGGTTTTCATCCCCTCTTTTTTGTCACTTTTTACGGAATTAAACTCAAAGTAAGGTCAGTACTTCCAGGCTTTAAATGCTGCATGCTCATACTCTCTCCCGCACTCCATATATTATCCATTCTTGATCTGCACACAGCTGTTGCCACAAACATCGCACTCGCTTATGTCATTGTCATGAGACACACAAAAAAATCATGGTTTTAGTAACGCAGTAACGTAGCGTGCTTACGGGAAAGTAACGTTAATCTAATTACCTTTTTTGCATTAGTAATCCCTTACTTTACTCGTTACTTGAAACAAGTAATCGGATTACAGTAACGCATTACTGCCCATCTCTGTTAGTGCAGCCCTGAAATCTTTTGTAGTTTCACTTGATAACAGCACCGTTAAAAAATGATTCATTATATTTTGTACTAAAAATAATACATATATAAAACGTATGAAATGATTTGCTACATAAAGGCTGATCTCACAGAATGAAACTGAATGAACCTTCAGTGATATTTGAGTTTTTCTTTTTTGTTACCATTTTTTATTTAAACAGTAGTAATAAAACCTCAAGAAAAAAAAAAATATTGAGGTATTCATAGTAGTATTCATAAACAAATACAAATATGAAGTATTCATATAGGAGACTGTATTCTGACAGTACTTTGTTCTATGTGTAAACTTTACCAGCCCTGGCCTCATACTTTCTGCTTGTATTGTTCCATAAAGGCTCCTTTTAAACTGTCTGCTCGTCTTTTGGATGTTCACCTTTTTCTCACCTTTCCTGCTCGTTTGGTTTCTCGACAATCTTCTGCCCTCTTAATCTCCCCGTGTTTTCGCTCCTGTCCTGATTGTAAAAACAATGTGCTAATCAAACTCCATCAAAATTTATGTTCAACTAATTTTATATAATGACTCAACCAATGATTCAACAAATATCAGACTACAGAAATGCATCTGTTGTACTTTCTATTACAGCTTGGTAATAAGTGGTAATAATAGGGTAATAAGGCAGAAACAATCACATAATAATGAGGTAATTTCAACCATATTACCATTCATTTGCCAAAGTAATAAACAGTTAGTAACCAGTTTCAATATAATCTGAAGGAAACAGAGCTGCAAAATGCAAAACTGACATTAATAACCATGTTAATCACCTTTTAAACAAACTTAAAGATCAGGACCCTCTTTCACAGCATATTTTATGTCTGGTTAACAAAACATAACATGGTAAAATAATTCAGGTAGGAAAAAAAGTGGTCAGGCAAAGATATTTAAAATGTCCAGTACACAAAAATAAGATGTCATCCATGTTTATCCTGTTTATCCAATTCAGGGTTGTGGGGAGCTGTGTCCCCTTCAAAATCGATTAACCATCCAGCACTAAGGCACTACTAGTTTTAAAAGCTGAACAATGTTAAAGCAAGTATGATTCAATGGACAGTTGTTTATGCAACACGCAGTCTTATTAAGCTTTGTTGCATATCAACACTTCACCAAGTTTTTGGTGGGGGATGAGGGAACTTAAAAATATGTTTTTTTAAACTTTTTTAAACTGAAAATTTAAAAATAGAATGGGAGGCAGAGCCTTCAGTTTTCAGGTCCCTCTTCTGTGGAACCAGCTTCCAGTTTGGATTCGGGAGACAGACACTATCTCTACTTTCAAGATTAGGCTTAAAACTTTCCTTTTTGCTAAAGCATATAGTCAGGGCTGGACCAGGTGACCCTGAATCCTCCCTTAGTTATGCTGCAATAGACGTAGGCTGCCGGGGATTCCCATGATGCATTGAGTTTTTCCTTTCCAGTCACCTTTCTCACTCACTATGTGTTAATAGACCTCTCTGCATTGAATCATATCTGTTATTAATCTCTGTCTCTCTTCCACAGCATGTCTTTATCCTGTTTTCCTTCTTTCACCCCAACCAATCACAGCAGATGGCCCCGCCCCTCCCTGAGCCTGGTTCTGCCGGAGGTTTCTTCCTGTTAAAAGGGAGTTTTTCCTTCCCACTGTCGCCAAAGTGCTTGCTCATAGGGGGTCATATGATTGTTGGGTTTTTCTCTGTATTTATTATTGTGCTATCTACTGTACAATATAAAGCGCCTTGAGGCGACTTTTGTTGTGATTTGGCGCTATATAAATAAAATTGAATTGAATTGAATTGAATTGAATTGAAAATTCATGCATGAATGACTAAATGTGTATGATGAGGTCTCTCTCTTTTCTGTGGCTGTCATGCTGTATTTGGCATTGCCTAACACAGTGGTTCTCAAACTTTTCACAATGAGTACCACCTTATAAAATATTTGGCACTCAACGTGCCACCCTTGTGACTGACATTAAATTACAGTAGTACAGGCCTATTTGACACCACATACAGTTTACATAGACAGTTTTATTTCTTATACGAATGTTATTTATTTTAACTGTCATGAATACAAGTGACAAGTGATAATAATAACAACTGTACGGCATTAAAACATCACAGCAGGTGGGATATCTGGTCTTTAAGTGATGACGTCATGAACCTTGCTTCCGGGTCCAAACTACTCTGCGGTTATTAAGGCTGTTGTGTTTTTAATGTTTAATATTTGAATGCTTTGTATTTTGTTGTATTTAATCTGATCAAGCCCCTAAAAAAGTCAGTGATCACAATCGGCCTCTCTCGTTTTCATCATCACTATTCATTTTAAAGCTGTGTGTGTGTGTGTGTGTGTGTGTGTGTGTGTGTGCACTTAAACTCTGTGAAACTTTGTTTTTCTTTCTTTTATTGTAAGCAAAGTTGTGCCCTTACTGTGTTAATTAGTTCATCGTTGTGGAAGCAGGTAGGGGTTCTCTGCCATTTTTGTTTCAACTGTTTTCTCCTGTTTTGGTTAGACAGGGAGCTCAGCCATTGTATTTTGTTTTGGTTAGAGAGTTCGTGGTTTGATTTTTAGCTAAAGGGGGTGTTTTGTTTGTTGTTTTGGCCTTGGAGACCCTGAGGAAAAGAGCTTCCCTGTGTTTATTTTTACTGTAGTGGTTTTGGGAAATAAATCATGTTTAATGACATCTATTTTCCAGTAGTTCATGTTTTCATTTTCACTTTGTGTTACCCCCCACCCCAGTCAACACTTCGTTTTTAAGTGGGGCGTAACATATGTCAAGTACTATCTATATCTATATCATAGGCCTGCACTATTCTTTTTTTTTTTTTTTTTTTTTTTTTTTAGCACATGTTGATGCGCAGCTGCTGTTTTGAGATCTAATAATTATAACTAATGTGTAACTTTCACTGTTTTTGTGGCCTATTTTGACAGGTTTGTGACATATGATTAAAAATTGGCCGATTTGCAGATGCTGCAGTCTTTCAAGAAAAAGAATCAGAATTTATTTACAGTGAAAAGAAGTTAAAAACAATGTGCAAGTGGCGTGGCGATTTCTCCCAAATCCCACACAGTGCTTGTGTCCGTGGCATGAATTGTGAAGCAGCAACTCCAATTCCAAGCAGTGGCGCCACTCCCATGAAAACAAACTCCGCTCCCGATTCCAAACCAAGACAGCAGCTGGTAATTATTTTTGATGTATGAGTTGTTTTGACTGTTTGAACTGTTGCAAAATTTGTTAAAAAACAAAAACAAACAAACAAAAAAAAAACCTAATGAATTTACTAATTTACTTTGGGTGGCACAACCCTTGTTAAAGTCATAAAAATGTCAAGTAGGATTACAGAGATAAGAGAAGCTGTATCAGGAGATCTTCCAGATCTAAATTCAGTTTTAGATTCAGTAGCAACAAAAGTCCTGCAGTGATGAAGATGTACATGAAGATATAGCTTTCATACATCATATACGAGAAATACATATTTAACATACACACAGCAAAACATCTACATGAAGCATTGGGGATTTCTTTAAGTTGATGGAGTCATATCTCTGTTTGCATTTATTTGTGGAACAAAGGAAATGAAAGGTTCTTTAAAAATCCCACAGTGAAAGAAACATGAAGAGAACACTTGGTGATCTGGATACTGAGCACAGTTTACATTTGTTGGCTGCGTTCAGTTCTGTGTCTGTGAAAGAAATCACTGGCCTGCAGATTCTGACCTGCATTTGCAGCAATGATTTAGCTTCACTTGTAAAACTAGCTCAGCATCGCTGTACAACTCATATTATGGGCTCAAATTGTGGTCATAAATATTTTGTACTTGTAAATCAGGATTTGTATGTGTAAAAAGAATTTGTGTGTGTGTAAAAAAGATTTGTGTGTGGACTTAGCCAAAAAATACGTGTGAAACTCTGCACTCAAGTTTCAAGTTACATGTACGAATTTTGATCCTATTTTTCTTCCTTTCATCTGATTGGCCAATGTCATGTCAATCACAAATTTAACTATCCAATCAGAGAATAGATGGGTTTGGCTGTCGGAGGGGCGCTTTAGGTCTGATTTGTCCCAGCTGTGTTTCCCTCCTGTCTCACATTCTCTAATTGATCCCTGTGTGTATTTAAGCCCTGTGTGTTCCTTCAGTGTGTCATCATCTCCCTCATCTTACACTGTGTGTTCTGTCTGCGAGCCTGTTTGTATTTTCAGTTTAGCAATTTTGTTGTATTCAGTAATAAAGCTGTGTTAAGTGTACCTTTTCACCTCCTGGAGTCTGCACATTGGGTCCTCCACTCCTGCCTGCCGCACACAGTACATGACATTTATGGTCTGTCAAGTGCTCACTCACCCCACCTCTCTTCCCTCTGGTTGGTAGTCACCAATCACAGTCTTTACATAAAATCAACAGATTTTCATTGCTAAAGTTACAATTCTCATTTGACATACTGATCAGGCTCATACCTTATTTTTAGTCAAAGTTATAATCAAAGTTGAATTACTACTAGCAGATGTGGATAAGGCTCTTTTTTTACAGCGAGACCATAAAACGGGGTCAAACACATAAGGCTGGATGTTAAATCCTTTGACCCCTTCGGGGACGTCAACTCTCTCTTTCTCAAACCTGTTACGACAGAAACCTTTTTTCAACTGAGATCAGATTTGTGACGGCCACTCTACTAACTTGATGTTGTTGCCCTTAACCCTTTAAGACCTACCATACAACCAAGTCCGCCAGAGTTATCTTTATATTTTTACATGCTGTAGTGCCATTTTTGGGAGCATTTCAAGGTGCTATACATCAGTACAACCATTATAGCCCAAATTTAAATAATATGTATGCATTAAGTGCATAGTAATTACATAAATTGCAACAAAGTGCAATAAACTGCAAAAAAATTGAAAATCATTTTTGTTTTTTTAACATATATTTCTAATTAGAGAAATTTAAGAGGCTTATCCCTCAAAACTGTAAATACAAAAAAGTTGCAAAAAATAGTTTCACACCACAGGAAATTTATTTTGAGTGTCTTCATAGTTTTATTTTTGAAATACACCAATTTTTATATACTGCAGGAAAAACGAAAATAAATAATATAATGCAAATTTGCAAAAGAAACAGCATATGCATCAAAATAAACTATTTCCAGCAGTTCAATTTGACTTCTAAGCATCCCAGAAACGACAGAGAAAGTCATAAAGTCAAACATAACTTTTAAAAACACCAGTATAGGCTTATGAGGCACTGATGGTAAAAAAAACTACATTTCCGCGAAGATGACGTCACTTCCGGTTTCGGGCAGGTAATGGCGGACATGCGATAGTTTGCGCTGATGCTGAGGTCTATTCCAAGGTAGGAAATATTACAAACAGCTGATCGGTTCGGCACAGCGTGTTTCTGGAATATTATGTTTTTGTTGCTGGAAGTGCTTTTTATGCAATTTTTGCAAAGCTGTATGTGGAAGGAAACCAGGACCTAGGGCAAGCTGATGGCATAAGATGTAAGTACAACTCCTCCGGTTTCACAAGCAAAAAAAATTATTGCGCTAGCTTACGTGGTTCCGGTGTTCTGAGAATCCATCCTACCTGAAAAAACATCCTACCCAATGTTTCTGCGCAGACGCGGCGCATGCGCACAACACCAACGCCGATTTAACTTCTTTTTCTCTCACCCATCTGGAATACTTCTTAAGGTTATGATTATCGTTAGGGTTCTACCGGGATTTAAAAATAGTTACGCAAAACGGCTTTAAAGGGTTAAACAATTTTGCCACAGTTTCTGAAGTACAACTGTGTGTTTAACCCAAGTGTATTTAAAATGTTAAATTCAGCTCTTGAAGGTCTTCAGCTGCTCATGTTGCAGATCCACTGTGAGCTGAAACTCCAATGAAGCTGAAAAATCAAAGTGATGTTTCAGATTAGTCAATGAGCTCATTAGTTTATAACTGTGTAAGATGGTGTTATGGTCCCCCTGATCCTCTGCTGCCTCCCCACCATCTATCTTTCCTCCCTCTGTTTGTCTCTCTGTGAGTGTGGCATTTGTGGTGTGTGTGATGTGTGTCAGTGGGGTTTGGCAGTTCTGGTGGTTCCTGCTCCTCCTCGGCTGGAGCACCTGCAGTAACTGATAATCAGTCCAGCACATCAGTTTGGAAGAATTTGACTCCATTTTTGACACAGAGCAGCTTTTACTTATTACAGAAGCTCCATCAAGCTGCACGAAACAGAGGAAACTGTGCAGGACATGACAAAACATCAGAGACTCATCACATCACTCGCTGGATTCACTGGATTATTTTTCTTTCACCATTATTTGGAACAAAGAAAAAAAAACTTGACTGGTTTGTGTCATTGTGGTGCTGCATGGCCCACTTTCTCCTGAGATTCAGTTCACAGACACATGTTCTGATAGGTTTCTTTAGAATTTGCTGCTATAATTCAAAATTGATTGTGTGATTAATGATGGTGAGCCAGATGGGCCAAACCATGATACTATCAGCAGCATGTTTCATTGTAGTGGTGTATCATTGATGGGATAAATGGACTGGTGCTTATATAGTGATTTTCTATTTTCATGTGGACTAAAGTAGTGGACTGACCAACAGACTGACATTAACATCAGAGCCGTGCTGCTAGTGTGGCTAAAAGAAAAGAGAAGAAGAGACAGTCATGTTGATATGAACATTAGAGAAACACATCATGGAGCTGAAATATGATCCTGCTTCCTCATTTGGACTCATTCACCTCAGCTGACACATTCAACAGCAGACAGGTTTTTGTAGCAGTCTGTCTCACTGTGAGAGGAGGATGGTACTACATCTTTGGCTCTGGAACTAAACTGTCTGTAACAGGTAAGAACAAACATTTATTTTCCTTCAGTTGTTTTATTGTAGAAGCTGAAAATGTGTTTAAAGTCAGTTTCTGCTGCTTCAGGCTTTACATGTTAGTTTTTTCATCATTAGTAGAGAATTCATCTGCAGCCATTGTTACATAAGAAAAGCTCAATAATCTCTGAGAACATGTTTAAATCTCACTGAACAACTAAAGTTATTCTTTATTTCTGCAAATATTAGTGATGTTACAAATATTTAGGATTTGATCATCTCAGTAATTCTGCACCATCTGCTGGTTTTTGAACACAAGAACATATTTGATGTTAAAATAAATTAATATAAATTAACAAATATGGTTTCAGTAAATATTTGTTTTATGTTGAGGAACAAATATTTTTTAATAGTCAAACATTCATGTAGCTACTTCAAAAAGTGTCTTCTGGTAAATAAAAGTATAAAAACAGATACTGATTAGAAAACTCAGAAATGATATGACATATAAATTTAGGATGAATATGACATTGTTAAACTCCGATATGTATTTCTGAGATGAAGTCGTGTGTGTGGATTTGTACGTGACAATAAAAAGTTAATAATACTTAAATTTTCCAAAATACTTTTCAATACAAATTTTTATTAAATATACTTTGTCATATAATTTGTATTTTTTGACTAAAAATATCATGAAGTATATCTCATATTATTGAAAACGTTTTATTCACCATTTCAGTTTTAGTGTTTTAAAATGTTTGCTACAGTTTTTTATATGAATAAAAACATAACTTAAAATAATCACTGCATTACTTTTCCAATTTTTACACAAAAATATTTAAGAATAAATAATTCTGAAAGACAAATATGGTCTTTATGGTAAAATATATCAAAGACAAGAAGAATTGAAATTTTTTCTGCTGAACTGAATTTTGTTAAATGATATTTAATTTTATTAATAGTACAAAACAATATGAAAAAAAAAAACGAATTTATTTTTGGGCAGAAGAGTATCTCTGTTAGAACTCGTGTCTAAGGACTAATAAGAAAATTACATTTTCACTTATATAAAGACAAATATATATATTTTAAAATTGGACTGAATTAAATACCTATAAAACAATAAAAAGCAAACACATGATGAATTAAACTGAAATGAATTTAATTTGACTTTATAAACCATGCTGAGTGTTCCACATGTGAGCCATGATGACATGAGGTGATGACTGCGTTTGATATGAAGCTAAATCCAGTGTATGTAGTGAACTTTGTGCTGTATTGATGAGTAGTTTAGTGATCAGAGTCCATGTAGTTTCCAGGATCAGACTGAATGCAGTGCAGTGCTGGAAGCTGCTGCTGACTGTGTGAATGTGTGTCTGTGCTGCTTGTTGCTGCTGTCAAACTTCAGATGAGCAGGTAGTGAAGCCCGTGGTGAGCGTGTACCCAGCAGCATCCAGAGCCCACCTGGAGGGGAACAGCTCCCTGCTGTGTGTGGCCTCAGCCATGTTTCCTCCTCTGGTCCAGTTCTCCTGGAAAAGACAGAAGAAGAACGGCGGAGAACCGGAGGAGCTGCCCCCTGCTGAGGGAGAGCAGCTGGAGCTCAGAGAGTCGGGACGCACCATTGCCATCAGGATGGTTGATGGGAGTGATTCTGACACATATAAATACAGCTGCTGGGTGAAGCACGAGGGGGGCACAGTGGAGGCCCAAACACAACAAGGTAATGAAGGCTTGGTGACTGTGTTCAGCAGTGATTCAGCTTCATGTGGAGATGCTGTCAAAGAGAGCAGAGGAGCAGAGGACTGACATTTCTCACTGCAGCTCCAAACATTTGACTCCTTTTCTGTTTCAGAGGTTCCAGCTCCAGCAGCCTCCTGTCCTCCAGAGAGAGAGCCAGCAGACCTGCCAGCTCTGCAGCCAGCTGACTGTAAGATCACCTGCTGCCTCTCTGCATGGACAGCTCCAATGTCCAATGAGGGAGCTGGAACAAGTTTAGGGACTCAGTCTTAAAGTTGCACTAATTGATCAAATCTTCATCCAACAAGCTCTGATAAAGCCACTGTACACTAGCTGCTCAGCACCAAACAGCAGACAGACCATAATATGTCAGAGATCAGTTTGTTAGCTGCTTGTGGAGTTCTTCTGCCCCCAAGTGGACACAAACACTACATCAATTCATCCACTTGAAGAAGAAGCTGTGACTGTTTCTATTTGGACTTTTTCTCCTTGATCTGAGAGGAATAACCCGACTGTCTGTCTGTCTCTTTGTGTCTGTCTGTCCTTCAGTGTCCTTCCAGTCTCAGTGCAGGGTGAAGCTGCTCTGCCTGCTGTACACAGTGCTGATAGTGAAGAGTCTGGTGTACTGCTGTGGACTCTCTCTGCTGATGATCCTCACAAACAAGGGACCGTCCACCAACTGCACACATGCTGACTGACTGTTTTCTGCTCGCCTTTTCTCACCATCAAATCTCATCAATTCATCTCATTCATCACTTTGATCAGTATCACAAATGTTAGTTATGATGTGTTGTGCTTATTTTGGCTTTTTATTCAATAGTTAGAAGATCATCTGAAATAAATACATCTTTACATGTATTGTTACTCTGAGTTAGAATTCTTTTTGTACTTATTGTGACTTTTATTGTAGTAACAAAAATCATCAGGTATATTTTTATCACAAGTTTTCTGTTTGATTTATTTTTGGTTGATTTTCAAATGTCAAACAGTGTAGTTGTGTTTGTAAGTGTGAATAATAAAGATTTCAAGATGAAGAATCTGATTCTACTTTCATTGTGTGATAAACAACAACCCGTGTGAGTGAAGCACAAACTGACTGTATCCAAACTTGCTCTCCTGCAGCAGACGGGCTGTGTGGGTTTCTGCTCTGCAGCCTCCACACCGTTAGCTGTGGCTTTTCACTTTAATAACACAATGACAGTTACAAGCATGAACTCTGATTAAAGAATGATTCCAGGAAGGATCTGTGTTCTTCACCTGTGAGAGAAACAGCTCAAATCCTCAACTCAGAGCTGACAAATGAACTTTAATGGAATCAAAGCAGAGACCATGAAGCCCCTGCAGTCTGCTCAGCTCCCATTTTATTACCTGAGCTGAGTTTTTCATTCTGGATATCACACACGTAAGAACAGATCAAGTCTGAACAGCAAATGTTGGAGAATCATTTTGAAGTGTTGCTAAATGTCATTATTATTACAAAAACTACTGAATGATTCAGAAAATCGTTTCCAAAAAGCAGAAATATCCAAACAAAGTAGAAACAAGGCAACATGAGTCATTCAGATGCAGATAACATATTCTCCTTATTTTGAAGAACACAGTCATGAAATCTTTCTGTGTGTCATTCATTGAGTTGAAGTGCCTAATAGAAGAGGAAAAGCAGAAATAATCAATGATAGCTGAGACATTGAGAACATGGCTGTATGCCTGCTATCATAACAGGAAACAAAGCACACAAACAGCAAACAGACAATAATGTGGTCGCAGCTTGTTGTGTGTTGTTAGGTGTCATTTTTGACTTTGACTTTTAATGAAGTCACAAAAATGTGTGCGACTCATTAAAGGAGTCTGTACGTCTCAGTCAGTGCTCTGTATTCATGTGTTCACCTCATTAAACTCACTGAGACACTTTTCTCCTCCAAACTTACAGCACACCTTCATATTTCACTGACTGATTCTTTGATTACATCCATTAAGGCTCACACAGTGAAATTAGTGCAAACTTACAAATGTGTTGGAACAATTTTGGCCTCCAAACTGAACTTTGAGACAAACAGTGAAGCTGTGAGCAAAAAGAGGCTCCAGTGTGTGTCATGGTGGAGGAAACTGTTGTATTCCCACATTCAAAACATGCTGATCTTATTGGATTTTTCCCTCAAAGTCTTTTTCCTCCTTTTTCTCTTCATCCAAATGTTCTAGCAGGCTGACTGTGAGTCCCTGTTTAACCTGTACAGCAGAAAGTAACAGCAGTCAGCGGCCTCCACTTGACTTCATGACTTCAACCCCTCGCACAGTCAGTTTCACTTTCTTCCTTCTGTCTTTTAGTCCTAAAATGTAGAACAACACCAGATCAAAATATTTGTGTCCTTCACTCACATCTTCAAATGATACCTTCTATATCAGAGATGATACAAAGGCAACATTTGTCTTATTTCTCTTTCATGAATCAAAAAGTACTTTTGTACTGTTGTGTAAATGTGTATGTAAAGGTGGATGACTGCCTACTGCAAATGAAATCTAACCATGGGTACAAATAAATGAAGCTGAAGCTGACGTAAAACACAGCCCTGTTTTTATTACTGTTTATAGATATTATCATTGATGATCATCATTTTGAATGATTCTTAAAAAGGGTTTAATGAATCCTTCAGTCTGAAACCAACTTGGAACAAAACACATTAGAAGATGTGGGAAAGAACCACAGTGTGCACATATTTTAAACACACAACCGAACCACATGTGTTTGTTTTTAAAATCAGATTTCACTGTAAATATTGTTAAATCTATTGTATTTACACTGTGTTCTTTACTTTTAAATGTTTTTTACGGCATAATAATGTTTTATATTTGTATTTTTATTTATTGTTTCATTATATTCCATTTGAATATTGAGTGTTTTCATCACAGCTGTTAAACAACAGATAACAGTGTGTGTTACTAAATTCACAGCAACCTGAATCTGTTTGTGGGAACATGAATGTTTTTGAGTGTTTCTGCATCATGTGACCCAGATTTTTGGATCTGCTGTCAGATTGAAATGAAGACGATGAAACCACACAGCAGCTTCAGCTGAGCTGTCAATCAGCAGCAGCAGTCTTATCTGTGGGCCGCAGGGGCTGATGGGAGCTTTGAGGACCTGTTAGAAACCACGTGGCCCTCGTCTGATCTCACAGCTCGTCCTTGTTTGGCCTCAGCTGCATCAGAGCGCCACTTCTCCCCAGGTTCACCAGAGGAAACACCACTGCACAAAATGCTTTTCCTCCCAGCTGCTGCTCTGTGCTGTCTGTGTTCAGGTGAGTGTTTCCAGCCAATCAGGAGCCAACAAAGTCAACCTGTAACAAACACTGTCACACTAACCTTCATCTATCTGTCTGTGTCTCTACAGCACTGGTTACCATGGCAGCAGAACAGCTGATTCAGGATGATTTAACATTGACCAGGAGAGTTGGAGAAAGTGTCTCCTTCAGCTGTGGAGAGATTAATAAGTGTGATGGCAGCTATGTGTTCTGGTACCAAAAGAAAGAATATGAAACATTCAAAGCTATTCTTGATATTCATAAAACAAATGGTAACATAGATAACAGTTACAATCATCCTCAAAAAGATGATTTCTCAGCTCAGAATAAACAGAACGGCTGTGAGTTGAAGATCAAAAAAATTAAACTTGATCATTCAGCCACCTACTACTGCTCCTGTGCTAAGTCTGCTCCCCACAGTGAGAAATGATCCCTGCAGCCTGAACAAAAACCAACAGATGAACAGATGTCAAACAGTGTTTGTGACAGGAAGAGAGCAGTAAACCACAGCCCAGGTTCACAGATTTCACCTCCATCTCAGAGTCACAAACATACTGAGCTCAGGGAGATTTTTATTTACTGCTGTCAGAAATTCAATTCTATTTATTTCTCTTTTGAACAGATTTTTCAACATGTTTTAAGATAGAAACAAGAGGAACAGATGACATCAAACTTCCAAATGTAAACAAATGTATCCTCAGTCCCACAAAAACATTTATTCAAAGTGAAAGAAAAACAGATTGTGTCAAACTGAATCAAAGTCCATCCCTCATTCACAGTGTTAATGTTCTCTTCATGAAAACTCTTCCAGCAGCACTTGTTGTTTAACACCTTTCAGTACATTTAACCAGACACTTTCACTTTAGGACATTTTAAAGACAAATCTTGGACTGATGTCAGTTCAGGATTTTGTCCATCTAGCAGCGGCTCATTTTGTTGGACAGATTTCCATCAGTTTCCTGTGGATTTTTATAAAAGATGAATCAGTCATGGTGCCTCATCTTTCAATCACTTGTTTTCTCTCTGAAGTAAATAAACTGATTTTGTATTTGAATATGATGAATCTGGAATCACAGGACAAGATTTCTGCTCTGTGTGTGTGTTTTCTGACCAATCACACTCGAGCAGCTTTGGCAGATTAATTTTCATCTTCAGCATTAATGCTTACAAAAATTGAGGCTGACTGGACTAAACACACAGATATACCAGCAGAAAAAGCGATTCCATGTAAAACACTCTATTAAATCAGAATCAGAATCAGAATCATGTTTATTGGCCAAGTATATGTGCAGACAAATACAAGGAATTTGGTTCCGGTAGATGGTGGCTCTCAAGCACAGCAATGTAAAACACACACACTCACACTCACACACACACATGTCTATATACACATTACACATACATACACAAAGCTGTATAAACCAACTATAAATAACTAATCTAAACTTATATACATAAAATACAGAAATGAAATGAGGTGGAATGAATACTACAGAATGTACATAAGGTGCAGTTGCAGTCTGGCAGTGGGAGCAGTGTGACAGGTCAACTGTTTAGAAGGGAGATGGCGAGGGGAAAGAAACTGTTCCTGTGTCGGGTGGTCCTGGTCTGCAGGCTTCTGTACCATCTGCCAGAGGGCAGCAGGTCAAAAAGTCTGTGTCCAGGGTGTGAGGGGTCTGTGATGATTTTCCCTCCCCGTTTCCTGGTTCTTGAGAGGTACAGATCCTGGATGGAGGGCAGGGGGGCGCCGATGATCCTTTCTGCTGCCCGTACAGTCCGCTGCAGTCTGCTCCTGTCCTGTTTAGTGGCTGCACCATACCAGACTGTGATGGAGGAGCACAGGACAGACTCAATGACTGCAGTGTAGAACTGGATTAGCAGCTCCTGTGGAAGACTGTACTTCCCCAGTTGTCTCAGGAAGTACATCCTCTGCTGGGTCTTTTTGAGGATCGAGTTGATGTTGGTCTCCCACTTCAGGTCCTGGGAGATGGTGGTACCCAGGAACTTGAAGATCTTCACAGTCGACACAGGGCTGTCTGATATGATGAGGGGGGGCAGAGTTGAGGGATGTCTCCTGAAGTCCACTGTCATCTCTACAGTTTTAAGAGTGTTCAGCTCCAGATTGTGCTGACTGCACCAGAGTACCAGCCGCTCAACTTCCTGCCGGTATGCAGACTCATCACCATCCTGAATGAGGCCAATGACGGTCGTGTCATCTGCAAACTTTAGGAGTTTAACAGCCGAGTTCTTGGAGGTGCAGTCATTAGTGTAGAGGGAGAACAGTAGTGGTGAGAGGACACATCCTTGAGGGGCACCAGTACTGAGGGACCGAGTTTCAGAGGTGATCTCCCCCAGCCTCACTTGTTGCTTTCTGTCTGTCAGGAAGCTGGTGATCCACTAACAGGTAGCTGGTGACACGCTGAGCTGGGAGAGTTTGGAAGAGAGAAGTTCAGGCACGATGGAATTAAAAGCCAAACTAAAGTCCACAAACAGGACCCTGGCATAAGTTCCCGGGCGGTCGAGGTGTTGCAGGATGTAATGCAGCCCCATATTCACTGCATCATCCACCGACCTGTTTGCCCGGTAGGCAAACTGCAGAGGGTCCAGCTGGTGGCCTGTAATGTCCTTCAGATGGGCTAACACCAGTCATTCAAAGGATTTCATGACCACAGACGTCAAGGCGACAGGTCTGTAGTCATTCAGTCCTGTGATGGTGGGTTTCTTGGGAACAGGGATGATGGTGGAGCGTTTGAAGCAGGATGGAACTTCACACAGCTCCAGGGATCTGTTGAAGATGCGAGTGAAGATGGGAGCCTCACGGCTCACATCCTCAGTGTGTATTCTGAGTTTCAGGGAGGAGGAAAGGGGGGTGGGAGGTGTGATGGAGGTCGTTGAGTCTGGAATGGGGAGGGTGGTGGTGATCGTTGGGTCTGGATTGGGGAGGGTGGGGGTGGTCGTTGAGACTGGATTGGCGAGGGTGAGGGTGAAGGGGGGAGGTTGGGGGTGGTCGTTGAGACTGGATTGGAGAGGGTGAGGGTGAAGGGGGAGAGGTGTGTTGGGGGTCAGTGTCTGAAGCAGTGTCTCTGGGGAGGGGAGGGTGAGGCGTGGGAGTCTGTCCGTCTCAAACCTGCAGTAGAAAGTGTTTAGCTCGTTGGCCAGGTCTTGTTTGCTTCAATAGTGGGTGGGGGGCGTCTGTAGCTGGTGATTTCCTGCGGGCCCCTCCACACTGACGCAGGGTCGTTGGCTGAGAGCCGTTCTTCCAGCTTCTGGGAGTAGATCCTTTTAGCTGCTTTGATCTCCTTGGTCAGTGTGTTCCTGGCCTGCTTGTACAGGGCCCTGTCACCACTTCTGTAGGCGTCCTCCTTGGCCTTACGAAGATGTTGGAGTTTAGGAGTGAACCATGGTTTATTGTTGTTGTATGTGCAAAAGGTCTTTGTTGGCACACACACGTCTTCGCAAAAACTGATGTATGATGTCACAGTGTCTGTTAGCTCATCCAGGTTATCAGATGCAGCTTCAAAAACAGTCCAATCAGTGCAGTCAAAACAGTCCTGCAGTTCCTGCTTTGCTGCGTTAGTCCACTTCTTCACAGTTTTGACTACAGGCTTGGCACGTTTGAGTTGTTGCCTATAGACTGGAATAAGATGGACCATGCAGTGATCAGAATGTCCCAAAGCTGCCCGGTGCACAGAGCGATAGGCACCTTTTACAGTGGTGTAACAGTGATCCAGTATGATGTTGTCCCTGGTGGGGCAGTCTACATGCTGTCTGTATTTAGGGAGTTCGTGGTTGAGGTTTGCTCTGTTAAAAACTCCAAGGATAATTGTAAAGGAGTCTGGGAATTTCCTCTCCAGGGTGGTGATCTGGTCAGCCAGCTCGCACAGTGCGTTGTTCGCGGTGGCCTGAGGAGGGATGTAAACTCCGACCAGCATGAAGGAAGAAAACTCCCGCGGTGAATAAAACGGTTTACAATTGATGAAAAAACTTTCCAAGTGTGGGCTGCAGTGTTTCTGTAACACTGTGACATCAGTACACCAACCTTCATTAATGTAGAAGCAGACTCCACTACCCTTTGTTTTCCCTGAGAGCTCCGTTTCGCGGTCCGCCCGGTGAAGTTGGAAGCCCGGAAGATCTAAGACAGCGTCTGGGACTCGCTCACTGAGCCAGGTTTCAGTGAAGCAGAGGGCAGCAGAGAGTGCAAAGTCCTTGTTAGTCCGGTTTAAGAGCAGTAATTCGTCAACTTTGTTTGGAAGAGAGCGGAGATTCGCGAGATGAATGAAGGGGAGTGCCGTGCGGAATCCTTGCCGACGTAGTTTCACCAGCGCACCAGCGCGGGTCCCCCGTCTACGTCTCCTCCAGGAGCCACAGAGAGCTGCTGCGCCTCCAACTAAAATCTCCAAAAAACTTTCCGGGTTTGTGAAAAATGGATAAGAACTATAGTGAGACGACTGCCTGATGTTTAGCAGTTCATCTCTGGAGAAAGTGATGTGGTCTGAGTGACCAAAAGCGCAGAAAATAAACAGAAACAAGAAAGTGCGAGAGAGCGCAGTACCGAGCGCAGTACCGAGGCTGCCATCCGCGGCGCCATCTTGAAAAGTGTTAAATTTAGTTCTTTTGAATTCTTTTGGCGGAAAAGAAAGACTGGACCAAGGGTGGTCAAAGCTCAAAAAATTATCTTTATTTTACATTTTCGGAAATGGAGGCCTGAACACACGAAGACAAAAGCTCAGGTCTGAATGCGGTAGCAGCCAGCATGGTTATATAGTTCTGCTACGTCACCTACAGTTTCGATAAAAACAACTCCTTATACGTTACTAGTTCCTCTTTCTTTGTGTCTTACTTCCTGTGCAGCTCTGCACTAAACTTCCCCTTTCTAAAGTCTGTTGCCAAGGCGACCTGTCACCCTCTGACCTAGTTTTTGTCTTGTCTGGGGTTGGTTTCTAAAGGTCTCTCTTATTAAAATACATAAAAAACAATATAATCAACAAATAAGCATTAAGAATATATTTTAATACTAACAGTCTTTTTTAAAAGACGACATAATCCCAGTTTAAACCCACTTCTGACTTTCCTCAATGCTCACGGTAAAATCCAATCAGATATAATTAACTTTGTCCTATTAAAAGGTCCTATATTACTCTTATTAATCCTGGGAAACGGTCTCTATATAGTTTAACCCGTTTCTTCTGTCAAACTTACTCCTGATTTCTTTGCCCCCTTTAATGGGTAGCGAATTTTTCTCTTAATTACTCAAAGTTAGTTTAAAATATCATGTTCTGGGCTCTATCATTTATATGTAGTTAATCTCAATATTCTTTATGTGTGTAAGCGACACTTTTGACAACCTTTAACACACTTAACGAGACATTTTCACCGTCTCCGCTCCAAGTGTTTCCTGTCATTGCTCTCTTCCCCCGTATCTCTGGAACATCTCGAGCACGTCTTGTACAAAACTGTTACTTTTGCAGGCACAAATGCAGTTACAAGCTCAACAACATTTTGCCCTATATGGCTGTCTCACTCTCCAGATGTTTCCTGTCAACTTATTCATGGCCTCCTTATCTTTAACACCTTCTGCATCACCAGTTGCTAAGCAAAGACAAATGGATATTTACGACATTACCACATTATTAAATTATTTTCTTTTCTTTCTAGAGTAATCACTTCTTTTGGTCAATTGGTACAAGAGCACTTCCAATTCAGTATTCTAAAACTACTTTAAGCTTTTAATCACTGGTTTATCTTTTTCCTTTTCACAAAAATCACTCTATTGTCATGCAACTTCCCTGAGTTATTCTTCAACTTCAAGCTTTAAGTGTGTTAAATCTACACCATTTAGCATTTATGTCATGTATTCACATTCATGAATGTAAGCTGATCTTCATTGCGTGTATATATTTGTATTCATATTAATATTGAGTGTAAGCTGATCTTCATTGCGTGTATATATTTGTATTCATATTAATATTGAGTGTAAGCTGATCTTCATTGCATATGTGTTTTTATAATCAGATCTAATTCATGCATCTTTGCGCTGAGCTGTGGATTCAAACGGTCTCACTTCTGATTCTCTCCAAAAATAATTTCACATGTGACAATTTGTATATGTGTCTTTTCTATTCATTCATGTAATTGTTAGTTTATTTCTTTCTTTATCTCTCTCTCTCTCTCTTTTTTTTTTTCTGTTGTGATGCTCTGGACATTTCTAAACCTCCATGAGTTCAGTCTCAATCTTCAATCCAATTTCCCATATGCTGTTACTGTATCACGTCTCGGTTCACCTCTCACTGATCCTCGTCCCTGTTCTCACAGTTTCCTGTGTGGCCTCCCAAATCAAACACAGCCCCAAATCAGCTGTTTCTTCTCTCCATTCCTTCTCTCTTGATCTTTTCAGTCTTTTCTTCCAGGTTTACTCCCAGCATGGCAAATATGAAACTCAGTGTCCAGTGCTGTCCAGTGCTTTCACACTCTTGTCACTGTTGAAGCGCATGTTCCATCCACAATGGTATTCATACATGCTGCTTAACACTTCAGTATTTTAGGTCAGTTGTGCGGTCTTTTGCCTGCTGTTAATTCTTCAAGTACACGGTTGCTCTGTCTGTCTTCTGTCTTCTTGTGCTGCACTTTTGACATAAACATAATTCCTGCAGCTCACTCTGTTTTTCAGGAGTGTCTGTCTCCTGCAAGCTGAGAGGCCAGGAGATTTGTTTTTTCTCTAGCTTTTTCTGCACGCGAATCGTGGATAAACCTCTCATCTTTCACACAAACTACCTGTCATGGTCCACGGCTCGGTGTCTGAGGAGCGGTTGGGATGCCCACGCTTTCAGGTATGGCTGTCGTCTTCACACCTGCATCCCATTCCAGGCGATCATCAGGAGGACTATTAAACCCCGCACGGCCGGCTGCTCCATGCCAGTCCGTCAGTCACCATTCAGTGGTAACCTGGCCCCTTGCGAAGGTTGATGTGGAATTTCTGGTTTCTATGAACTGTGTTAATGCTGTCACTGTGTGCTCAGGTTATTGTCCGGCATGTTCGAGCCTGTTCGGGGAGGTCACTGCGGTCTGCCCTCAGATCCACTAGCCACTGAGCATTGCCGTTATGGGTTGCGTCCTTCTCCCATATGCTCTTCCAGTATTGGAGTCGTTGCTTGGCAGTTTCCAAGGCCTCAGGTATGGACAGCTTCCTGTTCTTCTTAGGCACCTTCCTCATCGTGCCTTTCTGCAACTCCGATAGTTGGCTAACCTCATTCCGTGTTACCTTGATCTTAGCCTCTAGCCTCCTTCTGCATGGAGGGTACTGCCCATTGTGGCTGTTCAACTTGTAGCCAAGCATCTCACTGATCACTGCTGCCATATTGTAGATCAGCTTGTTAGTGTATCGTCCGCATTGCTGCATTAACATCATCTAGCAGACCTTCTGAGGGTACTTCACGTAATCTTGGTAACCGGCTACGGGGGATCCAGGTTTCAAGCTTGGCCATGATCCTATCTTTCAGGTCAGTTCCTCTCGCACTCAACGATCCTTCTCCTATCACACTTGGGGCTTGGTACCCAATCTCGGGTGGGGGTGATGATATCTCCCCCGTGACCTGGCATCCTGACTCCTCCTTGCTGTAGCATTTATGTTGTACCTCGTCAGTCTCTAGCTGTGAGAGCAGTCCCTTCTTTCGAATGTTGGAACACTGAGCTACTAGTTGTTTCACCGTCATTGTGGATGTTGGGTATCAAAGAATCCATAGGTCCCTCATCCTATTCATGTAGCCCCTTCCGCCAGGGTTACTTGCGTAGTAGCATTCCAACAATGCCCTGTTTTCGTCTCTTGCTCACCGATGGCTTCTTGTTCCAGTAGCCCACTTCTCGTCAGGGTGCCCTGGTTCCTCAACACCTGACGCGGACCTTGTTGATCCGGGCGACGTCCAAGCCAGCATGCCTTCATATTTATCTGTCTCGCTCATGTCTGCGGTAGGCTTGCTTGTGTATACATATATATATATATATATATATATATAGCTGTTCCTAGGACTGCGCTGTTCTGAACGGAGATCTCAGATGTTGTTCCTGGAATCTGCTGGAGCCACTCGTCCAGCTTAGACGTCACTGCATTGAGTTCACTGATTACCACGGGGACCACTGTTACCTTGACCTTCCAACCCTTCTCGAGCTCTTCTTGTTGGGTTGCAATTTTAAAGCCAAGATGATGAACTGTATCCTTGCAATGACATGGAAATTCAACTTTTTGGTTCCAATTACAATTAGACCACTCAAAAAAATCTGGAAAAGAGCAGAAACAGAGTTCTTGAAGTAGAGTTCATTGGATAGAAACAGCAAAACCGAACATCACTCTACAAGGAACAACAAGACAGCACAACAAAGCAAAGGCCAGGGAGTAGAGCGCCCAAAGACAGAAAAAGCTGGTGCAGGCATATCTGACTCTCCTTCTATAGGCGCCCATAACCCCTCCTTCTGTTGGGTAACTTTCTATGCTTATTCTTCACACTTATTTAATTTTAAACTCAATATTTTTTTTCCATTTGTCCAAATCTCATTATTAGAACAACAATAACAACAACAACAACAACAACAATAATAATAATAATAATAATAATAATATATTTTATTTATAGGAACCTTTCAGAGCTTCAGGGTCACCTTAAAATAGTACTATTGTACTATTTTAAGGTGTATTGTTTTATTGTATTGTATTGTGACAACAATACAATCTCCGTGAATCGCTACCTTATCGTGGTGGAGGGGTTTGTGTGTCCCAGGGATCCCAGGGGCTATGTTGTCTGGGGGCTTTTGCCCCCTGGTAGGGTTTCCCATGGCAAATTGGTCCTGGGTGAGGGACCAGACAAAGAGCAATTCAGAAGACCCTTATGAAGAGAACATCGAGGGAACAGTTTACCCTGCCCGGGATAGGGTTACCGGGGCCTCGCCCTGGAGCCAGGCCCGGGGAGGGTGCCCGAAGGCGAGCGTCTGGTGGCCGGGCCTTAGTCCATGGGGCCCGGCCGGGCACAGCCCGAAGAGGAGACATGGGCCCATCCTCCCGCAGGCCCACCACCAGCAGGAGGTGCCATAGGGGTCGGGTGCATTGTGTGCCGGGCAGCGGCCAGGAGCGGAGGCCCTGGCGGACTGATCCCCGGCTGCCAAGACTGGCAATAGGGACATGGAATGTCACCTCTCTGGTGGGGAAGGAGCCTGAGTTAGTGCGTGAGGTTGAGAAGTACCGGCTAGATATAGTCGGGCTCACCTCTACGCATGGCTCGGGCTCTGGAACCAGTCTCCTAGAGAGGGGCTAGACTCTGTCTCAGTCTGGAGTTGCCCCTGGTGAGAGGCGGCGGGCTGGGGTGGGTATTCTAATATCCCCTCGGGTTGCTGCCGGTACGTTGGGGTTTTTCCCGGTGGATGAGAGGGTTTGTTCCCTGCGCCTCAGGGTCGGGGAACGGGTCCTGACTGTCATCTGTGCTTATGCGCCGAGTGGCAGTTCAGAGTACCCAGCCTTCTTAGAGTCCCTGGGGGGGGGGTGCTGGAATGTGTCCCACCTGGAGACTCTGTTGTCCTGCTGGGAGACTTCAGTGCTCACGTGGGTAACGACAGCGAGACCTGGAGGGGCGTGATCGGGAGGAACGGCCTCCCTGATCTGAACCCGAGTGGTGTTTTGTTATTGGACTTCTGTGCAAATCACAGTTTGGCCATAACGAACACCTTGTTCGAACATAAGAGTGCCCATAAGTGCACGTGGCACCAGGATGCTCTAGGCCGCAGGTCGATGATCGATTTTGTAATCGTATCACCAGACCTGCGACCATATGTTCTGGACACTCGGGTAAAGAGAGGGGCTGAGCTGTCAACTGATCACCACCTGGTGGTGAGTTGGATCAGGTGGCGGGGGAGGACGCTGGACAGACCCGGTGCACCTAAACGTGTAGTGAGGGTGTGCTGGGAACGTCTAGCAGAGGCCCCAGTCCGCGAGATCTTCAACGCACACCTCCGGCAGAGCTTCAACAGCATTCCGAGGGAGACTGGGGACATTGAGTCCAAATGGACCATGTTCAGCATCTCCATCGCCGAAGCTGCTGCATTGAGCTGCGGTCGCAAGGTGGTTGGTGCCTGCCGTGGTGGTAATCCCCGAACCAAATGGTGGACACCAGAGGTGAAGGGAGCCACCAGGCTGAAGAAGGAGTCCTATCGGGCTTGGTTAGCCTGTGGGACTCCGGAGGCAGCCGACAGGTATCGACAGGCCAAGCGGAATGCGGCTCGGGCAGTGGCTGAAGCAAAAACTCGGGTGTGGGAGGAGTTCGGAGAAGCCATGGAAAAAGACTTTCGGACTGCCTCGAAGAGATTCTGGCAAACCGTCAGGCGTCTCAGGAGGGGAAAGCGGTGCTCTACCTGCACTGTGTATAGTGCTGGCGGAGCGCTGCTGACGTCGACTGAGAAAATTGTCAGGCGGTGGAAGGAATACTTCGAGGACCTCCTTAATCCCACTGACACGTCTTCCGAGGAGGAAGCAGAGTCTGGGGATGAGGGGAATGACCCGCCAATTTCCGGGGGCGAGGTCACTGAGGCAGTTGAACAACTGCTTGGTGGCAGAGCCCCTGGTGTTGATGAGGTCCGCCCCGAGTTCCTGAAGGCTCTGGATGTTGTGGGGCTGTCTTGGTTGACACGCCTCTGCAATGTTGCGTGGAGATCAGGGGCAGTACCCCTGGACTGGCAGACCGGGGTGGTGGTCCCCATCTTTAAGAAGGGAGACCGGAGGGTGTGTTCCAACTACAGGGGGATCACACTCCTCAGCCTCCCTGGGAAAGTCTATGCCAGGGTGCTGGAAAGGAGAGTTCGTCTGCTAGTCGAACCTCGGATACAGGAGGAACAATGCGGTTTTCGTCCTGGTCGCGGAACACTGGACCAGCTCTTTAGCCTCTCGAGGATACTTGAGGGTGCATGGGAGTTTGCCCAACCAGTCTACATGTGTTTTGTGGACTTGGAGAAGGCATTCGACCGTGTCCCTCGGGGTGTCCTGTGGGAGGTGTTGCGGGAGTATGGGGTGTCTGGCCCATTGCTACGGGCCATTCGATCCCTATACAACCGTTGCAAGAGCTTGGTTCGCATTGCCGGCAATAAGTCGGACTCGTTTCCGGTGGGTGATGGGCTCCGCCAGGGCTGCCCTTTGTCACCGGTTCTGTTCATAATTTTTATGGACAGGATTTCTAGGCGCAGCCAAGTGGCGGAGGGCTTTCACTTCGGTGGCCTCAGAATCTCATCTCTGCTTTTTGCGGATGATGTGGTTCTGTTGGCTTCATCGGGTGAAGGCCTCCAGCTCGCACTGGAACGGTTCGCAGCCGAGTGTGAAGCAGCGGGAATGAGGATCAGCACCTCCAAATCTGAGGCCATGGTTCTCAGCCGGAAAAGGGTGGAGTGCCCACTCCGGGTCGGGGATGAGTTCCTGCCCCAAGTGGAGGAGTTCAAGTATCTCGGGGTCTTGTTCGCGAGTGATGGGAGAAGGGAGCCGGAGATCGACAGACGGATTGGTGCTGCGGCTGCAGTGATGCGGACGCTGCACCGGTCCGTCGTGGTGAAGAGGGAGCTAAGTGTAAAAGCGAAGCTCTCAATTTACCGGTCGATCTATGTCCCTACCCTCACCTATGGCCACGAGCTGTGGGTAGTGACCGAAAGAACGAGATCGCGGATACAAGCGGCAGAAATGAGCTTCCTCCGAAGGGTGGCTGGCCTTTGCCTTAGAGATAGGGTGAGAAGTTCGCCCATCCGGGAGGGGCTCAGAGTAGAGCCGCTGCTCCTCCACATCGAAAGGAGCCAGTTGAGGTGGTTCGGGCATCTGACAAGGATGCCTCCTGGGCGCCTCCTGGGTGAGGTGTTCCGGGCATGTCCCACCGGGAGGAGGCCCCGGGGCAGACCCAGGACACGCTGGAGAGATTACATCTCTCGGCTGGCCTGGGAGCGCCTTGGTGTTCCCCCGGATAAGCTGGAGGAGGTGGCTGGGGAGAGGGAGGTCTGGGCTTCCCTGCTTAGGCTGCTGCCCCCGCGACCCGGCCTCGGATAAAGCGGATGAAGATGGATGGATATTGTGACAACAATACAATACAATAAAATAAAGCAAAATAAAATTTAAACACAAGGATATATATTTAAAAAAAACAAGTATGAAAGTATAAGTGCAAGTTTAAAAGCTAAGCAAAGTAAAAATAGACTAAGACAGAATCATGGTGAGTGGATGCAGTTTTGAATAGATGGGTTTTAAAACATGATTTAAAATTGGAGAGAGAGTTTGTAGTCCAAAGATCTGAAGGAAGTGCATTCCAAAGTCTCGGGGCAGAATAACTAAAGGCTTTGAGACCCATGGTACCCATTTCCTGACACCATAAAAGGCATGGTTCCTTCCCTGTACAGGATGAGGCATGCTGAAAAAGCAGAAGTGAGCTTCTCGCTAAACTATAACTTGCAATAGGTCATATCTCAAATGACCATTTAAAAAAAGTTGTTCATTCTAAATGTTGTTATATATAATTTTATTCACAATATATATTACAAATTTAATTGATTTTTCATGTTTCCCACCCGTCCCACAGCATCGTCCCCCCTGCTGCAATCTCCTTCATCTTCAGGAACTGCCTGTCCTTCATCTCAGGACTTCACACCTCTCAGCTTCACACCTCCCAGCTCCCAGTCATTACACCCACCCCCGGCTTCTGTGGACTCCAACATACACACCCCTCCCCCAAAATCCACTCTTTCTATCTCAGCACTTCAAGTGAGGAATGAGCTCTTTCCAAGATCAAGGTGCGGAAGGCTGCAGGTCCAGATGGCGTCAGCTCCAGACTCCTGAGATGCTGCGCAGATGAACTGTGTGGCATCCTAGGTTATCTGTTCAACCTGAGCCTGTCACTGGGGAAAGTACCACAGCTGTGGAAGACATCCTGTGTGGTACCGGTACCAAAGACCTCCCATCCCAAGGACCTCAGCAGCTACAGGCCGGTAGCCCTGACATCACATCTGATGAAGACCCTCGAGAGGTTGGTTCTAAACCATCTGCGCCCCCTGGTGAGGTCTTCATTGGATCCGCTGCAGTTTGCTTACCAGCCTGGCATTGGGGTGGAGGACGCCATCATCTACCTCCTGCACCGAGCTCTGACTCACCTGGAGAAGCCTGGAAGCACTGTGAGGATCATGTTCTTTGATTTTTCCAGTGCTTTCAACACCATCCAGCCACGACTTCTGAGAGACAAGCTGGAGCTATCGGGAGTGGACCACCACATGTCCCAGTGGATACTGGACTACCTCACAGAACGTCCACAGTATGTGAGGT
Organism: Oreochromis niloticus; assembly: GCF_001858045.2. Taxonomy (NCBI): domain Eukaryota; kingdom Metazoa; phylum Chordata; class Actinopteri; order Cichliformes; family Cichlidae; genus Oreochromis; species Oreochromis niloticus. The sequence continues at coordinate 89,323 of NW_020327106.1, forward strand.
CACAGGGCTGTGTCTCTGACACGCTGGTCTGCAGTACGGGGGCCCCACAGGGAACTGTGCTGGCACCGTTCCTCTTCACCCTCTACACTGCAGACTTCTCCATCAACTCCCCACGCTGCCACCTACAGAAGTTCTCTGACGACTCTGCCATAGTCGGCCTCATCACAGGTGAGGACGACTCAGAGTACAGACAGTGGACTCTGGACTTTGTGGACTGGTGTCAGCAGAACCACCTGCTGATCAACGCCGGGAAAACCAAGGAGTTGGTGGTGGACTTCCGGAGACGCAGACCCACCACACTGACACCGGTGAACATCCAGGGAGTGGACATTGAGATAGTGGACTCTTATAGGTACCTGGGTATTCACCTGAATAATAAACTGGACTGGAGCCACAACACTGATGCTCTTTACAGGAAGGGTCAGAGCAGACTCTACCTGCTGAGGCGGCTGAGGTCATTTGGAGTACAGGGAGCGCTTTTAAAGACCTTCCATGACTCTGTGGTGGCATCTGTCATTTTTTACAGTGTGGTATGTTGGAGCAGCGGTTTATCGGCAGCTGAGAGGAAGAGGTTGGATAAACTCATCAGGAAGGCCAGCTCTGTTCTGGGATGCACCCTGGACCCAGTGCAGGTGGTGGGAGACAGAAGGACTCTGGCCAAAATAACATCTCTGATGGACAGAGTCTCCCACCCCATGCATGGAAATGTTGCTGAACTGCAGAGCTGCTTCAGTGACAGACTGCTGCATCCTAGATGCATGAAGGAGCATTTCCGCAGGTCCTTCCTCCCTGCAGCTGTCAGACTGTACAATCAGAACTGCTCCCAACAAACACAGATGTTTACATCAGCGCTGTAACAACTTGTACTGTTATAACTTGCACATTACTTTTCTCAGCTTATATATACACTAACTTATTGAAAGTTACATGTCTACTTTTTAATGCACAGGTACAATAAACAATCTGCACTTTTCTAATTATTCTAAATATTCTTAACTATTTAAACATCTTTCAGTATCCTGCTATGTTTGCACACTATGTGTACGCTAATTTAAACAACTGTACTGTACTCTGCTCTCGTAACTATTGTCCATGATGTAAAGATGTAAATATGTAAAAATTGTGCTTCTGTTCTGTGTCCTGTTCTGTTTGTATATGTGTATTTTTTTGCTGCTGATACAACCAAATTTCCCCTTGTGGGACGATTAAAGGATTATTCTATTCTATTCTATTCTATTCTATGTTTCACATAAATATGAATATATATCAGTTTTCCTAAACTTATCAAATGTATTTGGGGGAAATAAACACATCCATCATGATGAAAATTCAAATCTGTGTCTGATTATTTTTCTATCAGCTGTAGCTTCAAAGTAGCTTCTTCTGCTCTTTGTTTGTATAAAAATGATGAACACACAAATGAAATGATCAGAGGACACAGATGTGAACCTGCAGCAGACCTACACCTGCCTGTTTCTACATATTCATGTTTCCTTATGTTGCTTTCATTGTGTTTCCTTTTTACCTGTTTGAAAATGTTTGAAGTATATTATGATCTTACAACTAAATCAAATATTTGTAAGTGATGACCATCTGTGGCTGATATTGTTTTTGTGTATTTCCTGTGAATTCAAACTGTCGTCAATAAAACAGGACAATTAAAAATGAATTCTGTGAATATTGTTTATTGATTTTGTTTCAAAAAACAAAGAAAAGCTGAAAATATTCATCAAGTTATACAAGAAGTAAGCAACAGATAAGAGTGTGTGTTAGTAAATTCACAGCAACCTGAATGTGTTTGTGGGAACATGAATGTTTTTGAGTGTTTCTGCATCATGTGACCCAGATTTTTGGATCTGCTGTCAGATTGAAATGAAGACGATGAAACCACACAGCAGCTTCAGCTGAGCTGTCAATCAGCAGCAGCAGTCTTATCTGTGGGCCACAGGGGCTGATGGGAGCTTTGAGGAGCTGTTAGAAACCACGTGGCCCTCGTCTGATCTCACAGCTCGTCCTTGTTTGGCCTCAGCTGCATCAGAGCGCCACTTCTCCCCAGGTTCACCAGAGGAAACACCACTGCACAAAATGCTTTTCCTCCCAGCTGCTGCTCTGTGCTGTCTGTGTTCAGGTGAGTGTTTCCAGCCAATCAGGAGCCAACAAACTCAACCTGTAACAAACACTGTCACACTAACCTTCATCTATCTGTCTGTGTCTCTACAGCACTGGTTACCATGGCAGCAGAACAGCTGATTCAGGACGATTTAACATTGACCAGGAGAGTTGGAGAAAGTGTCTCCTTCAGCTGTGGAGGCACTCAGCAGTGCGATCGTGACTGGATATACTGGTACCAGAAAAAAGAAACAGAAACATTCAAAGTTATTTTTGATATTAATCGGAGTAACGGTAACATAGATAGAAGTTACTCATCTCATCCTCAGATCACTGACTTCTCTTCTGTAAATACAAATAAAGGCTGGGAGTTAGAAATTAAGCAAGTTAAACTCGATCATTCAGCCACCTACTACTGCTCCTGTGTTAAAGTTGATACCCACAGTGAGAAATGATCCCTGCAGCCTGAACAAAAACCAACAGATGAACAGATGTCAAACAGTGTTTGTGACAGGAAGAGAGCAGTAAACCACAGCCCAGCTTCACAGATTTCACCTCCATCTCAGAGTCACAAACATACTGAGCTCAGGGAGATTTTTATTTACTGCTGTCAGAAATTCTATTCTATTTATTTCTCTTTTGAACAGATTTTTCATCATGTTTTAAGATAGAAACAAGAGGAACAGATGACATTGTGGGATTAAAGAGTTTATTTTTTATATCAAATTTCCAAATCTAAACAAACGTATCCTCAGTCCCACCACAGTATTCATTCAAAGTTAAAGAAAAACAGATTGTGTCAAACTGACTCAAAGCCCAGATAGAAAGAACACATTGAAACCATGTTAAAGTAATATCAGGCAATTCCGTTGAATCAACATTGAAATCTGACATTGATTTTCCATCACTTTTGCACCCTCAGTTAATAATGAAACAATGTTGAAATCTTTTATTTTCCATAACATATGCACTCGTGGTTAATGCTGAAATAGCAATTACAACATGATCAAAAATAAACAGGACTTAATAGGTGTTTCAATCAATACTAAAAGACTCCAAATTGATCAATCAATACTTAAACCTGTGAAAAAGACAATTGTGTATTATCTAAAAACAGAATTACCATTATATGTTAGACATTATCTTTCAATTTACCATGTCCATAATAATATCCCTATAATATTATCATCAGGCATTATTTAATTAACAAAATGACAATAGACATCTTTGCATTAAGAAAAAAAAAATCCTATAAAAATCCTATAAAGATGGGCATCCTGCACTACCCTTCCAATGGGGAGCATAGCAGAGCCATTTCTGCATTCCTTAGGCGAAGGCAAACTCAGAAACTGCATTTAACCCCACCTGCTGAGTCCGGCCATCTAGAACAAAACCAAACACAAAAAAAGTTAAACAGAAAAAAAAGGAGAAGCTCAATTAGAGCTTACATTGTCAAAAGTCTTTAGCAGGGAGCAGGGCCGTGCAGAGAGGTTTAAATGGGCAGTTGCTCAAAGTTAAAAAAGGGGCAGATAGAACAGGCTGAATAACAACAACTCACATTCATGACGAATCTAATATGGAATTGCATCATACTATATGACTGTCATCAGGTGGGGACAATGCAAAGCAAACGTAGCCTATGTTTTACCTGATGGGTACAATGTTGCTGTTGAGGGTTTACTGCTGTTCCTGCTGCTGATAGTGCTGGAGGGCAGGGCTGTGTTGTTTTGAGACTGTAGACATTAAAAAGTCCATAGGTAGCTGATTAAACAAGTGCTTTGAGATAAAAATAAAATGTAAAAAGATTGGTGACAGCGCTTGGAACCATAAGGCAACAGATTTAAAAAACTGGGAAATAAACTGAAACCAGGATATTAGTAGTACAAAAGACAGGGGTCATGGTAGGGTGAGAATGTATTAAAAAATTCTATACAGACAGTGTGTGTGGGTCCTGTTAGCACCTTTTAAACATCACAGCATCAACTTTACATGGGAGGGATTAGATTGTAGAACTGTAAAATCTTTTTCTTTCTTTCTTTCTTTCAAATATTAAAATACAACAGTAAAAAAATAAGCCAATAGGAGGATGAATCAAACATTTTATTAATCAGAAAACAAAAACAACACAGGGTATGTTTTGGAAAGAGCAGGAAGGAATAAGATGCTCTTCATGTCCTGTCCCAAATTATAACAGTAACTTTCTGTTTGCCATGTCCCGAAAAATGTCAATGACATCACTGTGGTTGACTGGAACATCCTTCTCAACTGCCAATAAAAGAAGGTCTGACAACCTCTCCTCTGAGCAAAGGGTGCTAAGTTTGTTTTTAACTAGTTTTAGTTTTGAGAAAGAACGCTCCACCGTTGCTGTGGACACCGGGAGTGTTCCATATGTCTTCAGCAGCTCAGTCATGTTGGTGAAGATCAGATGTGCATTGTTTTCTTTGACCACTGAAAGAATGGATGCCACACTGACTGGTGCGGGGCATGAGTATGAAGCATGAAAGACCTTAAGTTCTATCTGTAATTTGCATTCCTCCTCAATGTCATAGAACTGGCAGAGTTTCTTCACAGCTTGGTGTGCCTCTGTTGAGATTATTTTCCAGTTCTCTGGGACTGTCAGGGTATGTAAGGCATTCAAGATTTCCCATGTGGAATTATCTCCTCCTTTAAAGCGTCTCAGAAGCTCCTGTGTCATTGTGTCAACAAAAACATAGAACACTTTAACACAGTAGTATTCTTGGGGAGTTGTGAAAGCATGGTCATCAGCAGTAGCTGTTGTGGCAGCAAACTTAAACTTTGCTGGCACTTTCCTCCTCCGAGCTTGTCCAGGGACCTCGGATGGGGGGTCCAGGCCCACTGATGCAGCCTTCTCTCTAGCCTGTTCATAAATTTTCTCAAACTCTTCCTCTGTTCTGCTGTGGTCCAGGCTCTGCAAAACACCATCAACAATCTTGTATGCTGCAGCCAGGTCAATGTCTTTCTTCTGCAATGCGTCAGATGCAGTAGCAGTCACTTGGAAGATGGGACAGGTGATCTCCAGACACAGGATGAATTCAAAATTGATGGTTTGGAGAAGGATCATTGCATCACCTGCTAAAGAGTCTGGAGGATCTTGCTGTAGTATTTCCTCCAGAAACTGCATGACAGCTGGGAGGATCTTCCTCATTGTCTTGAGGGCAGCTTCTCTGCAGGCCCACCTAGTGTCTGACAGCTTCTGCAGCTCCAGTGGGCGCTGCTCTGGGTACAACTTCTCCTGCATTTTAATAAATGCAGAGTGTCGTTTAGATGAATTGGCCATAAAAGTGTAAAGCTTTTTGATTAGGTTGAAAAAGCTGACAAAACACATGTTTGACTTTGCGCTCTCTACTAAAACCAGATTAAGGCAATGTGCCTGACAGTGGACATATAAGGCCTTTGGATTTTTTTTTTGTATTCTTGACTGAAGTCCCTTAAAGCGCCCGCTCATGTTTGCAGCCCCATCATAACCTTGACCCCGGATGTTGTCAATCTTCAGATTATTTTCTTTCAGTAGAGCTATTACTAGCTTTTCAAGAGCATTTCCAGTTGTTGACTCCACATTACACACCTGAAGGAAGCGCTCCTTGATTTCCATGTTGTGCACATATCTGACAACAAAGGAAACCTGCTCTGTGTGCGACACATCTGTGGTTTCATCCATCATGATAGAAAAGGTTTCACACTCTTGAATTTCTGCTTGGATGACACGTCTTACTGATGTGGCCAAAGCTTTGATTATGTCGTTCTGACTTCTGTTTGAGAGGAGCGAGACGAGAGGTCTTTTTCCAAGTCCCTGTCGCTCTTTTATGGCATCAAGGTGTAATTTAATTACACTGTCATACTTGCTGAACAACTCAACTAACTCTAAGAAATTTCCTCGATTTTGGCTTGACAAGGTCTCATCATCTCCCCTGAAAGGCATACCCTGTCTTGCCAGGTAAAGAGTGATGTCTATCAAACGAGACAAAATTTCTCTGTTTCTCTCTCTTTCTTTGTCTTTTGCAGCTTGTGACACTTGGTCAGCTACTTCAAAAGCTGCCTCCAAGGTTGTTTTTTTTTAAATGAGTTCCACCTCACCATACCACACATGTGAGACTCTGATGCACTGTGCTCTTTAATCCTTTCTAAAGCCCTTCTCCACCGACTGAACCCTTCCGTTTTCCAGGTTTTGCGACTTGTGTACTTTTCATCATTTAAGAAAAGACGGCAGCTGAAACAAAACATGGCATCAGCAGTTGGAGAATACTCTAGCCATGGATTTTTCTCATACCACTTCTTTTGAAACGATCGTCCCTCTTCATTCTTTGGATATGATGACAGTACTGGTTGGCAGGGTCCAATATTATCACACAATTGAATAAAGGCCTCATCATACTGTATGTGGAATTGTACGACATGGGCAGGATCAGTTGGGTGTGCAAGTCCAAGTAGGTTTGAGAATGTCCTCTCTATGGCTTCACTAGCTTCACTCTCCTCCTCTCTGGGCTCTGACTCACTCTCTGACTTTCTCACTCCAGTCTCTTTCTCCTGGCTTGCCCTATCCTCTACATTCTCTCTAGGCTCTGCCTGTGACTCAGTCTTTGCCTCGCTTCCTCCTTCCATCTCCTCATCTGAACTATCACCCTCCACTTGCTGTTTATCTGAGAACAACGCACAATTTAATATCTCATTAATTATTTAATTATCTACACTTAACAACTTTTGCACCTAGTCCATGATAAAGTAATGATAGAAAATGTTATAGAACCAAAACATTGCAACTGTTTTAATTACTGTTTTTATCCTTGAATACCTCTACAATGCAACAACTGGTACATGTGTTATTGTTACCTGTGCTCTTTTTAATCCAGCTGGTGAGGGATCCACTGCCTTTAGCAGCCTCACACAGCTCCTTTTGTAGCTGTTTCTTCCTCCTCTCCTTACGAGGCATTTCTGGAATATTTGTTATATTATTAGTAATCATTTTTAAAAATCTATACACATAAAACACACACACACGCACATGCTGTGCTTATTAAATGTTTAAACTGTAGAGAATTTTACTACTGTAAAATCAGCATTTTATCTCATTTGAAATATAAACCTAATATCATCTGTTACTTAATATATGTTCTTTAAAAACAGTGTGTGTGTGTGTGTGTGTGTGTGTGGGGGGGGGGGGGGGGGGGTGTGAATATCATAAATATAATAATCCATAATTATGTGGATATCCATATTAGATCGTTTTTAGTGAAATAAAAGCCCTCCAGAAAAGAAGGGGAAAGTCCTGTAACTTACTTTAAAACAAAACATGTTCCCTAAAACTGTGGACAGAGCTACAGAACCCCTTGTAACACCCTTACCCAGTTAGCTAGCAGTTAATGACCACCACTACTTGTGCAGTTCATAAAAGGACATGTAATGTTTGTCGCGCTGTTGCACAAACAGCACGCTCATTTATTTCAATTTATTTGTTGCTATAGACTATAGTGTGTGCTGTACACCCTACTTACTGTTTTGTTGCAGTCAGCACCTTCCAATTAATTTGCCTCCTCCAGCTCCGCACCACCCAGCCTGCAGAAAATGCGCGTGCACTTTGTGAGCTCATACCCGGCTCGTAACCCCCCCCCCTCTGCACGTGCCTGATATATTCCAGCAGAACGTAGAGCAGCAGGCCATTTTTAAGCAGTTTAACCAAACTGGAAAATGTATTAAGTTCTGAGTTACAAAAGTTAAATAACCTGAAAGAATTGACCATTTTTCCGGTAACTGAAGAGTTGCCGCTGCATTGTTCAGCTCATCCATATTGTGAAAAGGCTAATCCGGAGGCAAAACCCCAGGATCAACATGTTCCCTGCTGCAGGATGACGGAAGGATCTGAACTCCTGAAGTTCTGAAGTCCTTGACTTCTCTGGTCAGCTCTGTCACCATTGTTACTAATTTTTGGAAGGTTGCATCTGTTGAAAAGAGCAATAAAACAGATAATCCCGGCTTGTGATAAGCATAACAAGGTAGACACAAAGGTTGTCTGGCCCCAACACTGTAAATAAACTATAAATATTAACGAATGTTCACTTTTTTCAAATTCAACCTTCAAATAACCAATAAATAAATTCTAACATTCTTACCTGATGTAGATCGGGGTGCAGGGATGAACAATATTATCAGCTGAGTTTCAATATAATTTCCCACTCAACCGTGAAAAAGACTGTTCAATAGTGGTCGGATGGGATGTACCACTGTGAGAGGGGTGCTACGGAATAGTCCAAGTAATATCAGCTTTAATTTCCCAATCAACTATAAAAACATGTTTTTTCCATGTTATTCTTGATCAACTATAAATAGATCAATAATCAATGCTAACAGAACAACTGTGAATCAATGTTATTCCAATGACAGTACTATTAGACCGTCAGGTTCCATCAGTATTTGGATGTTGTTCAACATTGATATAACATTGGGATTTCAGTCTTGATGGTTCACATTCCTGTCAAAAAATGCTGTCTACAACATTTCTAATGTCTATTATCATTGTTGCTAAACAACCTGAGCAGTGCGTCAGTAGGTTAGACCGTCCCATTCAACAGCCTTGCACTTCTGGCCTTCAGGGTTTTCAAAGGACCCAGGCTAATGCAATGCAAAATACTGCACTGAGACATCCATCCATCCATTCGCTTCCGCTTATCCTTTTCAGGGTCGCGGGGGGCGCTGGAGCCTATCCCAGCTGTCATAGGGCGAGAGGCGGGGTACACCCTGGACAGGTCGCCAGTCTGTCACAGGGCCAACACACAGGGACAGACAAGCATTCGCACTCACATTCACTCCCGCATTCACACCTATGGGCAATTTGGATTAACCAATTAACCTATCCCCACAAGCTGCATGTCTTTGGACGGTGGGAGGAAGCCGGAGTACCCGGAGAGAACCCACGCAAACACAGGGAGAACATGCAAACTCCACACAGAAAGACCCCGGCCTGATGGTGGAATTGAACTCAGGACCTTCTTGTTGTGCGGCAACAGTGGTAACCACCAGCACTGAGACATGTTCAAAAAAACCCGAGAGCTTATTTGTCATCCCATGTCAAGGCCTGTATTGTTCTTCAGAATATCACGTGACCAAAGATAAACGAGGCCTCGTTATGTGATTTGAGCTGTTGAAAAGACACATGAATGTGTTCCTTGCATGAACTGGTGATTTCATTTCTAAAACCATTGCAGCCCCACACATGGGATATTTTGTCCTCTGCATTTAACCCATTCACTAAGTGAAGCAGTGGCCAGCTACCAATCCAGCGCCTGGGGAGCGATGTGTAGAGACGGTACCTTGCTCAAGGTGCTCATTCAGTGGATTTGAACTACCGACCTTCAAATCATGGGGCAACCATTCCACCTACTGAGCTATCCCATCAAATATCCCATCAGAATAAACCCCCGAAAAATGTGAAATATATCAGCAGTTGGGGAGCATTTTGACAATAATAATAACAAACATTTTCTCAAACCTGTCTCAGAAAGAATAATTAGTTAGAGGTGTGTGTGTTTTATATAGGACATCAAATGAGTATTCAACAAATGATCCATCATTACATTTACATATCCACTTTTATGTAGCCCACGTGTCTTATTTAAACAGGGCTGCTGTGCACTGAATAACCAGCAGATGTAAGTACGTCCAAATCAGCTGCTGAATGGGGCTTTGTTTGATCTGCCTTTTGGTGAAGCAATTGGCTTGAAAAATTCGACAAACTGGGGTTCCGTCACACCATCAATGCTAATAGGTGATTTAAATAAAGTAAGTAATTAACCATGAGGTAAAACACAACAGAAGTAAATGAAGAAAACATATACACAATCCAGTCATTAGGTCTGACGTCATTAGCCGTGCCTGGGCCCAAACTCCGCTGCAGGTCCCAAAGTCCAACGATCACTGCGGCATCACTGAGACTTAAACACTGTCTTAATCATTTCATCTGTAATAAAATGATCAGCGTTGCTGCTCTACCAGGTGTAACAATTAAGTTTAACATCCAGGCATTAATGAAAACTGCATTTATGAAATTTAACGGAGTTGGAAGTTAGCAGGGAGTCAGCTCGCTAGTTTCCATCTAAATATAATATAATATGTTCTGACTGAGGGATTTCTGAAACGAAATAAGACGTACAGCTCTGCTATCATTTCTGACATAAATGAGGACAGGATGCTGTTAACAGACCAAACTTCAGTGAGAAGAACACCTACAATATAAGGTTAGTCATTAATATACTGCTGCATGGGCTGGGCTATAGTTACATCGTAAGGTTTTAAAAGTTACATAGTTACATTGTAAGGCCGACAGTGATCACTGACTTTTTTAGGGGCTTGTTTTAATTAAAAAGAAGAAGATGCAAAGAATTAAAATATGTTAAAAACACAACAGCCTTAGTAAATAAAGAGTGGTTGGGACCTGGAAGCAGGATTCATCAGGTCATCACTTAAAGACCAGATACCCCACTTGCTGTGAATGTTTTAATGCAGTACAGTTGTTATTACTTTAACTTGTCACATCCTGTTTATGACAGTTCAAATAAATAGCATTTATATACAGTGTTGGGCAAGTTACTTTGAAAAAGTAATAAATTATAGTTACTAGTTACTTCTTCAAAAAAGTAACTGAGTTACTAACTGAGTTACAAGATTCTAAAAGTAATTAATTAGTTGAAAAGTAACTATTGCGTTACTTTAAAAAAAATGTTTAACCCTCTGTGGGTTTTTCACTACTTCTGATGTTTCCGTCTACATTTCACCTTTAAAAACTATTTACTTTGCCTTGTTTGGTATCATCCTTTTCAGCACAACCTCACGTGTCTGAATTTACAGTTATTTTTTCATTTTGACATACTGTATTAACACAATTGATCTAAAATCAGACAAAAATTACAACATCTGTTTAGAAAAGGTTATATTTTTTACTGTAACAACCACAAACATGTTTAATGAATCATATTTCATAACTTTAAATGCAAATATAAATTGTCAATTTTAAAATCATATGCACAAGTTTTGCAAATAAACAAAGTTATTTGCAGCCATTTACCTTTTTAAAATAACCATTTCAAACTATTTACGTAACAATCAGCTGTTCTGCATTCAACAAGATGCCAAATTATTTGTGCCACTCCAAAAACATGTCTGTCCATTATAAAGGAGAACATCACAGCCTGATACCTGCAGGTCTGACAGCAGCAGGTGTATCACTGCTGTTTCTACCTGGAGACAGCAGTTGCCTCATTGTTCTGACACACAACACAACACTACACATTAACTACACACTCCAAACACGCTACACGTCACAAATCTCTCACATCTCAAAACTCTCTCTCTCTCTCTCCCTTGCAATCACTCCTAAAACTTCTCCCTCTTCCTAAACAACAAAATGTCATGTTGCCATATCATCATTTTTTAATTGGTCGACATGGTGCATTTTTCCACCAACACGAACGGGCTGTTTTTGTTTTGATTTTGATTTTTTGCTCATAAGCAGAGAGTGCTCGCTGCGCTGTCCTTAGACAATAAACGTGACGAAACTACTGAGGAAAAAACGCTGCGTATATATTGACTCTGGTTTTACATGGCCTATCAACACAATTTATAAACTGGTATATATCACCTTGTTGCTTTGTCATCTTGAAGTGGTCATGTGATTGGCTTACCAAGACTACTTTATTCTTCCTCAGTCAAACAGCAGCACTCATGGGATTGTTTTGCCCCCTTAGCTCCAGGTGTTGTGCCAAAAAGTGATCATCTGCCGTCCGCGAAAGGGCGCGCAGCTGCTTAAAGCTGTAGCATCCAGATTACTTACGTAGTCAGCTACTTCCGTGCACCTGATATAAGATGCAGTAACCTGAACACAGCTTCAACCGTCTGTTTGTTGAATAATAGTAACGCGACCGCATTTTCTTGTTAGTAACGGTAACGGCGTTGTAACGATAGGAATAGCAATTAGTTAGATTACTCGTTACTGAAAAAAGTAACGCCGTTATTCCCATCACTGTTCATATAAGAAATACAATTGTCTGTGTAAACTGTATGTGGTGTTAAATAGGCCTATACTACTGTACTTTAATGTCGGTCATAAGGGTGGTACTTCAAGAGTCATATATTTTATGAGGTGGTACTTATTGTGAAAAGTATGAGAACCACTGACATAGAAGAAGATACAAAGCATTACAACATGTAAAAAACACAAAAGCAGGATTCATCACGTCATCACTTAAAGAGGGATAATGAGGGAAGAGGCCACAAGTGGAAACACAGCTGACATTAATCTGACTGGTGAGATGGGGGAGCAAAAGTAAACATTATACAAATGAAACAGAAAACTATCAAAATAAAACAGGAAGTAAACCACACATCCACTGAGACACCTGGGCTTGACACAGGGCATAAAGAAAACAAATAACAAAAGTCAGAAACTAGAAATAAACTCAGATGTAGTAGAGAAAGTAAACTATAAAGAAGTGACTGTTAATTCATCTTTTAAATGAACAAAACGAGTCATGAGTCCACTCAAAACGCGGGCTCAGAGACCCAGGACCATGAGTATTGATGTTCCATATTGATGTTACATCTGACACTGAAGCCCCGAGGCCTGTGTCAAGCAAAGGGGGTGTGTCCAAGTGAAGCCTGTGTCGAAATGTTGTTTCTCTGAAATGACGCAGGGGAAAGTGTGGTGATTTGTGCCAGTGGGTAGGTTATGCCACCCCTTATACATGTGAATAATAATTTACCTGACTATATAGGTTAAGTGCTTCCATTAGGTTTAGAGTGTATGTGTGTATATTCTATTATATAGAATTGTAATGATCCTTAAGGGGATTTTATTGTGATATGTTCACTTTTTCCGTTGCAATGTTACAGTTTTTTTAAGAGACGTGCTTTGGTTGTGGTGTATGGAAAAACATTGAGTGTGTATTCCGGGGGGCAATTTTAGCTTCATATCTCAAGTATTTTTTAACATATATTTCTTTTTTGAGAAATTGTCATTTTTTCACATCTGAACATGAACATCTCAAAAACTATTAAAAGCCTTAAACGTTTTCGCTGGTCAATGAATAAGAATCTGTAATTTGGGACAGATACATCAAAAATGTTTGTATTGGCTAGTTGCACGTCCCCAGTGTAAGGTCTGACCTTCACTGAGGCTCTTTTCGGGACTTTTCAGATGTTGTGGTCAGGAAGGCTCATCAGCATTTATACATCCTAATGAGGCTCAGGAAGCATAAGTGCTTTTTTACTCCCAGGCCATCAGACTCCTCTGCTGCAACACCTGACACCTGACTGCTGCTTACAACTGTCAGATTTCTCATGTGCAACATGCTGAATAGAGAACGTCCTCCACTCTATGCTTATGAGTAACTCATGTTGCTTTAGTTCAGATGTTGAGTGATTTATTTTTCTCATCAAATACATATTAACCAGTTGTTAACTTACACATGTCAAAGAAAACTGAAACTGAGCATCGTGGAGCTGAAATATGATCATTCCTTCTCATTTGGATTCATTCATCTCAGCTGACACATTTAACAGCAAAGAGCTTTTTGTAGCAGTCTGTCTCACTGTGGGAGGATTGGGAGTACTGGTACTACCACCTCATCTTTGGCTCTGGAACTAAACTGTCTGTAACAGGTAAGAACAAACATTTATTTTCCTTCAGTTGTTTTATTGTAGAAGTTGAAAATGTGTTTAAAGTCAGTTTCTGCTGCTTCAGGCTTGAAATGTTAGTTTTGTCATCATTATTAGAGAATTCATCTGCAGCCATTGTTACATAAAAATGTGATTTCATTTAAAAATAATTAAATCTTTTGTAAATGTTTTGTGAAAAATGTTAACATTACCTTTGTTGAAGGGAAAAAAAGTATTTTTCACTAACTTAATTAAAATATTTTTAAAGATGAATTATGGTAAGTACAAATAAAATTTCAATACAAATCATGTATAATTTAATGTGATGTAATGAATCGTAGAATACTGCATAGCATGAAATGCTTTATTAAATTTGTGTTTCTATTTTTATATTTCTAATCAGAGGGGCGTGTAATAAGAGTTTAAATTGATGATTCTAATGTAAAGAGCTATTAAAGAATAATAGAATCAAAGGTTTTATTAAAATAATATGTGTGTTAAAGCATGTGTAAATTGAGATTATGGAGGTCTGGCATAAAACCAGATTTATTTGTAGGACCTAATTTTTAAACTGTGTGTCAGTAAATATTGTGTATCAGAAAGTGGACATACAGGGAGTGCAGAATTATTAGGCAAGTTGTATTTTTGAGGAATAATTTTATTATTGAACAACAACCATGTTCTCAATGAACCCAAAAAACTCATTAATATCAAAGCTGAATGTTTTTGGAAGTAGTTTTTAGTTTGTTTTTAGTTTTAGCTATTTTAGGGGGATATCTGTGTGTGCAGGTGACTATTACTGTGCATAATTATTAGGCAACTTAACAAAAAACAAATATATACCCATTTCAATTATTTATTTTCACCAGTGAAACCAATATAACATCTCCACATTCACAAATATACATTTCTGACATTCAAAAACAAAACAAAAACAAATCAGCGACCAATATAGCCACCTTTCTTTGCAAGGACACTCAAAAGCCTGCCATCCATGGATTCTGTCAGTGTTTTGATCTGTTCACCATCAACATTGCGTGCAGCAGCAATCACAGCCTCCCAGACACTGTTCAGAGAGGTGTACTGTTTTCCCTCCTTGTAAATCTCACATTTGATGATGGACCACAGGTTCTCAATGGGGTTCAGATCAGGTGAACAAGGAGGCCATGTCATTAGTTTTTCTTCTTTTATACCCTTTCTTGCCAGCCATGCTGTGGAGTACTTGGACGCGTGTGATGGAGCATTGTCCTGCATGAAAATCATGTTTTTCTTGAAGGATGCAGACTTCTTCCTGTACCACTGCTTGAAGAAGGTGTCTTCCAGAAACTGGCAGTAGGACTGGGAGTTGAGCTTGACTCCATCCTCAACCCGAAAAGGCCCCACAAGCTCATCTTTGATGATACCAGCCCAAACCAGTACTCCACCTCCACCTTGCTGGCGTCTGAGTGGGACTGGAGCTCTCTGCCCTTTACCAATCCAGCCACGGGCCCATCCATCTGGCCCATCAAGACTCACTCTCATTTCATCAGTCCATAAAACCTTAGAAAAATCAGTCTTGAGATATTTCTTGGCCCAGTCTTGACGTTTCAGCTTGTGTGTCTTGTTCAGTGGTGGTCGTCTTTCAGCCTTTCTTACCTTGGCCATGTCTCTGAGTATTGCACACCTTGTGCTTTTGGGCACTCCAGTGATGTTGCAGCTCTGAAATATGGCCAAACTGGTGGCAAGTGGCATCTTGGCAGCTGCACGCTTGACTTTTCTCAGTTCATGGGCAGTTATTTTGCGCCTTGGTTTTTCCACACGCTTCTTGCGACCCTGTTGACTATTTTGAATGAAACGCTTGATTGTTCGATGATCACGCTTCAGAAGCTTTGCAATTTTAAGACTGCTGCATCCCTCTGCAAGATATCTCACTATTTTTGACTTTTCTGAGCCTGTCAAGTCCTTCTTTTGACCCATTTTGCCAAAGGAAAGGAAGTTGCCTAATAATTATGCACACCTGATATAGGGTGTTGATGTCATTAGACCACACCCCTTCTCATTACAGAGATGCACATCACCTAATATGCTTAATTGGTAGTAGGCTTTCGAGCCTATACAGCTTGGAGTAAGACAACATGCATGAAGAGGATGATGTGGACAAAATACTCATTTGCCTAATAATTCTGCACTCCCTGTATGTTCAAGTTTCAAATGACAACATTTAATTTCCAGATAATTCTGATATTAACAGTAAATGTGGGACTTGTTGAATGTGCTGCTGATGTCATCTGATGTTTAAAACAGGATAAACACTAAGGAGTGCTGAATCATTCAAACTGATTAGATAACACATGTATAGCATTGCTAATGTGACCGAGTGGTCAAGAGGGGTTATATAAAAATAAGAAAATGACAACGCCACCTAGTGGAATTTCACCCCCAGGAAATAAGATCTTCTTAAAAACCAGAAAAAGGTCGCAGAGGTTCAAGGATGCGCTACTGAGACAGATTCCAGGTTCCAATATTAATATGTCTTTATTTGCATTAATAAGAATAAAACAATAAAAGCTGACTGTGGCGACCTGTCCTATAACAGTGTCCTGAATTAAATAAAACCATAAACTGAACGGGACTTACCAGTAGCTGAGGACCAAAAGAAAACCACATGAAAAGTCTATAGTCTATACATCAGGTGCTGTACAAAAAAGGAAGTGTGGAAAACGCCCCACCACCGAAGGTCCCACGGCTACTGGTGCGTCCTTGGTTCAAAAAACAAAACACTTTAAAGGTCACAGAAAAACTCTAAAAGGACACCGAATACCAAGCTTGCTTCACACAGTCAGGAGATGATATACATTTCAAATTTCAATAAAATAAAGTTTGTTCTTGTAAAAACATTTTTATCATAGTTCAGTGGCCATGATAAGCACCACTCCTCACTGTAATTCCACTTTTTAACCACAGTATTTTGCCTTGGATGTCAGGTGAAGCTTTCGTACCAACAAACGTTTTAAAACTGACCTGACTTCAGTTCTGCTCAGACTAGTGATGCGCGAATCATGAACGAATCGTTCAATACTCGAGAATCACTTTAATGACTCGTGAATCATGATTCACAAGCCCAACTGACTCACTGACTCATCCCTGTTGCTGTTAGCAAACTAATTTCATTAGTAGAAATATATCTAGCTTATAATTAAAATTGGAGAAAAAACACAACATCCAGTATCTTAACAAAAACATTTCTGCTCTGAACTGGAAAAAAAAACCATGAGTAGAAGCTCACATCAAGACAATAGCTCCTCAGGTCACAGTAGCATCGCTCTGCTAACATGCTAACAGCACATTTGAGCTACTCACCCCCTCCTTTCCTGCACTGAATCATAGCGCGAACGAATCACTCAGGACTCACTAATAGGGGTGGGTTTTAATCGATTCATCGATTAAAATCGATTATGGCTTGGATAACGTGATATCGATTCATTAAAATCCTGAATCGATTTTTTAATATAAATGTATTTTGCCCGAAATTCCAATCGGGTTCGAAATTGAGGACGAGAGTAAAACAATGATGGTCCAGAAGAGGTCGATCAAACAATTGATTTTTAATGAATACACGCAGCGTGGGGAGATCTAAACTGCAACACATCAGTTGTAAATCCCCACCCAAAAATACACTTCAGATTGCTTTTATAACATCAGGGTATTATGACGCCCCCTCATGCGTTTACAAGCACATAATTTGCATCTTAAGAACATTGTTTGTCTCCTCTACAGATAATGATCTATTCTAAGAGATAAGTGCAGACACAGAAGTTCCCCTTTCTGGCATCCTCTTTCCAAATATGGTGATGATCTCAGGCCTTTGCTCAGCCTAAACATGTTAATATGTGATTCTGATAACCCCTGTAATACAAATTATAACATAATGCCAACAACTTCAATAAATGCTTGGATGAAATGATAATTGATGCAATGATAAGGATGATGGTTATATACAGTTCAGCAGTAAACTAATTTCTTTAAATCTTACAATCCCCTCTCTTGACCTCTTGACCACAAGAGGTCACCATACTGTGTGTTGTGTCACTCCTCGACCCACTCTGTCACCTCTAGATCCATTAATGGCACCATAGGCGCCGAAACCACCATTCCCAAGTCCACTGTCTTCGCTCTTACCCTCTCTAGTGGAAATCTTCTCCTGTAAGGGATAGAAAACAAACAGCCTTTCTCTGCTACACCTTACTAACCTACTGTGTTCATCTAATGTTCCTTTAATTATTCAAAGTTGATTCACAATATCATGTTCTGGGCTCTATCCATTATATTAACTTTATTTAATCTCAATGCTCTTTATGTGTGTGAGCAACGCTTTTAGTTCTATTAAACACACCCCAAGTAAAATACACACCATCCCCATGTCAGCCTAAATCTCCGCTAGAAAGCACACTTCAAAATTTTCTATCAGGATTTACGCCTCTTTTGGCTTCAAGCATATACATAACATGCAAAAGTTACTGTTAATGTCAGTTAGACAAGTTTCCATTATCTACGACATTTTGTTTCACCCGTCTCAGTAGTTGCTAAGGAGAAACAAAGCAACATGTGTCCCACCTTTACCCTGTAACATAACTCCATATCATGTTTGTGTCTATAAGCATGTTTTGCATTCATTCATTACACTCCACGCCATTCCTGCAAGTTAGGAGCTGTAAAGTGAAGCGAGATCATTCAACTGCAGACCAGACAACAAACGACGGAGGCCCAGAAAAGTGCAATCAAACGATGAGTTTATTGACAACGGAGAACAACCATCAGCATATGGCCTATTTGCTCTGACAAAAATACACTGGGTTCTGGTTTTATAGCATAGAGGATCACACCCCCACATACACGTCAATACAGGTCAAAAATACATTATGTCCAGTCATTGTTTACAGACAAGGGTACATCTTGTACATCTCTAATAACTATGAACAGACATATAACTTCTCTTTTTGATAACACCTTCCTTTTAAGGTAATAACTTCAAGCTTCAGGGCCTCTAAGGGCTAATAATGGACCCTCGTCCTCAATCACTAAGTAGACAGAATTGCAGCAGGTCTCAAAGAAAAGCAGAAGACACTTGGGCCTTCGCTCAGGCCTGCTACTAGATTTATGTGTATTGTAAGCATGCATGCAATTAACCTGCTATGTTCTCATCTTCCCTCAACATGTATCACCTGGACACTCTCACCAGTGAAGCTTAAAACCCTCTTGGATAGAACATCAACTCTAAACAAGCACAGTTATGCATTGTGTATAGAATGAACTCAACCTGTGAATAGAATGAATGTGATGACAAACATATTCAATGCAATATGAACCCTGTAAACAATATTACTGATAAAATAATACTGTAGAACATGTTATTAATGCATTTATCATAAGGCAGAGTATATGGCAGCAATAAAAGAATCTCTAAATCCCAACATTCCCTCTTTTGACATTCCAACAAGGAATGTCACCACACTTCGTGTCGTATCACTCCCTGCCCCACTCTATGGGTTCTAAGTTCATCTGGTAGATGCCCTCAACCCAGCCAGGGTTAGGAACCCTCGCCATTACTTTTACCAACAATCCTCTGACACAAGGAATGATACAACAACTAGCGATGACCAGTATTCCCAAAAGTACAGTCAAAGAAAACATCACTGACATAGCCACACCTTTCCATTGTCCAAACACAGATGTCATCCAGGACGCCAGCAGATTTTCGATACCTGAGTGTTCATGCATAGTTTTAGACAAAGTTTTCAAGCCCTCCAGAGCTCGGGTTACTGAGCCATCTGGGGCAGTATTATTAGGGATAAAAGTGCAGCACACGTCTCCGAATATGGCGCACACGCCTCCCTTCTCATGTTAAGGGCCATTCGATTTCCCATCAGCAAACTCGGACCCAATTGTTCTGCGAACCCCATCATGGCATCCCTGGTTAGGTTAGAGAGTCTCAGCAGGTTGCAATGAACATAGTTAATGTGATCAACATTCTTATTAGGTGTCACCCAAAGAAATATACTTTCAAATTCTACCACTATCAGATTTACCAGCTTGTACTCATCTGGAACTCTCCTGGGCACTCCAATAGAGTCTAGGTTGGAGAGTTTAACCTAGGGTCATATGCATGTGTACCCTGGGTCCCTCTTTTGGCCAAAATATGTCTCTTACCTCTGGCGGCTAAGGTACGTGTGTTGTGTTGTGGAATAGCCTTTACCTGGTTCCCAATAAGCATGAGCGGAGCTCCCAATCGCACCATCGCACATGTCCCTACGCTTCCCATAGGAACACGAGTATTTTCCCCACAGTAATAATAGAGCCCACTTTTTGCCCATGTTCCAATTATCATGCTAGGGTCGCTTACATTGTTGGTGGCTCGTCCCGTGAGTGTGACAGCACACCAAGTTGGGTCGATCTCTCCCACCTTGTACTTTTCATTATCTGTAGAGAACTTAAAACATGTGTAGTTATCTTGTTTTGGCATAAATGATCCCACTGTTGTCTGCTTTGAAACGGCAGGGAAAAGTCTGGACAACAAAGTACAGTTGCCAGTAGTCACTGCACTTCTAGTTAACTGTAACATACTATCATAGCCCCACTCATCCTCTAATGCAATGGTGCGGGCTCTATAAACAAACGTGGCCTAGCTGACGCACAGGCAACACAGTCAGATACATGTTGTTCTCTAGCATTTTGAGCCACCCAATCAAGCCAGAGGTTACTGTCCTTGAAACCGGTGGCACGCTTTATCAAATCCTTAGGCTTCAGTCTAAAGTAATCTGTTGTCAGAAGTACTCTCCCTTTTGGTTCCTGTTCCTTTTGAGCTACTGTTCCCGAAGTTACCATCTGATCAGTCAGAGTGGTGATTAAGCTTTCTGCGAGCGGCTTAGACTTTGCATCAACTAAATTTACCCTAAGCATATCATGGGGTGATTGCAGACCCATACATCATACGCTCTCCAGCTACTACTAGCTCCTGTACACTTAATGACGTCACACAAATCAAACATGAATGAGCTGGTAGACCCTTTAACATAATTCAACTCTATGCCATTATTCATGCTGAGACACTCATCACCTTTACCTGACACCTCGCGCTTTTGTCTTTTCACCGATCCCGTTTTGGGAACTACAGTCTCAGGAAGTGCTGGGCTGGACTGGCCTCCGTGTTCAGACAAGTGGTCCGGAGTGCCCTGCAAAATAAAGACAATAAACAACACAGCCATCATTAATATCATTGCATACAATAAACATGTAGTTGTAAGGAACATTCTAATCAGTTTTCTCATTACGTGTCTCTGATTCGTGTGTTTGCATTATGTTATATAAACTTTGTATCCTGGAATGAAACTCCCCTGCTTTTGTGGAGTCCTCAACTTGTCACCGCTCCTTTTCTGCTCGCGTGGCGACCTTCTAAGCTGCTCCTCTTCTTTCTTCGGCCTCCCAGGTAGACTACTGGTTGGCCCGTTGCACAGGTGAGAGGATTTATTTTGCCTCTGCTCGTTACCACCTGTGTTGGGTGTAGAGGGGTTGTCCTCTACCAACCTCTCATGTGCTGGTACACACTGCGACCAATGATACCAGGTATCGCCTTTCCCTTTTAGTTGACCTGCTATAGTTGTTCTGGCAACGACCTCATAAGGACCAGTCCAGCGTGGCTCCTTCCACTGCTGGAGTTCCTCGTGGGCTCAAATTCAGTTCCTTGTTTGCAGACTATAACATAGCCTGCTTTCGATCCTTCTTCATCACAATGACAGCAGCCATCTATGAACCAATCCTCAGCTCCAGGGATAGGTTCTGCCTTTAAATCTTCCCTGACTTTCCCTTCAACTTCTGCTTTCTTAGTACAATCATGAGGTTCTCCTGATCCCATTAAATCTGCCATATTGATTCCTTCATGTGTAAATGTCAGATTTGGAGCATCTAAAACTTTACTCAGTCCCTGTTGTGCTAATGATGTCATAGTGAACGCCTGCGAGTTCACCTATGCCACCACACTATGTGTAATCAGAACTTTTAGTGGGTGTTCTCTCACTACATGTGCTGTTTTCTATATTATTTTGGCAACCCCTGCTGCATGCTGTGCGCATGTAGGGTGCCTTGCTTCTGTTGGACTCCACCTTATGCTGACATACATAAGTACCTGTCTTTCTTTATTCAATCATCTTCCGGGGTGAGAGACCTCTGCACAGCTCAGACGCCAGTTGCAAGAGCTCTCTAACATTAGAATCATCAGCTGTGACTTATATGGTGTTATTTCGGTACTTTACACGTCACACAGTCTTGAACATTGTTTGTGTGGGGAGTTCCTCTTTTTTGTATCTATATCTATTAATATGCCTTGTGCACTAAAACTTCCTGTTTTTCAGTCTGGCTGAGCTCTTGTTTGTAAGTCAAAGGTAGCCTTGCTCTACAAGCCTTCATTATTAAAGTACACATTAAAAATATTTCTTTTATTCCTAACACCAGTCCCCCTTTTTCATTTCTCACTCGAGAAATGAACTAATTCCTAATTTATCACATTAAGTTTACTTCAATACAATTCAATTGAATTTTATTTATATAGCGCTAAATCACAACAAAAATTGCCTCCAGGCGCTTCATAGATACAGAGAAAAACCCAACAATCTTGTGACCCCCTATGAGCAAGCACTTTGGCAACAGTGGGAAGGAAAAACTCACTTTTAACAGGAAGAAACCTCCGGCAGAACCAGGCTCAAGTACGGGCAGCCATCTGCTGCGACCGCTTGGCGCGAGCTAACAGAGGCTTTGAAGACAGAGACCTAATATTTAATAATCCACATTTCACTGTTTTATTCTTCGGTTCAGATGTGGATTCTGTATTGTTCTTGCTTTGTTATTATTGATGTTTAAGTTGTTTATTGCTAGATTTGGTTGGTTGCTGTCTGTTTGGGAGCTGACCTAGTCTCTATGGATAAGGGTCCTTGGCAGGGTAGCATCAGGAGAGAAGCTCCAGAGAGGCATGTTCCCTGTTAAAGCTAAAATATAACAAAAGAAATTATGCTAAACAAACAAAACCTTTCAATTCCCCAACCCTATCTGTCTCCTCAACGGGTTGTATGTTTTCAATGTTTAAAATAAATCAAACAAATAAGCTGTGTGACAGCACCTTGCGTTTACGCCAGGCTTTGAGCTGCCCTAAATCTACTTGCTACACCCCTTTTCACCTAGTTTAATTTTTCAATCCTAATTTAAACTATTCCTGACTTCCCTCAATGCACACTGTAAAGTGTAAAAGATACAATTAGCTTTCTCCTGGTAAAAGGTCCTAGATTATTTTCTCAACCTTTGGAAACCTCCTCCATCGAATTAACCTGTTTCATTTTTCAAACTTAGGCCTGATTTCTTCGCCCCCTTTAACGGGTAGCGCATATCCGGTCTGAACACTGTGTTTGGGCAATTTACGAATTGTTGCAGGATTTCTATGTTATGTAAAGTTCCTCTCATCCCTTTTATGCTTCCATTATAACCTATGTCTAACAAGCTTTTGATCTTCTTTGTAATATAAACAACTAGGTGTATTTGTGCTCTGTTTTTCTCCTTTCTCTGGTTGGTTCCGTTCGGTCTGGGGCTTCCAGGATTCTCGCCACCCCTGTGGTCGCTGTGGTCCTGAAATCTTCTCCTGTAAAGGATAGAAAACAAAAAGCCTCTCTCTGCTACACCTCACTAATCTACTGTGTTCATCTAAGGTTCTTTAATCATTCAAAGTTGTTTCACCATATCATGTTCTGGGCTCTGTCCTTTATATTAACTTTACTTAATCTCCATGCCCTTCATGTGTGTGAGCAACACTTTTGTTTTATTAAACACGCCCAGGGTAAGATATAAACCATCACCATCTGAGCATAGAAACAGATCAAAAAGAACCACAAACAATTTCTATATCTAAATTATCAAAAACCCCAAACGTCATAACACGATCCTAAAACCCATTTCAAATTAAACCTTAAATCCTATAACTCCCCCCTTTTGTGACACATCTTATGTGTTACAAACTCAAAATCCTTCACTCGAGCTTAGGAGATTAAAAGAAAAAGGTTAGTCATATCATATTAGATATTCATGCTCCGGCCCTTCAAACCTGTGTTTAAGGAATGAAGTCAAATTAATCATTATGTCAAATCTTTTCTTGGCTCCATCCCAGCCTGCATCCTTGGAACTTCCTAGAAACAAAAACCTGTGTGTTAACCAGAACGTCACATTTCATACTCAGTTTTTCCCCACTTATGATCCAACCTGTGTTATAAAAAGAAAACTTAAAACAGAACAGTTATCAGTCATGTGTCTAACCTTAGTCCAGTCTTTATCTCAGTGTCCAGTCGGTCCAACCTATGGTCTGCCTCGTCCGTCCAGTCACCATCCATTTACACACATTCACTCACATGCATTAAGATCAGGTCTTGCTGATAGTGCAGACTCCTCGCAAATAATCAGAGTCTTCACTCTCAGCAACATGCGCTCATTCATTTATTTTATTTGTTTTTAGGAAAATAGTTCTTTCTGCTTTTGGACTGGATTGGCTCGCGGCAATCCTTTTAGACAGAGACTTAGCTTTCTTCTCTGCCCATTGTAATCTGGAAAAGGTCATATTATCTTGGTCGTCCTGAGACTTTGTCAGCGCTGTTATTCACTCTTTTGCAGGCCTGCTTAGAACAAAAATGAGAAAAAGAGAGCTGATTATTAGCTCATCAAAACACAAAACAAAATCACCTGACAGGTTTTTCTGAGTGCACTGTTACAAAAATGATAGACCCCTTCGACATGTGCATGTTTGATAAAACTCCCTCTATTAAAATAAGAAAACAACACAAATCTAACCGATAGAAGTAACCCATCACTACACAACAACCTCAACGATCTTAAACACAGAACATTTTGCCACAAGTTCTTCAGGGTCCTGACACTCTCAGGTCAACTAACATCACCTCACCTGTTCAATACACAGAAAATCTCGTTAAACACCACACAACTTGCACACCATCAACACTAAATTCTAAATTTTCTCTTCTGAAAACTTACTACGCACTAAGCGAGTTGGACAAGATGATAAACAGACTCCTATGCTAAACCTGCTATCTGACCTTCATGAGCTCTTTTTATTCAAAGGTTAACACATTTTCTATTTGTGTGTGTGATTGTGTATATGTTTCTTTTCGTGGTTTTTTTTTTTCAGACTCCCTCACAAGGTTCTACTTAAACAGTCAGTTTTTCTCTTTCCAAATTTGATCTCCCTCCTTAAATAACAACATTCCTTGTCCTCAGCCAGAAGTTAGAGCTTGATTTTCAGGTTCAGGGAACAATTCACCCTGAAAGACAGTGAGTGTCTCCCCTCTTTGGCTCATCACTTGTCATTGTTAATGACATTTCCCCCTCTGCCCCAGCGGCTTTACCCTTGAAGTCCCGTCTCCTCCAGTGAGTCCAAGCTCACTTAGGGACCTAGGTTCAAGCAATCGTGACTGCGCCTTGCCTTAGGTTGTCCCAGGGTTTCGAGGTGGGATCTTACCCGTCATGGGCTGTCCAGCCTTCCATGCTTCGCCTGATACGGGGGCCAAGTGGGCACAGGTGCTATGAGGGGAGGGGACACACTGACTCTGGAAATCAAAGGAGTGTAAGCTGCTTTCTTCATTTCATCAGTATATTAAGCTATCTCACTTCTGATTATTCCCAACATTTACCTGTAACAATTTGTGTACGTGTGTTTCTATTCATTAATGTAATTGTTAGTTCATGTATTTATTTTCTCAGTCTTTCTTTTTCTAAAACATGTAATTAATATATTTTATTACTTTTTCTTAAGACATTCAGTCTTAATTCCTCTGTTTTCATGCTGCAACGTCTCTCCCCAGCTATAATCAGACTTCCTGTTTGACGCACACACACTCTCTCAGGCCTCCTCTATTCACGCACTCTCCTATGAGTTATTATTACTTATTTATTATTTTGTACAAATCACACAGAATCATTCAAATCAAGTACTCACAACATTCACACACTTAGGAGCACTCAAAATACGCTTTCCTAAGAGTATTTATCAAACATGCTTGCTTAGAATCAGAAAGAGCAAGTAGACAACACTCAGTGCGTCTGTCCTCTTAAAAAGAAGAGAAATAAACACATATGGACAATTCTCCCCATCTTAGACAAAATGTGACCTTAAATGTCCGTTTCAAGTCATGTTCTTCTCTACACACGACTCTTGGCCTCCAGGGCATAAAACTTTAAGCTAATTTTTTACCATTTTACCAGAACCCTCATACTAGACTAAGACTGCTATATGTGCATTCTTTCTTTGACAAAGTTGTATTTTGTATTTTCTTACTCAGCTGTATATAGTATTGGTATTCTATTTTATTCTATTTATTTATTCTACTTTATTTTATTGCATTCCAGTGTTTTCTAATTTCTGCTGCATAACTTTGCACTTTTGCTTTAACAAACAAATTTCCCAGCTGTGGGACTAATAAAAGTCATCTTTATCTTTAACTAGCCCTAACCTAAATCCTGTCTCATCCACTGCTGAAATTCTAGTTCAATGAACACGTGTTGCAGTTTAAAATTAAAGAGGAAGTAACTCACACCCAAGTACTGTGTGTTGTGTTAATGTCTGTGTCCCTTTAAATGAAAAAGGTGAACACATGTGGTGAGTTTTCCTCAATTTACACAAAATATGACATTAAATATCCTTTTCTAATTCCTGTTCTTCTTTAAACACCATGAATGACCTCCAGGTCATAACCTTTGGACTTATAACTCTGATATAAGTCCACACAGCGCACCAAGCACAGAGAAAATTCAACCTCAGTGCTTCAAATTCTCCTCAAAATTCAGAAACTGTTTCTGTCATTTATCTCCCCAAGAACTTCATCATATGGACCTCGCCGGGTCCAGTAATCTTCAGCACACGTATCTCACTGCAGCCAGTGAAGATTTAAAAACAGTTTATTGTCTCAGTTTACCCAGTATAACTTATCAGGTGGACCGCAGCCATCCATACATCTCAACACAATCGTGTGTCACATTTACACAACTTATTCTTTACTTGTATCACAACACATCTAGTAATATCATCAGAATTACTTCAACATGGTAAACATTGATTTTCCTTTAAAATCAACTTACCATTAAAACTCAAGATCACAGCTGCCTCGATTCTCTGAAATCCTGAGTCAGTTAAACACCTTGCTCAACTCACGGTGTTCTTTTCTCGGACCCCTTCGTCCGAGCTCACTCTTTTTTTTACCCCGTCATCTCCCCCAGATTGTTACGAGATCTTCATAAACCCAAAAGTAAGCATATTATTTCCCTAATCAAAAGTGAAGCCGTTCCTCACACAGTAATTCTTCATCCAACAGCCTTTGTGTTTTGAAACCAAAAAGAGGAAGGAACAGGGCCCAATTTTAAACTGTGCATGTTGTCACTGAACAACACACACACACACACAGACCAGGGCAATTCTTCCTGGATCATTTATCAACGTTCGAACAAACACAGTCCGCATTGATTATTTTCTGGACCTCAGCAGATCCACCAAAATTCATATAAATATATCAACCATTAACCGATTTATTTCTTTTCCTCAGACCACGCCGGATCTGTTACTTCAGCACAATAAACACTGATTTTCCTTCAAAATCAGTTTACCAAGAGCCACAAAACCATTTCTGACTCGATTTTCTGAACTTCTGTGTCACTTAAACATCCTGACAGCACCAGGTGTTTCTGTCGGACTTCCTCGTCCGAAATTAATCCTTTTACTTGCAAATAAGCATCTCCCAAAATGATCCTCTTGATCATTAGCTATTCACCGAGCCCACAACTCTCGGCAACACCACCTGACATATGCCCGCGCCGGAGCTCCTCTTTGAAGTCTGAAAGAGGTACAGGAGTTTGACACTTATTAAACCATAAGCTGACCAATAACTCTTATATTCTTCTATTCTTAAACATGCATTGGTCTCTTTTTCTCTTTTACCATGAAATACCATATAACCTTTTAACTCAGTACTGTCTGTTTCTCAAAGTTTCATTATCCTTGCTTCAAAGCTTCTCATTACTTCCAAGTTACTCATTCATTACTTCGACGTTTTACTTTATTCTCGAGAATTCAGTTTTACCACTACTGCGCCAATTTAGTAGTTAAGATCATCTACTCAGCGAACAGATAATTTAGAATTCAGCCAATTTGCACAAATTTGCTTATTGAACAGGTTTGTGCGTACCTTTTAATCTTTTTAGACCGGTCCTCTGTTCGCCTCATATCAGATCCAACCTTCGGCCACATTAGTTCTCTCTGATTTAATCTAGAAACTTCACGGTCTGCCGTACACAGAATCTCTTTTCCCTTTTCTTTAACAAGAGATACTCAAAAATTCTGCAAATTCTCTCCACTCAGGAGGAGGCTCACAGCTTTATTCTTACTCTGTTTCTGGTTGGATTAAAATAACTCTTATATTAGAATCACCCTGTCCAGTGATACTGTATTTCAAAATCACCAAAGGCACGCTCACAAAACAGGAAAATGCTTCAGCAGCCTTAATGGGATCCCCGTGGGCCTCTCACTGTCTATTTCCAAGCACCTATAATGAAACACCGGCACAATGAGCATGCCCTTTATCTACCCCTCATTTAATCAATGTATCTATTCTTTGTTAAAATTAAAAGGGGAAGTGACCGCACCCAAATTTTAACTGCGCACTTTTCCCCAGCAAAAAAGAACGGAAAAAGAGACTTTTACAGCCCTCTCACACACAGCCTGCAGCCGGCTGGCACTTAAATCATTTCAGACAGTTTCTTACGTCACGGTTTCCAGCCGTATGAGTGGGTCCCTACAACCCGGATATACACACCGCTGCTCGTCTTTAAGAGACGTCAACAGGTCTGCAAATTCTCCAGGAATATCAACAAAAACACAGCTTTTCTTGGCCCACGGTGGTCCACAAATTTTCACTGACCACGGCGGGTCCGCAAATTTTTCACTGACCACAGCGGGTCCACAAATGCATAGGTAATACTTTTTAATCGTCTCTCATAGCTCACAGTATTTATTCTCAGAGTTACTTCAACACAACAGACCTTAGTTTCACTTTACTGCTCGGCTGGCTTTACTGCAAAACCTCAAGCTTACGGCTGACCTGAGTTTCTCTTAAATCATATATCAACTTCCTCGGACTCTTGCGTCCGGTATTTTACTCTTTTTCTCACAATTAAGTGTCTCCCTAACAATGATCCTCTGCGATCACCAGGGCTATATCTGAGGCCACAAAATCTCAGTGGGGCCCTTCCCCAGTTAATACCCAGGAAACGTCTTTCCCGGGGTGGAGTCCTCCGGCTCCGTGACTTTTTAGACACTTATAATCTCTTTATTCCTCTCTATTTCCTTAAAACAACATCTCTAGTTACTTTTAGCTCAGTACTGCTTTTTCCAAGCGACCGTGAACACAACACAAATTACTTTTAGCTCAGTACTGCTTTTTCCGAGCGACCATGAACACAACACTACTCTTAAGTTTCACTTTCGTTGCAACAAAGGTTTTCGTTTCAAACAAAACTCAAAACAGAGATCAACGGATGACCACTTGACTACATGTTCTAGAATTATAATCCACTACAGCACAATTTCAGTTTAAGAGGTTTGTGCCTTACCTTTTTGCGGGCCCAATAGTCAAGCCATCACCGTGACGTCTGCCGTTCGATCACCTGATCTGGCCTCGACCTCCGCCGACAACAAACACCTGTACCTCTTACTGCTGATCTTTAGTTGCCCGCATTCTCCACCAAATGAAGCGAGATCGATCAACTGTAGACCAGACAACAAACGACGGAGGCCCAGAAAAGTACAATCAAACGATGAGTTTATTGACAACGGAGAACAACCGTCAGCATATGGCTTATTTGCTCTGACAAAAATACACTGAGTTCTGGTTTTATAGCATAGAGGATGACACCCCCACATACACGTCAATACAGGTCAAAAATACATTATGTCCAGTCATTGTTTACAGACAAGGGTACATCTTGTACATCTCTAATAACTATGAACAGACATATAACTTCTCTTTTTGATAACACCTTCCTTTTAAGGTAATAACTTCAAGCTTCAGGGCCTCTAAGGGCTAATAATGGACCCTCGTCCTCAATCACTAAGTAGACTGAATTGGCGCAGGTCTCAAATAAGAAGCAGAAGACACTTGGGCCTTCGCTCAGGCCTGCTACTAGATTTATGTGTATTGTAAGCATGCATGCAATTAACCTGCTATGTTCTCATCTTCCCTCAACATGTATCACCTGGACACTCTCACCAGTGAAGCTTAAAACCCTCTTGGATAGAACATCAACTCTAAACAAGCACAGTTATGCATTGTGTATAAAATAAACTCAACCTGTGAATAAAATGAATGTGATGACAAACATATTCAATGCAATATGAACCCTGTAAACAATATTACTGATAAAATAATACTGTAGAACATGTTATTAATGCATTTATCATAAGGCAGAGTATATGGCAGCAATAAAAGAATCTCTAAATCCCAACAGCCCCCACATGGTCAAAGACATAAATGAGACAGTTTGTCTTGTTTGAGTCAGCAAAAAGGTGTTGGACTTTCTTTAACACTTCACCTTTAAAAGTGAAGTCATGTGGTTCCTTGAATGAAAAACACAACTTTTTCATGTTTTTTTCATGTTTTTATGATAAATGTACGACTTTAATGTGAAACATTCAGAGTTTTTTCTTTTCTTGTGTTTGTTTGAAGCTGCTTCCTGTTGGCTTCAGCTGTTTGGAGTTTCCATTTTCTAAACTTCTACATTCTGAACCTTCTTCAGCTTTTGTCTAATAAACTTACATCTTTCATTCTTTATACAGATTGTATCAATGTGGTTTGTCAGAGATCAGCTGTGATTATCTGGCAGCAGCACTGAAGTCCAACCCCTCCCATCTGAGAGAGCTGGAGCTGAGCTTCAACAACAACCTGATGGATTCAGGAGTGAAGCATCTGTGTGGTTTCCTGGAGAGTCCAGGATGTAAACTTGAAACTCTGAGGTCAGTCAGCATGTTTTAGTTGTGCTGAGATGAATATGATGTGAAAGTTGTGCTGACACTAAACTGCAGACATCAGGCTGATATTATACTGATCCACACTGAGGATCTTCATGGTAAAGTCTGTTTTCTTCTTCTCTGGTTTAGTCCATTGACTGCAGCAGAACAATGTTCACATTTCAAACCTTCAAAGAAGAAGAAAAATCCTCCACTGGATAATTCACTGTGAAACTCTAAAACTCTTCATTCCACCTTAAAGTCTGTCTGACACTGAAATCCAAAGCAAAATGTGCGTTTGCTTTACAGACAGCAGTCCAACACAAACATACACACATCATCCAAAACACAGTCCAACATCCAAATCTCCTCCACTGCCAGCATGAATGATGGGAAAGAGAAGGAGGAAGACTCTGACATTCAGGGTTAGAATGAGTTTCATGAAGCAGACTGTGAAGATCAAAGCTGCATTAGAAGCTTACATGAATGAATGAGTGGACAGAAGTGGACAGAGATCATCTGAAGCACTTCAAAGGCTTTAAATCAGCACATTTCTCTTTATTCTTTATCAACTGTTAGTTTCTCTCAGTTTTCTGTGGAATGAAGCTAACAGCAGGCTAATAAGATGCTGACCAATAGGTTTCTATTAAAGGTTGTAATTTGTATCTGAAAAAGTGCTTTGGCTCAGCAGGGATCAGCTTACAGGTAGAATACAGCTGCTGGATGGGATTAGCATGTCATAGCTATCTACCAAACTGCTAACTGGGGGATTTCAGCCCATCTATGGATCATTTTTGCTAACTGTTTATTCAGCTGAGGCTCACAGGGCTGCAGCCTGTGCCCTAGCTGTCATAGGGCAAGAGGTGTGGTCCACCTGCACAGGTGAGCAGTCCATCACAGGGCCAACAGAGAGAGACAGAGAAGCACTCTCTCACATCCACACCTACAGCCAATTTAGAAGCACCAATAAACCTAAGCAGCATTTCATTGGACTGTGGGAGAACATCCAACCTCCACAGAAAGGCCAACAAGCTTCAACCTACAACCTTCTTGCTTTAAGGCACTAGTGCCAACCACTTTTCCCCATTTCAGCCCAAATCCTGCATCTTCCTGTTTCTGACTCCAGGCCAGCTCCACTAACACTTTCTCATCAGACACTGCCACCTAGTGGAGGAAGTCTTAGTTCCATTTGAAGCTTCAGATTACAGTTAGTTCCTTTACAAAGAGGTGGAGGTGGTGGGGCCTCAGCACCATCATCACTGAGTGCCATAGGACACTTAACCTTTGTTTCCATATGCTGGAAACTTCCTGTTGTTCCAAGGAGGACTGGAAAATGTGTGAAAATCTCCCAGTCAGTTCCTCACAGCACACTTCAATC
This sequence comes from Oreochromis niloticus, assembly GCF_001858045.2. Classification (NCBI taxonomy): domain Eukaryota; kingdom Metazoa; phylum Chordata; class Actinopteri; order Cichliformes; family Cichlidae; genus Oreochromis; species Oreochromis niloticus. The sequence continues at coordinate 121,542 of NW_020327106.1, forward strand.
ATTTCCCTCCCACAGCATCAGGACCAGGGCTTTTTCTCTCTGTGGTCCCACTAAGAGATTTCCACACAAACACCTCATCAGTGGGACTCTCAGAGCTACCAGCCCTTTGCTACAATCACAAAGCTCTTCATTGAAATCAATGATATCAAAGCTGGAATCCAATGAGTCCAAGTCTTCAGCTGATTCAGCATCACATTCATCTTTGCTCCTTGTTCTGCATCCCCACCATGGACTTCATTCCTTTCCAAGCCAGCCTTGAGTGTCCTTTATTCAGCTCATCCTCTGCTTTACTTTCACACCTGATTTTAGCTGCTTTATCTCTCTTTCAACAAGTTTCTGTGCCTCAATCTTTTTCTTCTCTCCCTCATAACAAGACAGTTTCTTCTGCCTGAGAACATGTTGGAGTGATTTACTAATCCAGGGCTGCTAATTGGGGAAAATACTTCCTGTTTTCAAAGTAATCCCCATTTTTCCCAGAAAGAAATGTCAGTAGAAATCGATGATCTAAGTGAGAACATGAGCCTTTAAAAAGTCCCAGTGGGTGCAGTCAAAGCAGTCCCTCAGTCCCAGTATAGAGTCTTTGGTCCAGACTGGAACACCTGTGTGCCCAGTTTGAGCTCTCTTCAGTGCTGTGACCTGACAGACCCAGAGGGGCCATCACATCACATGTAGAAGCTCCCCTAATGGAGCCACAGCACATGTCCAATACTTAGTCTGTCTTGTTGGACCAACTGGAAGAAATGATTCAAGGACTTAGTCACAGAACAGAGATTCAAAACTCCAAAATCCAACTGGCTGCATCAGGACATATAGTCTGAAACTCTGCACAGTTTCCTGTTTGAAGCTGCTTCCTGTTGGCTTCAACTGTTTGGAGTTTCCATTTTCTAAACTTAAACATTCTGAACCTTCTTCAGCTCTGAACAGATGATGAAACACTGAATGATTTCAAGCTCACACTTTGTCTAATAAACTTACATCTTTCATTCTTTATACAGATTGATGTACTGTGGTTTGTCAGAGATCAGCTGTGATTATCTGGCAGCAGCGCTGAAGTCCAGCCCCTCCCATCTGAGACAGCTGGAGCTGAGCTGGAACAACCTGAAGGATCCAGATGTGAAGCAGCTGTCTGATCTTAAGGAGAGTCCAGACTACAGACTGGAGAGTCTGCTGTAAGTAGAGTGATGGAGTGAGTGGGTGGTGCTGTCAGCAGTATTGTACTAAACACAGTCAGTATGAAACAAAGATCCAGTGTTTCCTGTAAAGCTGCAGCTTCTCAGTGAAGCTGTGAGAGGAGAATGGTGACAGGCTTCAGGATTGGACACAAACACTTCCTGTTTCTGACCTTTATGGTCACCATAGTAACGGCTGACACGCTCTGATCAAACGCTGTCAACAGCCAATCAGCTCTCTGAACAAAGCAGCACGCAGACCAATGACTGCATTCATTCCCAAGTTTAAAGCAGTGAAGAACACAGTCTGTAGGTGAGGAAGAATTTAGTGAGAGCAGATGTTTGGATGGAATTCCTCCAGTTAACAGCTGGAAGCGTCCATCTGGATTGTTGGGCTTGTTGTTGGGGTTCCTACAGAGCTCAGAGTGGACACACCAAGGTTCTTCTAATGAATGAAAGTCCAAACTCAAACTAGGAGGGAAAAACATTTTCATCAACTTCAATAAAATCCAAAGATTAGAAAAAGTGAAGCAACAATGAGTCCTAGTACAGTCCCAGCACTGAAGTCCCTGCTGCTCTTTATACTGGATGTGCTGCATCACTGACTGAAGAGTCTCTGGAAACACTTGTTTAGATCCTCTGCTCTTCCTTCTTCTCTCTGCAGGTGGTGATGATGGTAAACAGAACGGTGTGTGTGCTGAGAGAGGAGGAGCTGTGTCCTGATGATCCAGAGAGGTTGAAGCAGCAGCAGCTTGTGTGTAGAGACGCTCTGACTGGGCCATGTTACTGGGAGGTGGAGAGGAGAGCTTCATCCAGCAGTGACTGACAGAGGAATGAAGTGCAGATGACTGTCAGTGCTGCAGAGTGAACTGCTCTGAGAACAGCTCCACTGTCAGACACAATGTAGAGTCCAGCATCATCCCTGTGTGTCCCTCTGGATCTGACAGAGGATCATCAGTGTATCTGGACTGCTCTGCTGCTGCTCTGTCCTTCTACAGTCTCTGCACAGTCTCTGTCTGACTCTGGCTTCAGACCCTCCTGGATCAAACTCACCTGGAAAGACTTTCAAACATCACTCAATAGATTTGAATACAGAATAGATTTGATATATACTGTAGATGTACTGTAGAGTTGCAGTTTGTCACTTGGAAATACAGTCTGTGAGCAGCTATGAGCTGAAAGATCTTTCTAGAAACCCGAAATGTTTTCACTCTTCTGTTGGTTTTTCATATATTTACAGAACATTATATATTACATGTAGAGCAGTCGATCAGGTAAAAATGATTCAGTACACAAAAAACGTTAAAATCTTCTCACAGGTGGACGTATTCATGCTTTTCTACATAATAACAGGACATATGTGATCTGACCGCTGATGTGGTTGCTGTGCTGCTGGTCTTCAATCATTTAAATAACAGAGACATCTAGTGGTTCAGAGGGAGAACTGCAGCAGGTGGAGCTGTGTTTTCACATTGAAAACTTTTTTTCATTATTATCTTTTTAGGCATATGTGCAAATATAACAATATTAAATTAAATGCCACAAATGCAGAGCTGAAAAAATGAACCCAAGGGGAGATTTTTTTTTTTTTTCGGGTATCCAAATCAGATGCTTTAAAGTATCATATAGTTTCTGCGGTTTGTTTCTTACAAAACAGAGTTCCAAGTACAATAGTGCTGGAAGCTGTTAACATCAGAGTCTGTAAACCCAGGGCGATTTCTCGGGACACAAACCCAGTTGCGGGACACAAACCCAGCTTCGGGACCCTAACCCAATTTCGCAATTATAGAGTCACTCTACAACTTACTTGGCGTTGCTTATCGTGTAATATCAGCCTCAGATCCCGCCGATCGTCATTCGTCGAGGAGAGAAAACAGACAGCTAATCCACAGGAACTTACTGGCTGACGTCAGTCTTTCGAAGGACCAATTAATGATAGGTTTGTAGCTTGAACCTATTCGCTGGAACGTTAAAGGCAATGTAATTACACAGCAAGCAAGACACGAAGTAGGCAAAGTTCTTTGTGTTACTCATACATGAGGGAGGCCTGCCTGGAGCCAAGTGTCGTTCCACCCACTTGACCTCCGTCAGACTCTCAGCCAGGTTCCCCATAGCACTCCTTTTATTGCGGTTACTTGAATATGCATAGAGTCATTAACATATGATGTATACATACACACAAAGAGTACCTTGCCTGTGGTTTTGTAAGTGCATGTGTGTGTGTGTGTGTGTGTGTGTGTAAGCTACTGACCAAAAGGGTCATCAAGCAGGAACAACATCCTTGGTTATAAAGGGGGTAATCTCCCCACACCCAATCTATGGTTCACCCTAGATAACACAGTGAAGCCATACAAAGGGCAGGAAGTTTTACCAACATCAAACAGACCTTCACAAGGATGTTGCCTGTGATAAAACACTACAGCCCCCCACCCAGAACCTCGAGAATCTGGGGAGGGGGGAACAAAAGAATTCCTTTCAACACACAGTTAAAGTACAAATGGTAAGAATAAAAATGACAAACATTTAACAATTCACTCTAACAACATGTGTCACATGTAGAAACACAAAAATCCCACAATGACACAAAGATGTGTTTGACACAACTGTGCAGCTGTAAGTTGTTTCTAATGATTCATTGAAGCTCTTCTAACATTCTGGAGACAATCAGTCCATGAATCTGTTCAACACCACAACAATTTGACTTCAATGTGAACGTTTGCCATTAAATAACCTTCTTCATCCAGCTGACAGCATCCTTCATTCTATGATATGAACAGTTCCTCCTGTTGATGACAAACCTCTGACATGATCTGCTTGAGGAGCTTTTTCATGTGAAGCTCTCTGAGCTCAGGGCTAAGTTGCTGTGTTTCATCTTTAAGAGCTGCTGCCTCCTCGCCGTTCTTCTTCTCCTAATGACACCATTTCTGCTTCAGATCTTTCACTGGGCCTAAAACAGATGAAGAGTAGATCTACTGCTGTTCACTGTTTGTGTCAATATGGAGAAATATGAAAGACAAACACAGCACATACAGAGAAATGTAGACAGAATGTGCAGCCAGTGCAGTAAATGGTCTAAATATCAGCTCTTTAGAAAATGATCCTGATGAACATGAAACTAACATCCAATGAGAAACACAGCTTCCTTGTTTCATGTCCAATAACAATAAATGAAGAGCTAATAAAGAGCTATTCTATTGTAAAATGCTGAGATGATTATTAGACACAACCCAGCGGCTCACCAAAAGCCTGCATTGAAAATCTATATGAAAGTAATCTATGCTCATATATGGCAAAATCCTTTAAGTGTCACTGTGTTTTTCATCTGTGCTCTTGTTGGTTGGACAAGTTTGTAAATGACAAAGAGCTCAGTGGACTTTGCATCCATCAAATCCTGTTAGATGTTTGTTTTTCCTTCACAGCTTTGTGATGAAGGCTAAAGAACAGAGATATGAACTATTGCCAATATGAATCCTGATGCATGACGTGGGCACAGACCCACCAAAGCAACACTCAGCTCACCTCATTCCAGGCGCTTGTCTGCTGGAGACCATGAGCCTTGTTAGTCACACATTAGCACCGTGGTAGGAAACAGCCTCCATCATTTCATTAGATCTGAATTTGGACTGTTTCCCTCTGGATGAGAACCAAGTCTGTCAAATCTATTGATCCAACACAAACTATCAAACACATTGGCTCACAGTCAGATTGGCTTTGTATGGATGGTGTAACAGGGGCTGGGAAAGGATGCTGAAAGCTGAATATAATACAGAACAATAACAGGACATATAATCATGTAGAAACATGATCTTCAACAGGCACACTTCTATTATTCATGATCACAAAGAACTTGTGCAGCCCTGATATCAGCCCTAATATATGAGTGTGTTTGCCCAAAGATTGAAACAGCATCAACATGACAGCTGTAAGAAATCTTCTCTCAGCCTTGTTTGGCAGAAGATCCCTGCAACAAAGATTGTAGCTGAAAGATGACGTGTGTAAAGTTTGTCTTTGGGAGGGTTGAGGCTGTTTTTACACCTTTGATAGTTTCCAATCCAGTTCTGAAAGACAGAAATAAAAACAACATCATTAAGATCAGATCATGGAGCTGTTTCCTGCCTTGTTTCTAGCTTCACATTACAAGACTTTACTACAATAAAGATGCTAACATGTATCTGTAGGAACAACATCATTGAATCTAGAACAACTGGAGCCAAACCAGTGGCTCTGCTGGGATCACTGGTGAGCCAACACTTCCTTGTTGGATGCAGATTTCAGGGCTTCCTGTTGCTCCTCCGTTATAACTGTTCTCTCTTCTCAACACATGATGACACAAAGGAATCTTCCCCCGCTTCCTCCGACGAGGCCTCTGAAGCAATAATGAGCTGACCAGCAAGAGTGGAGGTAAACCGGGTGCTTCGTCGCGCCCAAGCGGCGTTGGGAAAACAACGTCGTTTCGTTGACTCTGAAAGTTATCGCCAGTAACCCATGGCGATCATAAATCCGAAGGTAGATGACACCGGACAAAACTGTAGCAAGAACACTTGCATAACATATAAAGTAAACAAACACACGGACGAAGGCAGCGGCACAGCCAAACACAGGCGCCATCTTGCCTACTGGGCAAGATGGTGTGAGTGAAGAGGAAGAAGTTTACAAGGAATCATTTAGAACAGTTTAAAACATCAACTGATTGAATCCATGAATGTGAAAACGTGTTTGTGAGTGAAAGAGACAGACATGTACAGACTGAACTATCTGTTCAACAGTCAGAGTGTTTCTCTAACAGGAGACACTCTTTACACTCCACTCAGCACAGGGACACTGAGGAACCAGACCAGACTGTAAACCCAGGATAAAGAGTTTGAGTGAATGTGGTGTTGAAGGTGTGGAGGTGGATCAGAGTGTCAGAGGAGACTCTGTAGAAGGACAGAGTGCCAGCAGGACAGTCCACATACACTGCTGCTCTGTTAGAGACAGAGGAGGAGGAGGAGGAGGAGGAGGAGGAGGAGGAGATGGATGTTTGTCTGTTATTGGGCCTGACATAACGAGGACCATCACCAGTGCAGCTCAGACTCCAGGACTGATCATTCCGTCCAAACGCACAGTCATCACCACCTCCTTTCCTTCTGATTCTTCTGTAACTCACTGATATAGAAACGTGTCCTCTCCACTCAACCTCCCAGTAACAGCGACCAGTCAGACCATTTCTACACAGCAGCTGTTTCCAGTAATCAAATCTGTCTGGATGATCAGGATATGACTGAACCTCCTTCACATGTGTCACCTTCCTGTTGTTGTCAGACAGTTGGAGCTTTGTGTGTACTGTGTTTGTGTCGATTGTGAGTTGACAGGAATCTGATGGAGAGAACAAACACAATCCAGCTGCAGTTATTGATCCATCATCTGTTCATTGATTGACACTTTGATGATGACTCCTGACATGATGAAGATGGTTGAATGTGTGCTGCTTTGTTTTCATGAATCCCATTAAAAACACACTTACACTTCCTCAGACCTGGTCTCAGCCATCGGACTCCAGCAGGCTCCACCCTGAAAGGAGGAGGGGTCAGAGCAGCACAGTCAGCATGCACACATGGACATTACATGGCTCTCATACACACACTGTTACACACTGAGCTCAAAGCTCGGCTCCACTGTTTTATTCAAAGAAATCTACATTTATTTATCAGCACATTTAAAAACAGGTTGAGCCAAAGTGCTGCACAGAGTAGAGATAAAATAGGAAACATACACAGCAATTTACTATAAAGACTCGTCATAACTGAAAGCTACAGAGTACAAATGTGTTTCCAACCGGGTTTTAAAAATGTCGAGTGTTGGTGACGACCTGATGTGAAGGGCGACTGTTCCAGAGTTTGGCTGCAGCGATCGATAAAGCTCACCTCTGTTTTTACGTCTAGTTCTGGGGAAAGTCAGAAGCAACTTATCTGCAGACCTGAGCGCTTGACTTGGAATTTTTTTATTAAAAAGTCCGAGAGACAAGATGGAGCTAATCCATTCAGAGATTTAAAGACAAACAACAAAATCTTGAAGTCGATTCTACGACGTACTGGTAACTAGTGTAAACGTGCCAGGATTCGGGAGATATGATCAAATTTGCGAGTGCCTGTCAGGAGTCGGGCCGCAGCATTCTGCAGACGTCAGAGTAGGGCCTGGTTAATACCAAAATAAAGACTATTGCAGTAGTCAAGCCTAGAAGAGATAAATGCATGTATCACTCTCTCAAAGTCGGCAGATGACAACATGGTCTTGGTTTTTGCAACGGCCCTCAGCTGGAAAAAGCAGGTTTTAATAACAGAATTTATTTGTTTCTCAAATGAGAAAGAGCTATCGAGAAACACTCCTAAATCTTTAGCAAACAGAGTTCTGAACTTTTCCAGTGGGCCAAGGTCAACATTAAGTGAAAAACAGGGGTCAGAGGGGCCGAATAGTATGATCTCTGTTTTTTGATAATTTATATGCAAAAGATTTAACGTGAACCATGATTTATTGTCATCAAGACAGTCAAGTAACACTTTAAAGGAGTCTGCAGAGTTCTTTTTAAGGGGAAAATAGATTTGAGAATCGTCAGCATAACAGTGGAACGCAATTCCATGTTTTCTAAAAATAGAACCTAGCGGGAGCATATACATGGAAAAAAGTATTGGTCCAAGGACAGACCCTTGTGGGACCCCACAGGTAAGGGGGGTGGATGTGGAAGCAGAACCATCAAACCTGACAGAAAAACTGCTATCAGTTAGGTAGGATCTGAACCATTTAAGTGCAGTACCCTTAATGCCCACACAATTTTCCAATCTTGATAGCAGAATTCCGTGATCCACTATATCAAATGCCGCACTTAAATGTAAAAGCACTAAAATGACGGGATTACTAGAATCGGTAATAGACTATGTGCACGTTAGTGTATGCTACTTCCGGTGTGGAAACTCCTGTGGGGAGCTTTGTTTCCAGTGTCCTATTTGCGCCATGTTTACGGTCCAAAACAAGTTAAGCAAATGAATGAATCAAGCGGCGATTTACATTTCTATAGATGTCTTGAGCCTTTACCCAATATGTCTGTAAATGATGTTCATCAACTTGTTGATATTTTTTCCCCCGCGCCTCAGAGCAAAAGAGAAAAGGGATTCAAATTTTATATTTCTCAGTATCTGTAAACAGCGGTCCCTCGTTTATCACGGGTGTTATGTTCTAAAATAACCAGCGATAGGTGAAATCAAGTAGCCAATTTTATCTTTTGACGGTGCAAAACGTTTCGTGGACATCGTGGACATACAGTACTGCACTTCAGAGTCACACTGCTAGCGATCGATGCAGCAATTCTGTACTGTACAGGAGAGATGGCACGGAGGAGACCGTCTGCAGCAATCAGGACGCAGGACAATGTGACGTAAAAATAAGCACGCAAACTTGCACTAAAAAATCTGCGAAACAGTGAGGTGAAAGGTGAACCGCGTGATAGCGAGGGACCACTGTAATTTTGAAGGTAAGTCACAACATACCCTTCGTAAATACTAATGTATACAAACCCTTACCAGCAATCATTCATTTTTTTGTGTGGCTTTTGTTCACGGTTTGTTAACATGCTGTGTAGGTGTGTATTTGACTAGCTGATATCGACATAACGGGGGAAACATCTGGTTTGACTGTTCTTCACCTGTAGTTTGAATGCTGAACATTTGCCTGTTTAAATCATAAGACCAGTCACTATACAGAGATGTGCTTCTGAATGTGGACGATGTGTCTTCTGATTTTGTAATGCAGTTCTGCTTGTGTTGAGTGATGTAAACAACTGATCGATCTAAACTCTTTAAACGTCAAAATTGATCATTAGATTTTTTATGACACAACAGTGGTGAGTGTTCCCACCTTCTGCTCTTTGTAACTTAACGCGATCTTTCCGTTTTCGACTTTTGAACATGATTTTGGAGTATATCTTCGCAATAGCGATTGCCCGCAAAGTAAAGCTACCGGAAATGTACAACCCTACATCCGGTCTCAAACCAGGAAGTTGGCATTTTCTCATGCACAGGGTCTATCGGTTTTCATTGCTTTATAACAATGAAAGCAGCTAATGGTAGAAGGCTACCATTATTAGCTAACGCTAATTCGAGGTGAATTAGCATTATCGGCTAATGCCAACACTGTTTTCCCTTACTTTTTAACAATGAGAGTAGCTAATGCTAATACTCTTTTCCCCTGCATTATAACGACGTGACGAGTTAATGCTAAGTAGGCTGCCATTAGCGGCTAAGGCTAATTTGAGGTTTAAAACCATTAGCAGCAAATACTAATTTGAGGTGAATTAGCATTATACACTAATGCTAATACTTTTTTCCCTTACGTTCTACCGATGTGAAGAGTTAATGCTAAGTAGGCCAGCATTAGCGGCTAATTCTAATTTTAGGTGAATAAGCATTAGCAGCTAATGATCATACCGTTTTCTTTTGCTTTATAATAATGTGAGCAGCTAATGCTAAGTAGGCTGCAATTGTTAGCTAAGGCTAATTTGATTTGAGTTAGCATGATCCGTTAATGCTAACACCGTTTTCCCTTACGTTTTATGTGTGTGTAATAATGTGAGCAGCTAATGCTAAGTAGGCTGCAATTATTAGCGAATGCTAATTTGATGTGAATTAACATTATCCGCTAATGCTGACAATGTTTTCCCTTACTTTTTAACAATGTGAGTAGCTAATGCTAATGCTAATACTCTTGTGCCTTGCGTTATAGCGACATGTGGAGTTAATGCTAAGCAGGATGCCATTAGCAGGGTTGAGATTTTTTCTCTCCAAAATTCTTGAAAAGGTAGTTTACAGCCAAATAATGGCCTTCCTGGAAAAGCAAAATGTGTTAGAGGTTTTCCAATCTGGTTTTAAACCCTTTCATAGCACTGAATCAGCCCTTTTAAAAGTTTTTAATGACATATTTTTAGCAACTGATGCTGGGGACTGTGTTGTTCTTGTGCTTTTAGATTTGACAGCTGCTTTTGATACCGTGGATCATGCCATTTTATTCTCTCGTTTGGAGCACTGGGTGGGCATTAGGGGCACAGCACTGGAGTGGTTCAGGTCCTACTTGGCGGGGCGAACTTTTTGTGTCAGTCTCGGTGACTATGTGTCGTCCTCCGCTCCTCTCTTGTGTGGTGTCCCACAGGGCTCAGTTCTAGGCCCCCTCCTCTTCTCTTTATATCTGCTTCCTCTTGGTTCTGTACTGAGAAAGCACGGCATTGCTTTCCACTTTTATGCTGATGACTGTCAGATCTATGTCCCTCTAAAGAAAAAAGGCAGATACCTTACACAGCCATTACTTCAGTGTCTCGACGACATTAAGGCTTGGATGTCTGTTAACTTTTTAAAATTCAATGATAAAAAGTCACTGGTTTTTGGTAGCCCCACTGAGACCCCCAATGTGTATGTAGATTCCTTGGCCCAGTATGTTAAGCCAACTGTCACAAACCTGGGGGTCAAAGTGGACTGTGATCTGAAGTTTGAAAATCAGATTAAGGCAGTGGTAAAATCTAGCTTCTTTCACCTCAGGCAGCTGGCAAAAATAAAGCCAATTCTTTCACGGCAGCACTTTGAGACAGTGATCCACGCCTTTGTTAGCACTCGGCTGGATTACTGTAATGCACTTTATATTGGGGTCAGTGCATCATATATTAGTCATCTACAGAGGGTGCAAAATGCTGCAGCTCGTCTTTTAACTGGCACTCGAAAGTTTGAGCACATTTCCCCTGTTTTAGCTTCACTTCACTGGCTGCCCATTTCTTTTAGGATTCATTTTAAAATTCTTTTATTTGCTTTTAAAGCTCTCCATGGCCTCGCCCCATCTTATCTCTCTGAGCTGCTACAGCCTTATACACCCACCCGCTCTCTCAGGTCAGCTGATCAGCTGCTCCTGAATGTACCCAGGACTGGGCGTAAACTTAGAGGAGATCGTGCTTTTGCTGTAGCAGCTCCAAAACTGTGGAACGAGCTTCCTTTAGAGATTAGACAGGCCAGTTCTTTACCTGTTTTCAAGTCACTCTTGAAAACCCACCTCTTTACCCTGGCCTTTGACACCACGTGAGATGTTGGTTTTTATTTTTTATTTTATTTTCATTTTATTTCAGTTGTTCTTAGGTGATTCGATGCTGTTTTATCTTGTTTTTTATTTTAATATAGGGCTGTTTTAATTTTATTTATTATGTGTTTTATTTATTTATCTTTGCTGTTTTCTGTTATTCTATTGTTTTAATGTATTTTCTGTACAGCACTTTGTTCCTGTGCTGGGTATTTTAAAGTGCTTTATAAATAAAACTGGATTGGATTGGATTGGATTAAATATATATTTTAAGGCTTATTTCCTGATTATATTGTTTTATGTATAAAAGAAGGCCAGCTTTGAGACTAGGTCACAGGCTGACAGGAAACTGCATGTTTTTTTGGAAAGTATGAGCAACAGACAGAGTGAAACTAAGTTCAGGCAGGTTGCCCTGGCAACAGACCTCAGAAAGGGGAAGTTATTGCAAGCTGCACAGGAAGTTTTAGTGCACAGGCATATTAATAAATCAGACACAGAAAAGAGGAACTGAGTAGAAGGAGTTTGTTTGTAATGAAACTGTGTGTGTCATGTGTGACGTGTGTGACGTCTGAAGTACAAAAATAACACGCATATGAGACATATCTTGAGCTTCAAATGTTAGCGTTTCTGCAACTGGCTTTTGGGGCTGTGCAGGGCTCTCTTTTCCAGAAGATGATTGAATAAAAAGAATATATAAATGTTTTGACCACTCTGAGTCGGGTTTTCTCTGTTCTATCATGGGGATAAAAGAATCTGGTTTTAATAGCAGCTAATGCTAATTTAAGGATTCAAACCATCAGCAGCTAATGCCAATAACGTTTTCCATTGCTTCATAACAATGCAAGCAGTTTAATAGGCTAACGTTAGCAGCTAATACTAATTTGATGTGAATTTGTATTATTCACTAATGCTAATACTCTGTTCCCTTGCGTTATAACGATGTGAGGAGTTTATGCTAAGTAGACTGCCATTAGCAGCTAATGCTAATACTGTTTTCCCTTGCTTTCTAACAAGGTGAGCAGCTTAGCTATGTAGGCACTTTGCTCCACTCTGGATTTGTGTGGCCATGATGCACTCTGACTCTACATCCACAGCTGAATGGATAATAAAAGTGTTGTCAAGTGCATATTTTTCTGTTACTCTCAAAGAACAGAATGAGAATGAAATATTGATTTTAACACAGCCCAGTAGCAGTATTAGCTTATCAGAGTTTCAAGTATTTAAGCTGCCAGTTCCAAAAGTTAGCTGCTCCTGTCTGCCTCTTTGTCACACACACACACACACACACACACACACTGAAATGATTCACAGCCTTGTTTCATCCTTCTGTCAGTGTCACTGACTGTCACTGTGACTGTGGACATACAGCATGGGAAACATACACATGGCTGACACTTTATTAGGTACACAGTGGCCACTATCTCAGGTACAGTACACCTGTGACCTAATAAAGTGTATCTAAAGTTACAAAATGTTGCCTCTGTCCAAATATTTATGGACCTAACTGTAGGTCTACTTTTAACTCTCAACATGACTTATCATTAATGTTCCCGCAAACAGACTCCTTGGAGACCCCCTACATAAATATCCATGTACTATCCTATGGGCTCAAATTGTGGTCATAAATATGTTGTACTTGTAAATCAGGATTTGTATGTGTAAAAAGAATTTGTGTGTGCGTAAAAAAGATTTGTGTGTGGACTTAGCCAAAAAATTCATCTGCAACTCTGCACTCAAGTTTCAAGTTACAAGTACGAAAGTTGACCCTATTTTTCTTCCTTTCATCTGATTGGTCAATGTCATGTCAATCACAAATTTAACTATCCAATCAGAGAACAGATGGGTTTGGCTGTTGGAGGGGCGCTTTTTTGAACTGCAGTTCCTTGAAGGGTAATACAGTTTGAAGTTGGAGGATCTCTATATAAATATCCAATAGAAGCTAGGTCCCCTAACTTTCAGTAGCTGTTGAAAGGATAAAGTTGTGGTATATCAGTGGTTAGAAATACCATTATTACTTTAGGATTAGTTTAACACAAGTCAGGGCTGACCCGGGACCATTGCTGTGAGTCCCCCTCCCCCCCGGGGTCCGCAGCGCTGTTGAAAAGGATCTGGAGGTCCCTGTATTAAGCACGTAAACCTGTGACACAGAAATCACAAAACCTGGACCACCACAGACTGTTTTCCTTCGTGGTGATGAAGGAAAACGCTGGGCTGGCATGAAAAAGGGCATGACATTACATTGGCCAATCAGATGAAAGGAAGAAAAATAGGGTCAAAATTTGTACTTGTAACTTGAAACTTGAGTGCAGAGTTTCAGATGTATTTTTAGGCTAAGTCCACACACTAGGGATGGGTATCGAAACCCGGTTCTTGTTGTGAACCGGTTCCCACTGTTTCAATTCCTTGGAATTGTTTGCCATTTTTGCAATCGATTCCCTTATCGATTCCAGTCGTCCCGAATGATGTCACCACGTTGCGGAGCGTCATTTACCTGGCAGGAAACATGGCGGCTCAAACGCTCAAAAGTTTGGTTATACTTTACGAGAACGGATGACAACAGGGCAACTTGCAATACTTGCAAAGTAGATATTTCATTTAAGGGAGGAAACACTACGAATATGCAAAAGAATTTGCTCACAAAACACGCGATAACCTCAAATGAATGTCGTGTTTTTAATTCCGCTCCGGACTCGTGAATCTCAACCCAGCAGCAGCGGTAACATTTGCACGTCCTCTTCCGTTAATACGGCAGGTAAATAATCAGCTAACAGTGCATATTATGTTAGCGCGATCTGCCTTATTACAAAACCTGCCATTACTGTGCATTTAGGTGACCATGATGAGAGAGACAGACAGAGTCTGGCTGGCTCAGATGCTGGCAGTTGTCGCTGCAGTCTACCGGTAGCATCTCCTTTCAGGCCAGGATAGACGAATGTCACCAATCAGTGACCCAGTTTGTGGTAAAAGGCTTGCACCCGATTTTCGGTAAGTGAATGTGTTTAATTGTAGGCAGGGAGATTACTGGATATTCTTGTGTAATTGCTACAGAATAATTTATGTTATACTTTGTTATTGCTACAGAAGAATATTTATTTTATTATTTTACATTTACAATTTTTTTTCCCCGGGGACCCTGTGACACCCCATTGAAGAGCCGTAGGCTGTGGATCTCTTAAGATCTCACTGTTGGGTTTGTAAGGCCATGTTACTCCTAAATTTCTATCTTGTTCAAAGAGAAGATATAAAACAAAGTTCAAAGCTAATCGACCTTAGTGTTCTCCTTTTTTAAAAAGAATTGATAAGAGAATTGATAAAGAATCGAATTGTTAAACAGAATCGAAAATGGAATCGGAATCGTGAAAATCTTATCAATACCCATCCCTATCACACACAAATCTTTTTTACGTACACACATATTCTTTTTACACATACAAATCCTGATTTACAAGTACAAAATATTTACGACCACAATTTGAGCCCATACTATCCAGCTAGACTAGTGTGTCTGTCCCTGAAAATATTCCTGCGTATGTGATTGTTCATGTCTCATCTGCAGGAAACAAACAGGAAATGAGTGAAGGACACAGGAAATGTTTCCAGCTCTTCCTCCTCTATCAGACATTCTCTCCATACCTGAGACTGTCCAGTCTCCAGCCTGGATCCATCAGTCCAGCCGACAGCAGCTTCATTCCTGAGTCTCCTGGATGATTGTAGCTCAGGTCCAGCTCTCTCAGATGGGAGGGGTTGGAGCTCAGAGCTGAGGCCAGAGAAGTACAGCCTTCCTCTGTGATCAGACAGCCTGACAGACTGCAGACACACAAAACAACAATCCATCTGTCAACAATCTTTTTCTCTTTGTCACAATAACATCTATCCATTTACATCCATTCAATGTAACTTTATTTATAAGTGACAATTCCCAACAGACAACAACAGTCATCTCAAGCTGTTTAACAGTGTAAGGTAACAGCCTCCAATATTAGAGAGAAAGCCCCAACCATCAGACAATCGACTGTGAGCAGCACTTGGTGATGGTGGGAAGGAAGAACTCCCTTTGACACAAAGATCCTCCCAGTGAAACAGCCTGAGCCTATAGCAGCATAACTAAGGGATGGTTCAGGGTCACCTTATCCAGCTCTAACTATAAGCTTTATCAAAAAGGAAAGTTTGAAGCTGATCTTCAAAGTAGAGAGGGTGTCTGTCTCCTGAACTCAAACTGGGAGCTGCTTCCACACCCAGTCCAACATAGCCAGGCTTTCTTTGTGTTCGCTGCTTTGATAAAACCTCAAATCCCAGTCAGAGATGATGAGCATCATCACAGTGATGATCATTTCTCTGTTAACCCAGGCTTTCTGCTTCAGGATCTGTGCACGCTCACAAAACAAGGAGACCTTTGTGAGATTATTCTGTTATCATATGTTACCTTATATCTGTAATCAAAGTAGTTGAATTATGATACTGCTGTAGATCATATTATACCCCTTAATATAGAGTGTGTGATCAGTATGTAGTTTTAGTTTGCATTATACTTCTGACTTAAAAGAGTGTGAAAATCATTAGATCTATTGGATTGACCTGAATTACTCGACACTGTTGAATGTGTTACACTGTTTCTTGACATTTCATACTGCTGAATCATGAAGAGAATGTTGTGTGCAGGAGACCTTGTGTCTAGAATAGAAGAAGAGAAGACCACATTCCATACCCCCACCTTTACAGAGAGCAGAAAGACAGGGAGCCGAGGTCATAACTTAGACGCCGTAAGAGAGAAAGAATGTGAATGTTTAGGCTTTTACGACTAGGTGGGGGCCACTAGAGGCTATAAGAAGCTGAGTAACCCGTCACCATTTTGAGACTTGCGGTGACCCTCTGCAGGCAGGTCTCCCCATCATGATGGTTCTTATGCTCTTAAGTGTTGAATTATATGGAAATAAAATATTGTTGATTGAGCATTTATACACCGAGTATTGTCCTTCCTTCAGCCCAAAGATTAAAAGAACTGAGTTTTTAACAACTTGGTGCCTGGTGACCCGGATCTTTGGCGTGCTGAGGAGGGGCAGATTTGGCCTGTGGTGAGATCGTGGGGCGAGGCGAACAGAAAGGACCGGTCCATACAAAAAGGTAAGCACAGCCTGTTGTATTATAAATACCAAATGTGCATATTGGGCTTTCCAAATTAATCTGTTCGCTGAGTTACACGTATTTTCACATTAAATTTGTCGGTGTCTGGTTTTTGGCACGAGATACTAACAACAAAAGTTGAGGCTGAATTCCAGTGTGTTAGATAAACTGCTTCTACCAAGAAACTAATAATATACTACGTTGAGCTAGTTGCAGTTTAATTGCTTCTACCAAGAAACTAATAATATACTACGTTGAGCTAGTTGCAGCCCACTTTACCTTCCACATTTAACTTTGTCTAAGACTGGCTTCTGTAGCAATAATACATTAGAATCTTTGGAGACGCGGCCATATGTCCAGTACATTGAATAGAGGTTTTGAAGTGGGTTATGGTGTCGGATATAAGCCCTCGTTGATGCGGTCATAAAATTAGTACAGAATTAAGGTTAAGCAGATACTGGCTTACGGTGTCGGTTAAGCGCTAGCAACGCGTAATGCGAAACACGTCCGTAGGTTTTGGTTTATGATACGGCCGTGTTCTGGTGATGCGGCCGTAAGTACAGTAGTGAGGGGTTGCTGGTTTCAGCACATTGAATAGAGGTTAGACGGTGGTTTATGGTGTCGGTTAAGCCTCGAGGTTTGCGGCCATAACATTATAAGTAAAATATTTACTTCACCCCGATTAAAGGTAAAGTAGACGCTGGTTTATGGTGTCGGTTTTGAGCCTCGGGGACGTGCATCACTTCTGTTTATGATGCGATTTTGCCCCGTGGTGGCGGTCATAAGCGCAGTGAAAGGGGTACATGGAGTATGGTGCGGTTGTGCTTCGAAAGAGTTCTAACAGTTGAGTTCAGAGGTTTCTGTGTAAATTTCCGCTGATGAAAAGCGCTCTCTGTGGGTCTCACTGCTGGTGAGGCGCGCTCTGGGCGTTGTGTGTGTGAAGCGCGCTCTGGGTGTTTTGTGTGTGAGGCGCGCTCTGGGTGCAGTTCTGTGTGTGAGGCGCGCTCTGTGTGTGAAGAGTGAACACAGTGACAGTGGCGGTTGATGTGTGATTAGGAGGACATTAGAGTAAAGACACATTTTAGGATCAAAGGTTGATACCTAGTGTACCTGTGGAAATTAATTTTGCCCTGGGGTTGGCTCCCCCACCGTACGTCGGACGCGGCGTACGGACCAGCGGCGTCTGGAGGTCCAGGCTTATCACCTGAGAGCTGAGGGCCCTCAAACGATAACAGAATAACACTGGAACGGCCGTGTAATCACGGGTTCACATTTATTCTGGACTAGACCAAGACACATTTTGCGATCAAAGGTTGAGCTCTAGAGTAGTCAAAGAAAAAAGGTTGAATTCCTCGTTTCAGTGGTTGAAATTGTTGTGTGCCTGTCCCCTGACGAGTGTGAAATTAAATAAAGAGGGAATTTGGAGCCACATAGAGATAGACGGGCATAATTGGGTGTATTACTCTGTGGTGTAATAAAAAATAATAAAAAAAGGAGAGAGAGAGAGTAAGAGGTGTGTAGTGGAGAATTATTGAGAAGCAGAGAGAGGAATGTGTTGGGAGACTGGCGTGCAGTTTGCGCTGTCAAGGTGGGCGTGTTGCCTGCTTATCTGTTTAACAATGATGAAAATGATATTAAATAAATCTCTTAGTGTGTTAATACAGGAAGCTACGGACCTGGACCAACTGCCCCCACAAGCACAGCGGCCGAAGCAAAATTATAAGTAATGGGAACCACACCCAGCAAGAATCAGCAGCTGTGAAACAGACAGCAGCGAGGAGAGAATTAGAGGAGAAATGAAGGTTTTAAGAGCACATGAAATTGGGTTGAATTTTGGGGCCAACGGACTTGTGGAGGTTGGGAAGGCGTCCGGAGCATCACAACAAAAGGTGAAACAAAAACACACACAAGCAGAGAAATGTGAGAGAAAGGCTCCTTTTAAGGTAATGCCTAGTTGGAGAAAAAGTTAAAATTAACCTGCCTGCCTACAAATGCACACACATGCAATGAAAAAACAGCTCACACTCATGAACATGTGAAGATTTTCCAGCAAGGTTAAAGCAGCAAAAATTAACATACACCTGTTGTTTTTTAATGATGAAGTTTATCCATTACTAACAAAGAAACCCTCTGGGTTGCAGGACAACAATTTAGCTTCAAAGAAAAAAGGAAATAAAGAGACTGGTATGACCAACTAGTGATGAAACGACAAATTAAGTGGTTAACAGTCAAACTGTGAGATGTTTTCTGATGATTGAACAACAACAAGTGATTACTGATGGAAAGAAAATTCTCTTTTGTGAGTTTAAACATGATCTTAAGAATTTGAACATGTGCATGTTGTCCTGTCAACTTGGTGGGTTATGAGTTGAATATATCGTGAGGAAAAAAAAAAAAAAAAAAAGGGGGAGAGAAGGCTGACACAGGGCCTGGCCCGGTGTTTCTCCCCTCTCGTTGTAACACAGTCAAAACAACATCATTTTCCTGTTCGTACACTTTTGTTTGTTTTTGGTTTGTTTTGTTTTTTTGTTTTTTCTCTTTATGTTTAATTACAGGCTGCTTTGCCGCCCCTGAAAGCCGAGGCTGACCTGGACTCCTGCTCTCCCCTCTACGTGACCCTGACCAAATGCTGCAACAGCTGGACCCACAACAATAACCTGAAAATGTCAACAGTGCTGCAGGAAGGCGATCTCATGCAGCAGAGACAGAGAGCGTTAAACCCAAGGCCTGTTTCACTACACGGGGGAAAATTCTCAGACAGCTTCAGCTGACAGAGCTGTGACGAGACGCCCGCCAAGCCCGAATGAAAAGTAAGGTCAAGCAAAAGGATGCTGATCTTGATAACTCTGCATTAACACTGTGCAGGACAGTGATGGACCAACACGCATGATCGGGCAGCAAAAGGGGCGTGGCCGAGACAGGAGGAGCAAGTGAGGTCAGAAGGCACCTCAGAATGGACAAAAATACAGGAAGAAGATGCAGGTTTCACCTACGGTGAGCATGGACATTGGAGAAAGGACTGCCCCAATTGGGGTCAGAACCAGGATGGACAGAACTTCGAGCAGCAGCAGCAGCAATGGTCGCAAAAAGACTGAAAAGGAGGAGGGCAGGACCCCAGGGCACGCTTCAGGCCGTGGTTTACCCAGAACACCAGAACAGGAAGGTGATGAACACACACACACACACACACACACACACACACACACACACACACATCGAAATGCTGATTCACTGAGAAGTGATCCACACACATACACATACACATACACATGCACACGCTTGTGCAACGAAGAGTGATGCGCACACACACACACGCTGATGCAATGAAGAATGCTTTGCTAACAAATGCTTATGCTGATATGCAAAACGCTGCACACAAATATCCCAATACATAATTTTTATGAGGAGCCATTGATTATCGTTGATTACTTAAAATGTGTTTTATGTCACCCAAAGGGCATTTATGTAGATTTAAGGGGTAAGGTCTGAAACAGTTTGGTTATGAAAACAATGTCTGTGCGTGATGTCTGTTTATGGCTCAAGGCCTTGACTGAATTCTTTGCTGTGCTTCACACAGCCTGGTGAGGAACAGAGGCACAGAGTGAAAATGATGAATTAATAGTGTAAGTTTTAGGTCGGAGTATGGCATTTTCTGTGATTGAAATTTAATTCAAGGAGGAACAAAAGGTGTTACGGCACCTGAGGTTCTCATTCCTACACAATATTGTCCCGGCAGGAAGCAAAACGTTCCTGTGAATTTCTGGTTGATTTTTTGGTTTTGCTTAGCGCTAGCTTGATTTTATCAGTGAGCTTTGGCTTGTGTTCTTTCTCGTAAGCGAGAGAGGGATAGTTTTATGCTTGGACATGTCTGCAACGGGCCCTAGTTTGTGTTATTTTTATTAGTATTTTGTTGGTTACGTCTGTTTTCATTTTTGTTACAGTGCACTGAGGAAAGAAACATCTGAGAGGTGTGATCCACCGATGGTGATATTTTGTGAGTTCATGATTTAACAATCAGCTCTTTAAACCAGGCCTGAAAGATTGAGATTTAAAGCGCTATGAAATATTTTTACTGAAAACAGTTGCAAAGTGTGCTTCTCCATGATTGTAATTGGCTTGGGAGAAATTCACTTATATGGGACACTGATCACGTGTCTAAAAGGATTGCAGCGAGTCAATCCAGTCCAAAAAACAAGGAATTGTTTTCCTTTAGAATGATGACGTCATCTTGCTGGTGATGGATGCTCGAATAGGTCGCGCGTGAGACTCCATTATCAGCAACATCTGGTATGAATGGGTGTGAATGAATGCATGTGACTGGACTGTGATGGATGGACTAAAAGTTTTGACTGACTTGATACTGAGACAATGACTGCACCAACTTTAGGATTAGTAAATGCTGACAAACAATTCACCCAGCCGGCAAGAGAAGGGTGGATGCTTCGCTTTGTTTTGTTTTGTTTTTGCAGGAGCAGGAGGATAAGAGAGACTGAAGAGGAGACGGTAGCTTCACATGAGAGTGTGGAACTGCAGACTTAACCCTTTGGTTGCTGATTTTGAGTTCTGAGATATGATGTCACTAACCTTCTCTTTTAATTTTCTAGCTCCGATGAATTGACACATGGGAGTGTGTCAAAAAGGGGGGAGTGGAAGTTGAGTTTGAACATTAAACAATGGAAGTTGAGTTTGAACATCAAACAATGGTTATATAAAAATTTTTATGACTTTATTTGTGTGGTTAATAATTTAGGTATGGTAAGCTTATAATGTGTTAGAATAAAAAAAATGGTTAATTTGTTTTTGTTTTTGATTTCTTGACTAAACTAAGTGGTTATCACCACTTTCATAAACACATTGCAAATGTGCTCATAATGAGTTGACACTCAGTCTTTTGAAGGTCATAAGCTTCGTTCGGCGTGACTGTCCGGACTGATAAATTGTAGGTATTGACTTTGAGTGCAGAGGGCTTAATGCCAACACGCTTACACACACATAAATTATGATTAGAATGAGTCCCTGGGTCAGAGAGACCTGAACATGAGATTCTAAACCAACTTTGAATCACTAGAGGAACAATGGATAACAACATTAGATTATCAAGGCTAGGGAGAGAGGTGTTTTGGTTTTCTGTCTCTTACAGCGAAAGGAACAGACACCAGACGAGGACACGGAGATATGAGGACCCTTCACAGCAGAGACAGATGTAGGGACTACCGAGACAGCAACTGGGGTCAAGTGTCATGGCGTTTGGGCTCCTCGAGAAGATGGATCCCATAAACACAGCAATAACCATGAAGGGGTTGGCCAAAATCTAGGAACACCAGACCAACGAGGTTCGAGAGGATCTTGGTAAAAAGGGGGACACGGCGGTGACCCCAAAATACACAGATCTTTGTTTGAAATCGGGGCAGAATAATCCCCTGATCTGTGCAACGACTAAAGGGTGGTCTAACCCCGGAGGTCGAAGAAAGAAGCTGAGAATCACCCAACTGGAAGATACTGGTAGCTGCAGCAATAAAATAAAGGTTAAAAGCTCCTTAGACAGAGGTTCTAGTCTGAGTACATTTGAAAGGTATAAGGTGGCACCAAAATGGGAGTGGGAAACTGTATCACCAAAATAAAGCTGTGGGAGAACTGGAGAGTAATGGGAGTGTCATCTGTACTTTGTTGTTGTAATCACAGTTTTTCTTGCATCTGAACTGCGTAATCACAGAGGTCATCCTATATATGGTCCACCCGTTAAAGGGGGACAGAGGGCCTCAGGACCAAGAAGAACTGAACCTTGTAACGCTGGAGTGTATGTTATAAGTGATCTCTTAAAAAGAGATCAAAAGGGGGAATTGTGAGATTATTCTGTTATCATATGTTACCTTATATCTGTAATCAAAGTAGTTGAATTATGATACTGCTGTAGATCATATTATACCCCTTAATATAGAGTGTGTGATCAGTATGTAGTTTTAGTTTGCATTATACTTCTGACTTAAAAGAGTGTAAAAATCATTAGATCTATTGGATTGACCTGAATTACTCGACACTGTTGAATGTGTTACACTGTTTCTTGACATTTCATACTGCTGAATCATGAAGAGAATGTTGTGTGCAGGAGACCTTGTGTCTAGAATAGAAGAAGAGAAGACCACATTCCATACCCCCACCTTTACAGAGAGCAGAAAGACAGGGAGCCGAGGTCATAACTTAGACGCCGTAAGAGAGAAAGAATGTGAATGTTTAGGCTTTTACGACTAGGTGGGGGCCACTAGAGGCTATAAGAAGCTGAGTAACCCGTCACCATTTTGAGACTTGCAGTGACCCTCTGCAGGCAGGTCTCCCCATCATGATGGTTCTTATGCTCTTAAGTGTTGAATTATATGGAAATAAAATATTGTTGATTGAGCATTTATACACCGAGTATTGTCCTTCCTTCAGCCCAAAGATTAAAAGAACTGAGTTTTTAACACCTTTAAACATCATTTCAGTAAATGGATGGACTGAGCTCAGCCTACAGATGAACTGGTGCCAGAGATCATAAAGAACATCAAACAGTCGAATTCAACACTTTAGATGGAAATATGAGATTAATGCTGCAGAAAATCATGAACCTGCTG
The DNA here is from genome assembly GCF_001858045.2 of Oreochromis niloticus. Lineage (NCBI taxonomy): Eukaryota > Metazoa > Chordata > Actinopteri > Cichliformes > Cichlidae > Oreochromis > Oreochromis niloticus. The sequence continues at coordinate 144,523 of NW_020327106.1, forward strand.
AATTCATGAACATCAAGAATGCAGCGAGTGGTAAAATAAAGATTTGACCTCAGTGTTTCTGTCTATTCCTAACATATTCCTAACGTGATAGCTGCACTTTAGAGCTCTAAAACTGGAACTGACACATATTTAAACTCTACATGTTACTCAGTGCATTCAGTTCTGACACTCGCCCACAGTCCAACAAAGGAAACATGGAGATCACATCAGTTTGTCATCAAAGTCTAATTATTAGTGCAAGTTAACCTGTTATTCTCCAAAAGTTGAATCTGTTCATCTGGACGTAGCGTTGTGTGCTGTTGTAGCGTTTCCCACAAAACGCTACGTCCAGATGAACAGATTCAACTTTTGGAGATTTATTTTCCTGGATAATTGAGAATGCATCAAGACGTTAACCTGTTATTATCTCATTAACTCATTAACTGGTTAACAACAACAATTATTTTATCACAGTTTTTAAAATCATGATTATTGTGACAGTGCTCACTGGCTCTGAATATAAAAGCCATGGGTCACAGGAGGTCAGTGCTGGCTTGAAATGGGCGTCATTATGCGTCTCAACCAATAAGAGCATTGCTGGTGGGCCTAATACTACTGCAGCGCTCACATGACTCGGGACAGAAACAAAGGGGCGGGGACAGAAACATGGAGACAGGTACAGATCTTTGACATGTTCATTTTAAACTGTTCCAGAGGGCAGTGTTGATACAACTAAAGTTATTTGGAAGCAGAGTTGAGATTTCTTATCATCGAAGTACTTCAAGTCTGAAGTATCACTTAAATGCATTACACACTGTTGACGGCAGCAAACAAACCACCCAAACAAACAGCGATGGGAGGCTTGGGCAGACTACGTTGGATCAGCTTGTGGGAGGAGTCTAGATAAACCAAAGAAAGACAAGCTAACAAACTCCACAGTGAAGTGAGTAGCTACAAACTGCAGGCCGATTAGTGTTGTTGAAGAAGTCGGTCTGAGGAACGTTCTTAGGATCAACAAATGACGCATCATCATAAGAAGAACACATGAGCTGTAGAAAAAGGAGAGACTACGACAGCCACGGCGTTACAACGTGCACCAGCTACTGGGCGAGACTACTGGGCGTGGCTGGGTAACCATGGTTACCTGGGAGTTACAGTACATGATATTAATGAAGAGTAGGAGCTGCGTTCACATGCTCTGACTCTAATGAAAACAGAGACATTTGACTGAAACGTGCAGAACATGTGATTCATGTTGCACAGCAGTGGGACATTTGAAATAAAGTCAGCACACTCAGTACAGATAGTGCATCAAATATGATGCTGCTGCCAGACGTCTGCCTTTGAACATGTCCCTGTATTTTTGTGTATATAAGTAAATGAATGCTCTACATTCTCATTTGAATCTTTATTATTGTTTCTGTTGCAGGTCTGTGACTGAACTTCTGGGAGGAGAAAAGTTGGTTTCATGCTCTGTGATTCTGTGTTTTGTCATCTCTCTAAGGTGATGGAGAGCTCAGATGATGACCCCGCCTATGTGGTCAAATTCAAGTCTACATTCAGAACAGACCTGGAAACACGCAAGCAAAATGCCAACATTGTATATGTGAAAACTGCTGCTGCACTGGAGCCAGATTCAAGGAGCTCAAGTGTTTACCCAGATCTGAGAGGCTGAAGTTTGGGCCTCAGTCACCAACTTACTGAAGGAACAGAGGGTTGTTGGAGGGAAACCTGTGGACAGGGGTGGATCTAGAAGGGTGGCATGGGGTGGCAAGTGCCACCCTAAAATGATCCCGTGCCACCCCAAGTGCCACCCCAGTTTTGCACATGACAGTGTTATTGATTAAAATAAGATAGCATTAACAGTTTGAGCATAGTTACAGTCAACAGTGAATATAAATGCTAAAACTGAATATATTGCATAGTGTTCCCCCCCCCCGCACCATTAACAAATGGTTCAGCCCATAGCAGGACCGGCGTTTTTCTTGTTTTCAGTAGCAAGCGATGCTTATGATTGTACCAGAGCACATTTTGAACAACACCATGGGAATTTCGGATTTTACACAGGTGGTTGGATGTTACACTCTGGAAAAGGAAGGTGAGTGTTATTAACCCTCTGTGGTCCACGGACACGCTGCACCTCCAAATCACATGACTGATGTAAGCTGACATAGCAACAAGCTGCAGCCACGCTGAGTCTCTGTTTCAGCCCACATTGAAAGTTCGGACTTCAAAGTTTTTACATTTTAATTACAGGCCAGTAAATCCAGAGTTATGATAATATATATAAGCCACGCTTTTTACTAAATACTGTCGTCACGTTTTTGTGTGTGTGTGTTTTAAGCGTTTTCTAAGGACAGCGCGAAAACAGTAAAGAAAGGGAAAAAAGCCACCTCTTTCCTATCGGTGGAAAAATGCACCATGTCGACCAATTTTTAAAAAAAGTCAACATGTGGGATTTGGTTGTTTAGGAAGAGGGAAAAGTTTTGGGAGTGACCGTAACGGCAGCGAGACAGAGCGAGCGAGTGAGTGAGAGAGAGAGAGAGAGAGTTTTTAGATGTGGGAGATTTGTGACGTTTAGTGTGGAGTGTATACTTAGTGTGTTGTCTTGTGTAGTTGTTCTGTTGTGTAGTCGTTTTGTTTTGTGTGTCAGTGAGGGCACTAATGAATGTCACAAAGGCACATTGCAATGTAAACACTGTCACTAAGTAGAAAACCAGCGGAGTGATACACCTGCTGTTGTCAGGCCTGCAGGTTTATCCCTGAGCTGTTCTCCTCTGTCTTTTGTTGGACAAACTTTTTTTTTTTTTTTTTACTGGCACACATCATTTGTGGGGCATCTTATTGCGACACCTGATTGTTCTCTCATTTTAGTTTTAGTAATATTTTTAAATGGTTGTAGAAGAAAAAACGGCAGGTGTATTGGCTGCATTTTGAGATAAATAGTTGTATATGTTTACAAAATGTACAATTTATATTTGCATTTCAAGTTATAAAAAATTACTCAACATGTCTTTGGTTTTTTTTACAGTAAAAAATACTACTAGGATTTTAAGTTCTTTGTGTGATTTCAGATCAGTAATACTAATGCAGTATGTCAGTGAAAAAAACAACTAAATTCAGTTGAGCTGAAAAGAATGATACCAAACAAGGCAAGGGGAAAAAATAAAATGAAACAATCTGAGGGTGAAATACAAACATAAACTCAAAAGGAGTCAAAAATGGTCGGTTGTATTTCAGACCTCAGTGGGTTCATCCAACAAATCATGAAAAATTGGGTTCAAATTTTTGTTCATGACAGTGCAGATTTCTGACATTTTGTGTAATTTGATCTGTAACAATGTGATTGTTTTCCAACAAAAAACAGTGAAACTTAAGTTAGACTTGTGTTTGTAAATGAACCGCCCCATGTTGTGTAGCTTTCTGGATGTTATACTTATTGGGCTACATGTTTATTTATTAGACAGGCTATACAGTACATAAGATCAAAACTCACATGTTTCATGTAACTAAAGTGTGTAATTATGTGGGCTACAGACAATAATTAAGTTATAGACTATATTTATATGAAAAACGTGTATACTTACTGCATTTGAATCATTTTAACCATATGTAACCACCTGCATATGTGTTTGGGGGGAAAAACAGGCTTTGATTTTGCTGCTCATATTGTACAGAAGAAGAGAGTTTCTTCATCATCAGAAAATGTCAGTGAGCTTGTGTCTTAGCAGCTGGCTCGGTGCAGAGGAGGAAGAACATGTCAAGTCAGAGGAAGATAAATGCAGTTCATGTTGTCAACTCAACCTGGACGACTGAAAGAGTTTTTCTTTGTCTTGTTTCTGACTGAGATTCTCCAAAGGAAATACAGCACAAACACACACTTCACACGCTCATCAGCACAGTAAATGAGCGCTGATGAGCGTTTGTGCTGCTACCTGATAACAGAAAAATTGTTCTGCTGGTTCCTGTTCTGAAAACACACATTTATAAATGTTCACTTGCTGTTGATCAAAGGTGCCTGTTATAATGTTATGTTGGTGGCTCTGGACGCTGAGGGGAACTTTGTTTGGAACAAACTAGATCAAATGTTGACGTCCTGGCAGAGACAAAGAACTTTGATTTGATATTTGATTTGATTAGATTCATGTTTCAGCTCAGACTGACAGAAATATTTGAACTGCTGACAGTTGATGTCGTAAACCACCGCCTCTGTTCAAAGATGGTCGCTCACAGTGGACATAAATGGCTGTGAGCGACCAAAAGGGAACACTGCTGTTAGAAAGCACCTGATTTGTTTCTGCACACTGAATGTTGCACTTCTCATACTGCAGTACTATTAAAATAAGTACACAATACACTACTTTTGAATTCATGATTGAATGTTGCTGTAACAATGAAATTAATGGTGATTCAAAGTGTTCATGGTTTCCCAGCACTACAAATGATTGTACAAGTGTGACTGATCCACTTTCTAATGTGTGTGTAGCCCACACTGTGTGTCACTGTGTCACAGGCGAGTCTGTGTATCCAGGTTCTATGAAGAGAACAGGATATAGTGACTGAGTCCAGCAGCTTAAAGTCTGACTCCATCCTCCATTTAAATAACTCACAGCAACAACTGAACAGCTTTGCCTTTGTGCAGCTGATGCTTCATTTTAATGTCCTTCTATTCTGGTTCATCTGGTTTCAGTTTCTATAAGCACACAGGTTTCATCAGTGACTCTGTGACCTCAGTAATCTTTGCTGGGCCTTAATGCTCTGAACAAAGCTGCACATCACAAGACTAAATAGAAACAGTCTTTCATTTCTCACTGCTGTTTGACTTCAGCTCTCAATGTCCCACCATAACCCATGGACAGAGGTGGGTAGTAACGAGTTACATTTACTCCGTTACATTTACTTGAGTAAGTTTTTGAAAAAAATGTACTTTTAAAGTATCGTTTTTGCACGATACTTTTTACTTTTACTCCGCTACATTTGCAAACTTCGACTCGTTACTTTTAAAAAAATAATTAGTTTAACACATTAGATAACATGCCGCCAGTGGAGTTTCCCGTAACTTTTTTACCCATTTAGATGCAGTCACATGACCAGTTTGAAACTGTGGTGGGCAGAGCGGCCCAAGCGTTTCAAAGTAGCGACACACGGAAAGAAGAAACACATGAAAACATGGCAGAGTCTACGCTAGACCTGAAGAGGATGAACACCCTTGGCCTCATATACAAAGAATGTTTCGCTTCAAAGCAGTACAAAAGAATTGCTATGTCTTCAGCGTCGGTGTCTTCAGTCAGAGCCAAAACAAACCAACTTTTCAGCGTGAAAAAACTCAGCTCGTGTAACCTGAGGAAACGGTAAGTTTTCTCTAAATATCTTTTTAGCTGTGGTTAGCTGGATGTCAGTCTTATGTTACAGCAGCTGTGTCGAGCTCGAGCTGCGACTCATATTTTCGGCGCTACGTTGTAGTGAGATAAGTTTGTGGGTGTTTTGTGCAGCTTCGGCTGTCTTTTTAACTGCTCGTTGGTTAGCTAACGTAAGCTATAAGCTAACAGCTAGCCTGGTTAATGACGCTAGAGTTCAACGCACATGCAAACAGCTCGTCTCTACTGCTTTAACTGTTAAACAGAAGGCAATACTGCGGGTGACAGGGTTTATTATGTGAAACAGCAGCTTGTTTAGTTTAAACAGTCTGCATTAAGCTGGGCAAACACAGCAATTTTTTTTCAGTCGCGTTATTCAGCTCCTGCTCAAACTGTACGGTTGAATCTCAGGGGTTAGAAGTTCATAGGTCACGATGCAGTGTCTCACAATTAGAGATGGCACGATACCACTTTTTTATGTCCGATACCGATACCGATATCATAAATTTGGATATCTGCCGATACCGATATTAATCCGATATTGTGTGGTTTTTAATCAATAAAACTGTTTTTTAATATCTTGCTGCATTTTGTATAAGGTCATACTCAAGTTTAAATAAACAACAACACTAAAGCTATTCTGTTATACCTGTATGTAAAAAAATACACTGCACCCAAAATATTTCATAGTTCAGCAACACTGATCAATCTAATAAACTTAAACCTGCTCCATCCTCCCTATTCTGGTATTTTAAAGAGTACTTAGCAGAAATATTAAGCAACCTAATTAATAGGGTTGCAAACTCCCAGCAAAAAAAAAAAATAGGGAACCACCCCCCACCCTCCACCTCATGATGCTTAATCGATGTAATCAACTTTAATTTAATGCAGGGTGAAAAAAATGCACAGAAATAAATTATTTTTCAAGAATAATTAAATAGATTCAACATCTTTCTTCAACAGAATTGCAGACTGCACAGATGGTACCTTCCCAAAGGAAAAAGTACTATAGCTTACTAGGGTATATTAGACTTAACAGTTACTATATACAGTAATGGACTTCTATACATTTTACATCAGATTAAAACTTTGGGTGTAAGATTCGGATAATTATTTATTAAAAGCTAGACATTTTAAATGACAATAAGAAAGAAAAGTATGTCTTTGTGCCCCCTTTTCCCTGTTAATGCCCTATCGGCCCCCCTGGCTACACTTTGCTAGATCCGCCCCTGCACAGTTACCAGCCGTCAGCTACGTAGAAAAGGATCCTGGTCTAGAAAGTAATATTAAATAAATTCTAACAACAGCTTATCAAGCTTAAACGTGCTGCTGTTGTTCAGCCGCTGGTTTCCTCTTTCTGGCGCGAAGTGGGCCAAAAACAAAGAAGAGAGACGGACTCGCGACAGAAAAGCCGATCAGCTGATCATTAAGCAGTTTCATGAAGTAGATACGTAATATCGGATCGGTCCATCTCTACTCACAATATACGGCCTGATGCTCTGATGCGACCTGAGTGCTCAAACTGTGCGTCCATAACATGAAGCTTATCATACAAAATCTGTCTCTCGCTCTCCCTCTCTCTGTCTTTCACTCACACAGACACACACACCATCAACTTTGCTAAATTACTAATGAAAAACATTGACCAGGCAGGTGTGATTGAGCAGCAATGTCCATCCAACTCTTTTCATGGTTGTTGTAGTTGTGATAATTTTGTGAGGCCACATTGAAAAGGCTCGGATACATAAGCGTAGAGCTGCCACCCAGGGAAAAGAAAAATAGAGCTATATCACATTATAACGTGATATATCACGCATGAAAAGTATATTGTTCTAACAATATACCTTTCACGTTTGAACAATATAATATCACGTCCGTACAATATAAATATTATATAGGCTACATCGCAGCTCCAGTCATGGCTTCCATCACTGTCTTTCTCGTCTTTCCCCAGAGTAACAGCCAAACAGGAGGATCTACTGGCTAGCACTACTTAGCCTTGCACTCGTTCTTATTTTAAACTTAATCTGGAATTCATTGCAAACTGTTTGTGTGGGATATGAATGACAAGATTTTGTTTTTCTACAAGAGTTAGTAAAAACCATCTCCAGTGTGATCAAATCTTCTTGCCAAACATCCGCAGCTTTGCAGTGTATACAGCACTATAATGACCAGACCTAATTCTTTTGTAAACCATACATCTTTCCACAGGTCTCCACTTCATCAGACATCACCTAGACTCAGAGCTGGATGAGGCCAGCACAAACAGCAGCCTAACCGACGAAGATGATGGATCCATGGGGTCAGGAAAGCCAGAAGCAGGGGAGCTGGAGAGGTACCTTTCATGTCCATTCACTGGAGGTGTGGATCTATTGCATGACGTTTCTCACATCAGGAAGCTGTTGATCAAAATCAATACAGCTCTTCCTGCATCTGGAGCTTGTGAAGGACTTCTCAGTCATGCAGGACTCCTGTTCACTGCTGAACAGTTAGAGCTTCACAGAAAGAACCTTGAGAGCAAACTGCTGCTGAAGCTTAACCATCACCTCACTGAGTGAAGAAATGGCACATTTTTGCTAAATATGCAGAAATAGATGCACACCCGTACAATTTATGGTAAACTTGTGGTGGATTTTTGTTTGATATGTATAACTATGTAACTATATACACTATATATCTATGTGCACTGAACATATATATTTTAACTTTCATGTAGAGTCTTAAGCACAAGACATTTTGCTTCACCGAGGTTTATTAAAGTGGTACAGTAACAGGGCAGTTAATACTGTTGAGAGTTCGCCTGAATAACTCACTCTCCAGCTCCGGTAACTAACCTCCTCCAATACACACTCAGCGTCTTTAATGCAGCACAACCAAAACAGTAACATTGTAATAGGGATCCTGAACACATCACGATAAAATATCATACAAAATAATCACACACACACACACACACACACTTTGAACCCACACTGAATCTGGTCCCTATATTAGGGGACCAGAGGACACCCCCAGCTCTTTTCCTCCTGCTGCTGCTTCCTGTCCGTCTCCGTGTTGCTCTGCTGTCTGTGCTTAAGGCTGTACACCCCGGGGTTTTGCTTTGCTTGCTTTCTGCTATGTAATTCTCTTGCTAAATGTCTGTATGTATTTTTCCTGCTGTTCATACGATTCAGTGTATTAAACTCTGTTCCAAGAATTCTACTCTTTTACAGAGCATCTTTTTGAGTGTCTTGGTTTTAATTGGATTTGGATCTCCACATCGTTGGTGGGAGAAGGTTATCAGAATGGCTTCAAAATTTGCGACCACAAACTGAGCTGCCTTGTATGTACATATGTTGAAGATGCCTCGTTCTAATGTTTTCTCTGAGGCTGCTGTGCCATTTGGAGCAAAAATGAATATGAAGTTTACATCATATCTTGTCACTGGAAATTGTTTGCACTGTTTATATATTTATATTATTTACTGTAGGTATTGGTGAAAAAAGCTTTATGTTGTGAAAAACTGAAATCTGGAAATTAGAATTGTTGTGCCTTATTTTGTTGATCTTTTTACATATATTCCTTTTGAAAATACTAAAATTTGTATATTTATTTATTTTTGTTTGATAGCATTTATTTAAAAAATAAATCGGACATTTCAAACAGTTACTCACTACTTGAGTAGTCTTTTCACCAAGTACTTTTTTACTTTTACTTGAATAACTTTTTTAAGACTACTTTTCACTTTTACTTGAGTAATAATATTTTAAAGTAATGCTACTCTTACTTGAGTACAATTTTTGGGTACTCGACCCACCTCTGCCCATGGAAAGAATTACTGTCCATCCAGGCTCCTGAACATGAAGCTGATGAAGGTGGAGTATTGTGAGGGCTGATGGAGATGATAATGAAGAATCCAGGAGCAGTGGGTGGATTGCAGCATCACCATGAAGGGTCAGTGTGAGAATACATCATAATCCACAAAGAAAACCAGTCTGAGTGTCTGACGCTCTTGTTAGAAAGATGCAGTCGCAGCTTGTGGCTGCAGTTTGCTGGTCTGCTAGTTAGCTGGTTCGGTAGTTAGCTGCTGTGCTAGTTAGCTGCTGCGCTAGTTAGCATGGAGCTAACTCACTAGAACATTTGATGCTAAACTGTCTAAACTGTGTGAGCAGCTTTTATGGCTGCTCTGTGTTACTCTCCAGCCTCTCTGTAACTCAGTCCTCTCAGTTTTTTCCTCCTTACAAACTAGAAAACCTTCTTTTTCAGCTTCTCCACACCCGAGCTGTGGCTAAGGTGCCTCCAGCATGCAGGCTCGGTCACCCAGACTAACACAGTGAGATTATCACTAAATGTCTGCTGTGTCTGATGGTGACTTGGGTTTTTACTAACTGGCTACATGAGCACCATTAGCTGCAGTTCTATCTTTGTAAAAGAGACTCAGCATTAAAACCAAACAGAAACATTTCTACTTTTTCTGAAGCACCAGCTGAATACATGGAGCCTAAACTCCAGTGACAATGAGACACATACAGTGTGACTGCTGTGACTTTACAGCTGGGCCTCATTCACTGACATTAGTTATTTACTGGCAATCAATGAAGAGAAGCCAAAACTGGAGTAATATGTGACCTCTTGTTTATGCCAGTTAAAGGTCTTGCTGAAGCATTCTGTACAGTGTGAAGCTCCAGAGCTGATTTATTGAGACAAGTAATACCAACAAGAAGAAATAAAAGAAATAAAAGAAGAATCATCTCAAGTTCTGCCTTTGACACCAGTAGTCTGAGTTTAGAAATGTTTCTTAAATGATAAAAACATTTTTGAACCAGTTGTTTAGAGAGTTTCTCAAGAGACATTGAACTGTCGAATATAACACCTACGTTTGTGAGACTTGACTGAAATGAAGGGTCTAAAAACTGAGCTGTTGCTTAATTTCTGAAAACGTAATCAGGAGCAATAATCAAAGTTTCTGTTTTATCTGTATTAAACTGGAGAAAGTTGTTGTTTAACCATTGTTTGATTTGAGTCAGACAATTATTTAAACAAGACAACTTATAAAACCCAGAAGATTTGAAAGAACAGTATAACTGAATGTCTTCAGCATGGAAATGATAAGAAATATTATTGTAACAGCTGACAATTTGGCCTAGAGGGAGATATAAAGCAAAAAGAGAATCAGACCTAAAACAGATCCTTGAGGTACCTCAGAAGGCAGAACTGATGTTTCAGACAACACTTGATTTATACAGACAGTCAAAGATCTCTCAGATAGATACGACTGAAACCATTTTAAAGCAACACCAGTAATCCTGAACAAGTCCTTCAGCCTATTTATCATGATGCTGATCAACAGTATCAAAAGCAGAGCTGAGATCCAACATAACCAGAACGTTGTTCTCTCCAGAGTCTGCTGCCATCAGAATGTCACTAGACACTTTAAGTAAAGCGGTTTCAGTGGAGGACAGTTTACAGAAACCAGACTGGAAAATGACCAGAACATTGTTTTTCTCCAGAAAGTTGTTAAGTTGTTCTGTTATTGTTTTTCCAAGATTTTTGACACCAATTATAATTTTGATATTGGTCTGTAACTGCTTGGAAGAGATGGGTCCAAATTTGGTTTCTTTAATATTGGTTCAACAATAGCTTGTTTAAAACTGAGCCAGTATAAAGACAAGTATGAATTATAAACCGAATACAGGGGCCAATAGAGTCAAACACACTAATGAAAAATGATGGAGGAAGTACAGTAAAAGTGGACCAGGTATCAGAAGTAAGCAACATGTCAGTGTGATACTGGGAGGATGATGGAGAAATATTAGACCTGATGGCAGCGACATTATTTACAAAATAGTTCAAAGATTCATTACAATCAGATTTAGTATAGACTGGCACACGAGGAATATCAGGAGAGACCATTTTCATAATTTATTAAACAACACTTTGGGATTGTTCTATTAGGCTAGCAGAATATTCAGTTCCAGCTTTTTTTTATCATGTCGTTAAGTGAGGATATTGATTGGCCAGGTCAAGTTCTGGTCAATGTTCCCTCTAATGTTTTATGTGTCTGAGCGAACACACAAACTCCCTGAGCGTCCCTTGGACCTCTGTGAGCAAAAGTGGACGTGTACACTGTGGTCACGCCAGCATCGAATCCATCGAAGTTACATGGTTTATTAAAGTAATCAAATTACAGCATTTACATTTATGTTAGACTACTTTTAATTAACTGCTTTAGCCCACTTACAATGAAAATTTTAAAAAATCTTGTTCATGACCTGTGTAGTATGTTAACACTATTGGAAGTAAAAATAACTTGAACTCCAATTTTGAAAGCACAACTTTCTTTTTTTCTTTTGTTTTTTCTTATAAAGCTCTGACTTGTATTATGAGTCTGTGGTCTGGGAGAGAGTCCTGTAACCCTCTCTCTGCAAAATACAGTATATAATGACCAATGTTGGGCAGTTAATTATATAGTTACTTCTTCAAAAAAGTTACTGAGTTATGCAAACAACAACGTTTTTTGCAGCTGTTTACCTAAAAATGCAGCCAAGGCGTTTTTTTTTTTAAATAAACATGTCAAACTATCTACTGAACATTTAGCTGTTCTGCATCAAATCTGATGCCACACAAATTATTTGTGCCACTCCAAAAAATAATTTCTGTCCACTATGAGATAAAGGAGAACAACAGCCTGATACCTGCAGGCCTGACAACAGGAGATGTATCACTCCTGTAACACCTGTAACATTCAGTAGTCGCCTCATTGTTCTGACACACACAACAAAACTATTGACTACACTACACACTAACTACACAAGATTTGTGCTAAACATAGCAAATCTCTCACATGCCAAAACAGCGTCGTTCATCCTAAAACTTCCCCCTTCCTAAACAACTAAATGCCACGTTGCCATATCATTTTTTGATTGGTCCACATGGTAAATTTTTCCACCAATAGGAAAGGGTGGGGGTTTTTTTGGTTTTGATTTTGCTCACAGGCGGAGAGCGCTTTCGAGCGTTTTCCTTATAAGATGCCGTTTTTACCGTTTCTTCCTGCAGTAAATATAAACAACGATAGTATTCAGGAAGAAAACCAAACATTGCATATATTTTTTATCATAACTTTGGTTTTACGTGGCCTATCAACACAATTTAAAAACTGGTATAAAGTCAACACTTTTTCCGTCAATTGTTCCGTCTGTCCTGCTCACATCTCCAATGGTTGTACAAGTTGTCATTAACGTGGCTTTACTCCACATCAGCCACGCCGCTTTGCTAGCTAAAACACCGGTGTCGGCACATAAGGACGCTGTCATGTCATTGATTAGCTGCGTATATACGAATGTGAATCGCATCATTGGCTGGACTATGGGATAAGGTGGCATCGTTCTAATCCCATACGGGAGCAGCCAGTCACTTACTGACTAACACTGCAAAACAGAATCGTTAAAGTTTTAATTAGTGTGAATGCTTGTGAAAGCATTCACAGTATTGTTCTTCGAATCTTTATTATTCTTCACACTTATTATCTATTCCGTACGTTTTTTGGACTCTATCTCCTTCAAAACCGTTCAACTTAGAAAAACCATTCAAACACCGTTAGATTCCTCTTCTTTTGGAATAGTGTGCTTGTATTTTTCTCATTTTTAACATTTATATTTTTAAAATTATTCAACTTTTTCCAACAAAAATTTCCCATGTATTTCAATGGGGAGACCCTTCAAATTCTCCTTCAACTCACTCCTCTTTAAACTGTATCTAATTTTACATACATTGACATAGAGCCACCATTCAAACTTTAAAACGAAGACAAGACATTCAACTATTCAACTTGTATTTATCTTTTCAATATCTGTTATACTTTTTCTTCAGTTCCAGTTTAAGTTTCATGATGTTTTTTCAGCCGTTTCAGAGTTCAACTTAGAGAAACCATTCAAACACCATTAGATTCCTCTTCTTTTGGACATGACTGCTTCTATTTTTCTCATTTATAACATTTATATTTTTAAAATTATTCAACTTTTTTCAACAAAAATTTCCCATGTATTTCAATGGGAAGACCCTTCAAAATCTCCTTCAACTTACTCATTTTTAAATTCTTATTACTTCCATATACGTTGACATAGAGCCACCATTCAAACTTTAAAATGAAGACAAGACATTCAACTATTCAACTTGTATTTATCTTTTCAATATCTGTTATACTTTTTCTTCAGTTCCAGTTTAAGTTTCATGATGATTTTTCAGCCGTTTCAGAGTTTATAATGGGTGTGTATGGGACGGAATGTTGGGGCTAGAGTGAGACAGCTCAACTGCCAGAGTGAGAGGAGCAAAAAAATTAATCTTAAAATATTTTTTAAAACTGCTGCTGTGTCCGCAGCGTTTGCTCTACAGGTATGATTTTACCCTCAAAACGTAGCCATCGCTGTCCTCTTTCATCCAATGTGTTTACTATTGTACTAGGTGTTATGGTTCTTTCATAAATGTCACCAAAGCACAGCCTCCTCCCTCCAACTCCTCCATAGACTCTAATGTTAAAATGGCTCAGAAGGTTCGTTTGAAAATCAGAAGAGCATGGTGTTTTTACACTGTCACCACGTCCATATAATAAACTCCACAGGCATGAAAACTGAGAATTAGGTAGACTGGACATTGCTGCCGCTCACGGTGAAAGAATTTCGTCAATAGGACCTGTACTTTTCATTTGGGAGCAATTTGTTTCGACCTGACTTTTCTGTTCATTTTAAGCAGCAAAAGTGAGGTGCATGTCTGTGTGCGTGTGTACTGAGCCATTGGGTGCAGTTACTATAGCAACCAGGCTCACACCTGCCTGCCTAACGAGCTCTGTCTCTCACTGTGCCAAGATTCATCTTAAACACTTCTCTTTCAACTGCTGCTGTGTCCACAGTGTTTGGTCTACAGCCATCATTTTACCCTCAAAACGAAGCCATCGTTCTTCTCTTTCCAACAGCATGTCTTTCAAAGCTCAGAGATGTAAACCTTTAAAAGTGTGTGGTTCCAAGTGGAGGGATTCACTTTAGTCATTCAGTGATTCAAAGAATATGAACTTTTAATATTCATTCAGATGTTTTCTGACTCTAAATTTTCTGTTCTCATTTCTTAGGTTTTCCAAATTTTAATTTAAAAACTTTTCAGCTATTTTCCAACTTCTTCTGTGTGAACATCAGCTTTCAAAAGTTCTGCACTTTTGTTTTCAGGTTAAAAACTCTGTATTTTCCAGCTCATTCAACATTTTTATTTTTAACTTAAAATTCAGCAATTAATTCATTTCAGTGCATACATTCAGATTCAAGCATTCACACTGCAGTTTCTTCAGAAAATGCACTTTCTAGTCTTTATTATTCTTCACACTTATTATCTATTCCATACGTTTTTTGGACTCTATCTCCTTCAAAACCGTTCAACTTAGAAAAACCATTCAAACACCGTTAGATTCCTCTTCTTTTGGAATAGTGTGCTTGTATTTTTCTCATTTTTAACATTTATATTTTTAAAATTATTCAACTTTTTCCAACAAAAATTTCCCATGTATTTCAATGGGGAGACCCTTCAAATTCTCCTTCAACTCACTCCTCTTTAAACTGTATCTACTTCCACATACACTGACATAGAGCCACCATTCAAACTTTAAAACGAAGACAAGACATTCAACTATTCAACTTGTATTTATCTTTTCAATATCTATTATACTTTTTCTTCAGTTCCAGTTTAAGTTTCATGATGTTTTTTCAGCCGTTTCAGAGTTTATAATGGGTGTGTATGGGACGGAATGTTGGGGCTAGAGTGAGACAGCTCAACTGCTAGAGTGAGAGGAGCAAGAATATTCATCTTAAAATCTTTTTTAAAACTGTTGCTGTGTCCGCGGCATTTGCTCTACAGCTATGATTGTACCCTCAAAACGTAGCCATCGCTGTCCTCTTTCATCCAATGTGTTTACTATTGTACTAGGTGTTATGGTTCTTTCATAAATGTCACCAATGCGCAGCCTCCTCCCTCCAACTCCTCCATAGACTCCAATGTTAAAATGGCTCAGAAGGTTCGTTTGAAAATCAGAAGAGCATGGTGTTTTTACACTGTCACCACGTCCATATAATAAACTCCACAGGCATGAAAACTGAGAATTAGGTAGACTGGACATTGCTGCCGCTCACGGTGAAAGAATTTCGTCAATAGGACCTGTACTTTTCATTTGGGAACGATTTGTTTCGGCCTAACTTTTCTGTTCATTTTAAGCAGCAAAAGTGAGGTGCATGTCTGTGTGCGTGTGTATGGAGCCATTGGGTGCAGTCACTATAGCAACCAGGCTCACACCTGCCTGCCTAACGAGCTCTCTCTCACTGTGCCAAGATTCATCTTAAACACTTCTCTTTCAACTGCTGCTGTGTCCACAGTGTTTGCTCTACAGCCATCATTTTACCCTCAAAACGAAGCCATCGTTGTTCTCTTTACAACACAGTGTCTTTCAAAGCTCAGAGATTTAAACTTTTTAAACTGTGTGGATCCAAGTGGAGGGATCACATTCTAGTCATTCAGTGATTCAAAGAATATGAACTTTTAATATTCATTCAGATGTTTTCTGACTCTAATTTTCTTTTCTCATTACTTAGGTTTTTCTAATTTACATTTAAAACATTTTCAGCTATTTTCCAGCTTCTTCTGTGTGAACATAAGCTTTCAAAAGTTCTGCACTTTTGTTTTCAGGTTAAAAACTCTGTATTTTCCAGCTCATTCAAAATTTTTGGCTTAATATTCAGCAATTAATTCATTTCAGTGCATACATTCAGATTCAAGCATTCACACTGCAGTTTCTTCAGAAAATGCACTTTCTAGTTTTAATTTCAATTCAGGTTAGATTTTTTTGTGTGCGCAACACAGATTTTCTGCGCGCAGAGACCGTGCCAGCAGTGCGCAATTGCGCACACGTGCAGCTTAGAGGGCACACTGGTTCTGGTTAAAGAACACGGAGGCAGACTTCCAAGTTCAGGTGATTCATTCAGTCTGTAGTGATGATACATAAAATGAACCATCAGTACAGCAAAACTTCAATGCACCCAAACATAAGTATAGATCCAAGATTACAGAAGGAAACTGTATTCAGCACTCACAGGTACCAACACCTCAAAAACCACAGCACACAAGATTACAACTAGCATCAATTAGCTTAGTAGCGCATTAGCATAAGATAGCATTAGCATCCTCACAAGTGAACAAACACACTCAATAACATTTGAGTTACACAACATCATATAATCAGAACCCACCTTCTGTCATTCACACACAGCAATAAACCAAGGAAACAGGTTGGCGGTGAAAGGAAAAAAAATACTGAGAACACAGACTAGCAGCCACCGCATGGCCTCGAGTACCTATGTGGTGCGTTCAAGGAGCATCAGCATAGACATGGTGGGTCAATAATATAGGACATAACAATTTCTACGGCAAAAATACTATCAATGAATGAGCCATGACATTTTAGCCATGCAAACAACATGTAATTAGTGGGCTTTCTAACAATTTACATTGATCATTAAAAGACAAAATGCGTGAGTCGAGGTCACTAGAGCCATGTGAGGGTCAAACCTGGCAGAGAACCTTCCAGCAGCATCCTGGTTTATAATCCACCTTTGGATCATTAGTTTAGGAGGTGAAGGATCCAAGTAAAATAACAAATTGAAAAATATGCAGCTATGGTCACTCACATGGACATCCTTCACACATACATCATATATTTAAACCCAGGGAGAAAACAAGATCCAGTGTGTGGCCCTTTGTATGTGTGGGGCCAGAAACATGCTGCCTAAAGTTAAAAGACTCAGTGATAGTGATGAGCTCAGCAGCAGTGTTACAGGATGCTTCATCATTATGAAGGCTTAAATCTCCCAGTATTCCAACCTTCTCCAATGTAATGATGGATGTCAGAAGGTTGTTCAATTCAGTTAGAAAGACCCCATCAGGTAGAATAAAATACAATAAATGGTTTTTAGAGAACTGACCTTCATCATCTGTGACTTAAATGAAGAAAAGGAGTCCGGAGGTCATCAGACTGCATGTGAATCTGTCCTGGTAAACAACAGCGAATCCTCCACCACGTCCTAAAAGACGCGGAGTTCAAATGACGGAGCAGCCAGTTGGGCAGATTTCATTCAAGTGGAAATAATCCTTATTTTGCTGCCACGTCTCAGTTAGACACGTACAATCTAGAGACTCTTTAATAAAGAGATCGCTTAGAATAAATGATTTGTTCGTTATGGAGCGAACGTTAAGCAGGGCCAACCAAGTTGATGACGGTCGATCTACAAAATCAACAACTGACTGCAGCGGCACTTGAAATAAAGACCAATGCACACCTGTGGACCTGCTGGGCAGGGCGGCGACTCCAGAGCTGGGGGAAGCAATGATCGATGGGTTGACATAGCTGTCACCAGAAAAATGGAGAACGTTTGACAGATGTGAGCAAACTGCTTTTGAGCCACAGAGCCCAGGTCCCAGGTGGTGGCGTTACATACCCACTAAATGTCAGGAGAAGAAATGGACGCAGGCACCGGGATTCTCCCCACAGCCAAGAAGCTCGCCTCTGGTACCTTCTCAGTTTTAACTGGACGCCGGCCCTCATTCCCCTTTTCCGTCTCTTGAGGGTGGAAGTCCCGTGGGTTGTGCACAGTAGCATCCACTCAGGTGCGGAACACCCCAGAGGAGGGGGAAAAGTTTTTTCTGTTCAGCTGTTACAATAGCTCTCCATTGATGTTTAACAGAGTGTCCGGATCATATATCAAAGTAGCAGAAATGAAGTCAGAACACAAAAGAGTAAAAAGACGATTGACGACAGTGAAAAACTACATTGTCAGGGGCAAAGCCAAACACAGGTGCCATCTTGCTTGACAGAAGAACTTAGCACACAGCAGCTACAAGCATAGAGTGCACCACTATTGTTCAAATGGAAGAAATAGAAAACACTCAATAAAACCTTCGACAGCTGAAGCAAATGTAGACAATGTCAGGGGAGGAAGTAAAACTAAACCTATGACACCAGACACGATAACTACCAAAATAAAACAGGAAGTTAATATTAAAATGAGTGGACACCTGAGTGAACTTAGTAAAGGGATGTAGAGGAACACTGAGGGAAGTAAATAAAGTCAAAAATAAAACAGTAACTAAAACTAATGAAAGCTGAAGGCTGAGAATACTAAGAAATAACTGAAAATAAAACCTAACAGGAAAACGAAACTAAGACACCCTAAAGCAACCAAACAGAGCAGCTAACAATAAACAAGAAGTTTAAACTACAAAAACAGCAAACTGGGACTGTACATATTCAGTCTATTCAAATGTCCAGCATGGATATATGAAGAATGTGACACTGCGGTGAAATGGAGCCCTGCTGATGCACACGATCTTCTGCTCTCACACTGACCACAAGCTAAAGTTAGCATGCTAACATGGCTAACACTAGCATTACTGCATGTAGCCCGACTCTTCTCACAGCAACATACAACTGTCATGGCTACACTTTTCACTGATTGGCACGTTAGCTTGTGAAAATATAAAGTCCCAGCAGTTTTAGCTGTTTTATATACTGTTTATAATAAACCAAATGTGTTTATAATGTGCAAATAAAGCCCAACAGCTATCACTGTTAGCATCAGCACCAAGCCCTGTTACATTTATACACTGTTTGAGCAATGGCTCCAATCTACAGCCTTTAAAATAATGATTAAAATGATGTCTGTAAACACAGTGTCATCAGTCCAGATGTTAGTCAGGTTGGTGCACAGCTGACAGCCCTATTTGACAACTGTTAGAATTCATAACCAATCAGCTAACTAAAAAGAAATAACAGTCCATCATTACTTTAAGAACTGAAGGTCAGTCAGTCTTGAAAATTTTATAAACGTTTAAAATTTCTCCAAGTGCAGTCACAAAAGCCATCAAGTGCTACGAGGAAACTGGCTCACACAAGGACGCCCCAGGAAAGGAAGACCAAGAGTCACATCTGCTGCTGAGGATAAATTCATCTGAGTCACCAGCCTCAGAAATCACCAGTTAACAGCAGCTCAGATCAGAGAACAGATAAAAGCCACACAGAGTTCCAGTAGCATACACATCTCTACATCACCTGTTCAGAGGAGACTGTGTTAATCAGGCCTTTATGGTCGAATAGCTGCTAAGAAACCACAACCAAGGAAAAGCAACAAGCAGAAGAGATTTGTTTGGGCCAAGAAACACAAGGAGTGGATATTAGACCATCTGTGCTTTGGTCTGATGAGTCCAAATCTGAGATCTTTGGTTCCACCTGACGTGTCTATGTGTGACGGAGAAAAGGTGAATGATGGTCTCTACATGCATGGTTCCCACTGTGAAGCATGGAGGAGGAGGTGTGATGGTGTGGGGGGGCTTTGCTGGTGACACTGTTGGGCATTTGTTCAAAACTGAAGGCAGACTGAACCAGCATGGCTACCACAGCAGCCTGCAGCAACATGCCATCACATCATTTATTTTTCAACAGGACAACGACCCCAAACACATCTCCAGGCTGTGTGAGGGCTCTTTGACCAAGAAGGAGAGTGATGGAGTGCTGCACCTGATGACCTGGCCTCCACAGTCACCTGACCTAAACCCAGGGGAGATGGTTTGGGATCAGTGTTGGGCAAGTTACTTTGAAAAAGTGATTTTAGTTACTAGTTACTTCTTCAAAAAAATAACTGAGTTAGTAACTGAGCTACAAGATTCTAAAAGTAATTAATTACTAGGAAAAGTAACCGTTGTGTTACTTTAAAAAACAATGTTTAACCCTCTGGGGTCCAGGGCTGTTTTTGACTACTTTTGATTTTACCTCTACATTTCACCTTTAAAAACTATTTACTTTGTCTTGTTTGGTATCAACCTTTTCAGCTCAACCTCACATGTCTGAATTTACAGTTATGTTTTCATTTTGACATACTGTATTAACACAATTGATCTAAAATCAGACAAAAAACATAAAATTAGAGTAGAAAAACTTATATTTTTTACTGTTACAACCACAAACATGCTTAATAAATCATTAACTTGAAATGTAAATATAAATTGTAAATTTAAAAAAAAAAAAAAGTGATCGTCTGCCAGATAGTGATTGCCGCCCTCGGGAGTGCACGCAGCTGCTGAAAGCTGTAGCACCCAGATTACTGACATACACAGCTACTTCCATGGAACTGATATAGGGTGCGGTAAGCTGAAGACAGCTTCAACCATCTGTTTGTTGAAAAATACCTCGCTTCTGTCAGTCTGTCCCAGAGAAGCTGTGGCTACAACTGTAGCTTGCCTCCACCAGTGTGTGAATGTGAGAGTGAATGAATAGTGGAATTGTAAAGCGCTTTGGGGGTCTCAAAAAGTGCTATATAAATGCAATCCATTATTATTATTATTAAGAGCATCTTTAGGCCTGACTCTGCTCATCCTTCCTCCAACCTCTCCTCACCAAAGATAACAACTACATCAGTATTAGCTCAATAACAATTTCTGCAATTCAGTTGTGGACATTCACTTTTAAACCTTGTGTAAAACGATAAAACCTAAAAGTCTGAATATTATTCTTTGTGCAAACAGCTCTTGCACATTCCACAGGACTTAATAATTAAAACAATAATAATAAAAATAACCTTTCCTTTAAGCAGCTGTTCAGGCCACTAAACTCATCCCAAAAATAATACGTGACACCATCAATAGTGGAGCTACCTTTTACAGGTGAAACTGATTTGACCTACTGTATAAGGCTACTGCAGTTACTTCTTATCAGGGTTAGTAGGGAAGACATCTGGATGAGGTAGTTAGTAGTTGGTAGTTAGTACCGGGCGAGTCCCCTAACCCACATTATCTACAGAACCCTGCATTATCTACTGGGTAAGAATGCCTGTTTTATCAAACTATGGCCATTACTACTGTGATCATTTGATGCCCAGTGTGCCGCTCTCTTAACGTCTCTATAAAGGTTACCTGTTTATACAATAATATAAAATCACATTTAAAATGATCATCTGTTGAAAGGTTTGAATCCTGACCTGAGAGTTTCCACTGCACAGTGTGAACTCTTTAGTCCAGCAGACAGAAGCTTCACTCCTGAATCCTGCAGGTCAGAGTTACTCAGGTCCAGCTCTCTCAGACTGGAGGACTGGGAGCTGAGGACTGAGGACAGAGCTTCACAGCTTCTCTCTGACAGGTTGCAGCCACTCAGTCTGAAAAATAAAAGACAATCTATGAAACAAATACTCATGTAGAGTTTGTTAATACATTTCACAACATTAAATCTTGACTTTCTATTTTTAAAGGAAACATTAACATACTAAGAAACAACGTCATATGGATGAACTTTAATTAATAATTCTAACAACAAACTGTTTTCTGATCTGACCTCAGAGTATTCAGTTTACAGTTTAAACTTTGTAGTCCAGCAGACAGAAGCTTCACTCCTGAATCCTGCAGCTTTCTGATACTCAGGTCCAGCTCTGTCAGACTAGAGGACTGTGAGCTGAGAACTGAGGACAGAGCTTCACAGTTTTCCTCTGAGAGTTCACAGATGTTAAGTCTGAAGATAAAAACATGAATAATTATTGTTGTTAAAGTGTAATCAGGGTGCAATAGCTTATTGTCTTGTGCTGAGCAGGTTAGTATAAGTTCACTTTAAGTTAGAAATGAATAAAAATGCTATGAAACAAGGATAACTGGATAAAGTTTACCTTTACTGGTTAAATTGTTGATTAGTTTTGTCAGTTGATATAAACAAAAACAAACATCAAACATATAAACAAACAGAATTAAATAGAATACAAATTGATCTGACCTCAGAATATTCAGTTTGGCGTGTGGACTCTCCACTGCAGCAGACAGAAGCTTTACTGCTGAAGCCTTCAGGCTGTTGGTACTCAGGTCCAGCTCTCTCAGACTACAGGACTGGGAGCTGACCACTGACAACAAATTTTCACAGCCTTCCTCTGAGACGTTACAGCTGCTCAGTCTGAGAGAGACAGGAAAAAACAAAACAAAAAAAAACAAACAATATATGTGACAAATGAAATTTGTTTATGTGTTGAACCTTTTTTTAATTTTATTTTAAACCTATGAGACTATGAGTGCTACCAGTCCAGTGCCCACGATTGGTACCTTGATGGTACCTTGATGGTACCTTGCTCAGGGGTACCTCAGGGTAGCTATTCGGTGGATTCGACCCCCGAGCTAAAGATCATGGGGCGACCACTCTGCCTACTGAGCTAATAATTCTGTGTACACTATCATACAATATTAACTAACACAAATATTTTTTTAAACATTTCAGTAATTCAGAAATTATTATGCTCATTACCTGTGTACTGTGAGGAACACTGGATTTTAAACACTAGCTGTATAAAACTCTTCCTGTTAAAGGTGCGTATAAAGGAGATGAGCTGAAATGCACATCATGGAGAATGTTTGCTGTCAGGATATGTCAAAGGCAAAGCAGAGATCCATCCAGTCTCTTCCACTTACCCCACAGAGGGACAGACAACCACTCTCACTCACACCTGCATGAAGTTTAGATCACCAGGTAACCTAACTGCATGTCTTTGGATGTTGGGAGGAAACTGTAGAGGACCCAGAGAGAACCCACAGTAATTCTGTGGGAACACTGGTTATGGCAGCCTTACAGTTAGATATGAATACTGTCAAGAAACAGGACCTTAGAGGCAATTTCAGTTATGAAGGATGAGTTTTCCCCTCCATGCTGGATGAAAAAAGGACAGCCACAGCAGAGATTTATAATAAACAAGGGAGAGTGTGCACTGAAAGTGAGACAAAAAACAAACTGCTGGAGTTGGAGACAAGTGAACAAGCTGAGGATAATAAACCTGTCAGAGGGGCTGAAGGATCAGAGCTCATGATCTTATTGGCTGGGTCTGGATTTTACTTTGATAAGAGTTACAGACAAAAATGTGTCAGAAATGCTGACACGTCCTGCTGGACTGAAAAAATATATAGGCGATGAGTTCATGATTACTTACAGAGCTTTGTTGGAGGCTTTGACCACTGGCAGCATTCTCAGAAGAGCCTCCTCTGAAGCAGAGTATTTCTTCAGGTCAAACACATCCAGATCTTCTTCTGATGACAGTAACATGAAGGTCAGAGCTGAGCACTGAGCAGGAGACAGTTTACCTGTGGAGAGACTTCCTGAAGTCCTGTATTGTTGGATCTCCTCCACTAGAGAACGATCATTCAGTTCATTCAGACAGTGGAGCAGATTGATGCTTTTCTCTGCAGACAGATTCTCACTTAGCTTCTCCTTGATATACTGGACTGTTTCCTGATTGGTCTGTGAGCTACTTCCTGTCTGTGTCAGCAGACCTCGTAGGAGAGTCTGATTGGTCTGCAGTGAAAGACCCAGGAGGAAGCGGAGGAACAAGTCCAGGTGTCCATTTGGACTCTGTAAGGCCTTGTTCACAGCACTCTGGTGAAAAGATTTTTTTTTGCTTAAAAAGCTAAAACGCTTGGAGGTTGTTTGTTTCTGTTCGAGCAGATTGAGTCCAGAGTTGATGAAGGTCAGATGGACATGAAGAGCAGCCAGAAACTCCTGAACACTCAGATGGATGAAGCAGAACACCTTGTCCTGGTACAGTCCTCTCTCCTCTTTAAAGATCTGTGTGAACACTCCTGAGTACACTGAGGCTGCTCTGATATCGATGCCACACTCTGTCAGGTCTGATTCATAGAAGATCAGGTTTCCTTTCTGCAGCTGATCAAAAGCCAGTTTTCCCAGAGACTCCATCATCTTCCTGCTCTCTGGACTCCAGTGTGGATCTGTCTCAGCTCCTCCATCATACTTGACCTTCTTCACTTTGGCCTGAACCACCAGGAAGTGGATGTACATCTCAGTCAGGGTCTTGGGCAGCTGTCCTCCCTCTCTGGTTTCCAGCACATCCTCCAGAACTGCAGCAGTGATCCAGCAGAAGACTGGGATGTGGCACATGATGTGGAGGCTTCGTGATGTCTTGATGTGGGAGATGATCCTGCTGGCCTGCTCCTCATCTCTGAATCTCTTCCTGAAGTACTCCTCCTTCTGTGGGTCAGTGAACCCTCTGACCTCTGTCACCATGCCAACACACTGTGGAGGGATCTGATTGGCTGCTGCAGGTCGTGTGGTTATCCAGAGGCGAGCAGAGGGAAGCAGTTTCCCCCTGATGAGGTTTATCAGCAGCACATCCACTGAGGTGGACTTTCTAGGGTCAGTTAGGATTGTAGTTTTGTGGAAGTCCAGAGGAAGTCGACACTCATCCAGACCATCAAAGATGAACACAACCTGGAAGTCTTCAAAGCTGCAGATTCCTGCTTCTTTGGTTTCAGTAAAGAAGTGATGAACAAGTTCCACCAAGCTGAACTTTTCCTCTTTCAGCACATTCAGCTCTCTGAAAGTGAATGGAAATATGAACTGGATGTCCTGGTTGGCTTTGTCTTCAGCCCAGTCCAGGGTGTATTTCTGTGTTAAGACTGTTTTCCCAATCCCAGCCACTCCCTTTGTCAGCACTGTTCTGATTGGTTCATCTCTTCCAGGTGAGGCTTTAAAGATGTCTTCTTGTCTGATTGTTGTTTCTGGTCTGTCTGGTTTCCTGGATGTTGTTTCAATCTGTCTGACCTCATGTTCATCATTGACCTCTGCAGTCCCTCCCTCTGTGATGTAGAGCTCTGTGTAGATCTGATTCAGAAGGGTTGGGTTTCCTGCTTTAGCGATGCCCTCAAACACACACTGGAACTTCGTCTTCAGTGTGGATTTAAGCTTACGATGACAAACTGCAGCTGGAAGTTCTGAATAATAATAATAAAAGTACAACTTGAACAATCATATTTTACAAAATGCTGATGACAATTTCTGACCCACTGAGAAATGACTGAACACGCTGGTGTCACAAGTGTCTAAGTTATCTAACAGCTTAAAACCTTTAGTAAGAAATCCTCTTACTGCTCTGCAGACGGTCAGCCAGCTCCTCCTGCTTCATTCTCCTCAGGAAGTCCACTGTGATCTTCACAAATGCCTCTCTGCTCATCCTCTGCTCATCATCCTCCCTCTGAAACTCCAAGCACTGGGGCTTATTTGGATTCAGAGCCTTCTGGATCTTCTTCAGCTCGTTCTTCACAAAAGTGATCATGTTGTCCTCCAGCAGCTGGAACAGAATACTTTATGAATGACCCACCACTCTGAACTTCAGTCTACACAACGTTCACTTCTTTATGATCAAGGAACATATCATCCACGATCTCTTCACCAATTATAAGTTTGACTTTATCTAATTAACTGAGACATTCTCCACAACTCCGTGATCCTAAAACGTTGATTCTGTTCATATGAATGCAGTGATTTCAGTGGGAGAAACATTTCACTGGTGTTCAGAGCTGAACTACCAATGGGTTGATGATTGAAGCCAGAAACTTGGAGATGTTTCAGGTGACTGAGTTGATCGTACAGACAGCTGGTCTTAAAGGTTCACTCTGTTTACACATACAGATCAGTATTTAAGGTTTGACTCTCATCATCCACTGAAGCACAAACTGGGCGTCATCAGGACGCTACAACACAGAACAAACACCATCCCCACAGACACAGCAGCCAGGGAAGCAGAAGAACATCATATCAAGAAGGTCCTGAGTAAATGCGAACGCTGGTTTGACGGCGGAGTCAAGGAGGCCATTTATGTGAAAAGGGAAAGACCATCTCTGAATGGAGGAGGGGCCTAAGTCTGTCACCATCTTACAATGCTGTGATTGCAGCCATTCCCCAACTCTCTGTGAATGGGACTGATGGACATTGATCAATGATCCTGACAATATGCGTACCAATGATCAAGGAACTGACCTCCCTGCCCATTGTTCCTTCAGTGCTGCTAGTTTCAGTCATTATGCAAATGTCCTGTTTATAAGGTTGGAAACCTGCAGTCAGCTGAGACTGAAGAAGTCACTGTGATGATGATGAAACGTTTCTCCCACTGAAAACATCCAGATGAACCAGATGAACAGGATCAACCTTTTTGGGATTTACGTGCCTGGATGATTGAGCATCAAGACACAACTCTGTGACTTTTCTCAGTTGAATAAATCCTCTCCTCCAGGTTTGTTTACATCTACCAGCCCTGTGGCTCTGCCCAGGGACAATAATCTATGTGATAGGTGGAAAGTCATACAGGTGTCTGCTCCTGCCTTCAGTTATTTTTATCTACTGTGTGTCAACTGGCTGAACCTACTCCAACTGTCTACCATCCCCCTAAACTCAACAATGACTTAGTGATCAATCCATTCTCTGACCAAACACATCCTGCTGCAGGATGTTAACATAGCAGCACACTGATGGTCCCACTCACTGTGAACAACACATTTGGACCTGATTGGCTGCTCTGGTTTACACGCGAACTTTGACTGCTGTCACCAACTTGAGAGTTGATGACAGCAGCCGCTGAGAGTCCTCCTCCTTCCCATGGGGTTTACTTTCTCTACTACTTTCACTATAAACACGCCCCTTTCATGCACCTGCAGAGGGCCACCAGCAGATGGAGCTGTCTTAAACAAATCCACTCCACAAGTGTTGAGCGACCCATAATTTCTCTGTACTTTTCATAAGAGCAGCCAGACTTTCAGCTAGTTTTTCTTTTTTAAGTGCTCTGCAGGCTTTATGAAGGTGTGTCAAAATTGTTCTTTGGACATTGGCTGCTTTTTAAATCATTTTCAGTCCTCGTACAGGAACATTCTTCAAGCTAAATCCAAGTGTGTTAGACCAGAGTTAACTTGATAGATATGCGTGGGTGTGTAACTCTTAGAAGCTGTTTGGGCTGCTTTTTATGGGGGCTGGGTCTTTGGAAAGTGAGCACACAACAGTTTTAGTAACACACCCTGAACTGCACACTTTAACAAACAACATGAGATTTTAACAGTAATGTAAAAATGTTTAAAACGTTTCCCTGTGATCACATTTGCTCCGTCTGATTTCAAAGTTTGTTTTCTTTTGGTCATTTAGTCCACAGAGTCCTTGGTGTTCTGAAAGGGACCTATAAACAAATGTATTATTATTAATATTAATAATAAAGTAGTTGTTGTCCATGTACAGACCATAAATATGGAGTCCAGCTGTGTTTGATGCTGCTGGGCAGACTGACTACTGGGAACCTCTGAGCTCTGCTGGTCCACTCTGTGGAGGAACCATCAAAAATTGGTTGTCATTGTACCAACACACACACACACACTCTTTGGTTGGAATGTGAGTTTAGCCTCTAAAAGCTGTGTTCAGTCACTTTTGCTGCTTCCCTTGTTGTATCTGTATTTGTAGTTTCACTGCCAGAGATAATAATAATAATAATGATAATAATAATAATAATAATAATAATAATAATAATAATACTAAACTTTATTTATAAAGCACACTTAAAAACCAAGGGTATGCCAAGGTGCTTAACAAGTAACATAGAGAATAGAAGGAAGATAATAGAAATAGGACCAAAGCAAGTACTAGCAGGTAGCTGTCACTGATACATAGGAAAGCAACAGGTACAGAGCAAACAAGAAATTAAATGAGCATAAAAGTGCATAATATAAAATCATAAAAGAAATATTAACTAGAGGGAAAGGCAAGATTGAATAAGTGGGTTTTTAGTCGTGATTTGAACAGTGCAATGGAATCAGATGCGCGGATGTCAAGAGGAAGGGTATTCCACAGTACCGGGGCAGCCAGAGCAAACGCACGGTCACCCCGGGCCTTCAGCCGAGATCTGGGTTGGGTCAGAAGTAGTTGAGTGGCAGATCTAAGTGTTCTAGCAGGAGTATGTGGTTTGAGAAGTTCACTAAGATAACTTGGCGCTAATTTATTAATAGTTTTGAATGTAAGGAGTAATATTTTAAATTGAATACGGCACTTTATGGGCAGCCAATGCAAGCTAGCTAGAACAGGAGTAATAGGGCAACATTTCCTGGTACCAGTCAAGAGGCGGGCTGCTGCATTTTGGACTGTTTGCAGTCTAAGAAGAAGAGAAGAGGGAAGACCGTAGTACAAGGAGTTACAATAATCCAACCTGGAGGTCACAAAAGCGTGAATAAGCTTCTCCAGGTCCTCATGCGGAACATAATGCCTAGCCTTAGAGATAAGGCACAGTTGGTGGAAGCTAGATCTCACTACAGGGAGTGCAGAATTATTAGGCAAGTTGTATTTTTGAGGAATAATTTTATTATTGAACAACAACCATGTTCTCAATGAAACCAAAAAACCCATTAATATCAAAGCTGAATGTTTTTGGAAGTAGTTTGTAGTTTGTTTTTAGTTTGAGCTATTTTAGGGGGATATCTGTGTGTGCAGGTGACTATTACTGTGCATAATTATTAGGCAACTTAACAAAAAACAAATATATACCCATTTCAATTATTTATTTTTACCAGTGAAACCAATATAACATCTCCACATTCACAAATATACATTTCTGACATTCAAAAACAAAACAAAAACAAATCAGCGACCAATATAGCCACCTTTCTTTGCAAGGACACTCAAAAGCCTGCCATCCATGGATTCTGTCAGTGTTTTGATCTGTTCACCATCAACATTGCGTGCAGCAGCAACCACAGCCTCCCAGACACTGTTCAGAGAGGTGTACTGTTTTCCCTCCTTGTAAATCTCACATTTGATGATGGACCACAGGTTCTCAATGGGGTTCAGATCAGGTGAACAAGGAGGCCATGTCATTAGTTTTTCTTCTTTTATACCCTTTCTTGCCAGCCACGCTGTGGAGTACTTGGACGCGTGTGATGGAGCATTGTCCTGCATGAAAATCATGTTTTTCTTGAAGGATGCAGACTTCTTCCTGTACCACTGCTTGAAGAAGGTGTCTTCCAGAAACTGGCAGTAGGACTGGGAGTTGAGCTTGACTCCATCCTCAACCCGAAAAGGCCCCACAAGCTCATCTTTGATGATACCAGCCCAAACCAGTACTCCACCTCCACCTTGCTGGCGTCTGAGTCGGACTGGAGCTGTCTGCCCTTTACCAATCCAGCCACGGGCCCATCCATCTGGCCCATCAAGACTCACTCTCATTTCATCAGTCCATAAAACCTTAGAAAAATCAGTCTTGAGATATTTCTTGGCCCAGTCTTGACGTTTCAGCTTGTGTGTCTTGTTCAGTGGTGGTCGTCTTTCAGCCTTTCTTACCTTGGCCATGTCTCTGAGTATTGCACACCTTGTGCTTTTGGGCACTCCAGTGATGTTGCAGCTCTGAAATATGGCCAAACTGGTGGCAAGTGGCATCTTGGCAGCTGCACGCTTGACTTTTCTCAGTTCATGGGCAGTTATTTTGCGCCTTGGTTTTTCCACACGCTTCTTGCGACCCTGTTGACTATTTTGAATGAAACGCTTGATTGTTCGATGATCACGCTTCAGAAGCTTTGCAATTTTAAGACTGCTGCATCCCTCTGCAAGATATCTCACTATTTTTGACTTTTCTGAGCCTGTCAAGTCCTTCTTTTGACCCATTTTGCCAAAGGAAAGGAAGTTGCCTAATAATTATGCACACCTGATATAGGGTGTTGATGTCATTAGACCACACCCCTTCTCATTACAGAGATGCACATCACCTAATATGCTTAATTGGTAGTAGGCTTTCGAGCCTATACAGCTTGGAGTGAGACAACATGCATGAAGAGGATGATGTGGACAAAATACTCATTTGCCTAATAATTCTGCACTCCCTGTACAGCAGACACTTGCTTATCGAGTTTGAGCGAGCTATCCAGCAGTACACCCAAGTTACTGACATAGTCACAAGAAAAGCTAGCAAAGGGACCCAGGGCAGCACAGAGTTGGGCACGAGGGATTTTACTGTTGAACACCACAATCTCAGTCTTCTTATCATTTAAAACAAGAGAATTACTCAGGAACCATTCTTTGACCTCCCGCATGCATTCTTGAAAGTAGTGTAGGGACACAGCAAGGTCGTCAGTAAGTTCAAAATAGATCTGTATGTCATCAGTGTAACAGTGGAAGGCGATATTGTATTTTTCAAAGATTGCGCCTAGAGGGAGAAGAGAATAGGGCCTAAAACTGATCCTTGGGGCACACTACAACAGACCGGAGCGGAGGAAGAGGAGAAGGTGCCTAAGTTACTGATAAGGATCTATCAGCGAGATATGATTTAAACCAGTCGAGGGCAGTGCCTCGAATACCCACAGTGTGCTCAAGTCTTAGTAATAAAATGTTATGGTCCACCATATCAAAGGCCAAAGAGAGGTCCAGTAAAACTAGGACCATAGAGCGTCCAGTATCAGTGATTACAAGAATATCATTAAGAACCCTAACCAACGCTGTTTCAGTGCTATGCAATGGCTTAAAGGCAGATTGAAATTTCTCAGCAATATTGTTTGTGTCCAAGTACGCCTGGAGCTGGGAGAGAACTAGTCTCTCCAGGATCTTGGACAAGAATGAAAGCTTAGAGATCGGTCTGTAGTTTGAAAGGTCATAACAGTCAGAGTTTCTTTTTTTAAGAATCGGGTGGACTACAGCATGCTTAAAGGCAATGTTCCCTCTAATTTTTCACGTGTCTGAGCGAACACACAAACTCCCTGAGCGATCCCTTGGACCACTGTGAGCGACATCAGCACTGTGGTCACGCCAGCATCTAATCCATCCAAGTTTCATGGTTTATTAAAATAATCAAATTACAGCATTTACATTTATGTTAGACTACTTTTAATTAACTGCTTTATCCCACTTACAATGAAAATGTAAACAAATCTTGTTCATGACCTGTGTAGGATGTTAAGACTATTGGAAGTAAAAATAACTTGAACTCCAATTTTGAAAAAACAACTTCTTTTTTTTTATAAAGCTCTGACTTGTATTATGAGTCTGAGTCTGTGGTCTGGGAGAGAGTCTGTAACTCTGTCTGCAAAATACAGTACATAATGACCAATGTTGAGCAATTAATTATATAGTTACTTCTTCAAAACAGTAACTGAGTTTTGCAAACAACAAAGTTTTTTGCAGCTTTTTTTTAATGCAGCCAAGGCGTTTTTTAAACAAACATTTCAAACTATTTACAGAACAATCAGCTGTTCTGCATCAAATCTGATGCCACACAAATTATTTGTGCCACTCCAAAACATAATTTCTGTCCACTATGAGATAAAGGAGAACAACAGCCTGATACCTGCAGGCCTGACAACAGCAGATGTATCACTGCTGTAACACCTGCAACACTCAGCAGTCGCCTCATTGTTCTGACACACACAACAAAACTATTGACTACACTACACACTAACTACACACTAACTACACAAGATTTGCGCTAAACGTCGCAAATCTCTCACATCTCAAAACACCGCCGTCACTCCTAAAACTTCCCCCCGTGTCTTAACAACTAGATGCCACGTTGCCATATCATTTTTTGATTGGTCGACATGGTACTTTTTTCGACCAATAGGAAAGGGCAGTGTTTTCTTGGTTTTGTTTTTGCTCACAGGCGGAGAGCGCTTTCGAGAGTTTTCCTTATAAAACGCCGTTTTTACCGTTTCTTCCCGCAGTAAATATAAATAGACAGTATTCAGGAAGAAAACCAAACATTGTATATATATTTTTTTTATCATAACTCTGGTTTTACGTGGCCTATCAACACAATTTAAAAACTGGTATAAAGTCCACACTTTTTTTCCGTCAGTTGTTCCGTCTGTCCTGCTCACATCTCCAATGGTTGTACACGTTGTCATTAACGTGGCTTCACTCCACATCAGCCACGCCGCTTTGCTAGCTAAAACACCGGTGTCGGCACATAAGGACGCTGTCATAGCCTGTCAACCGTGTTGATGGGCTGCGT
This sequence comes from Oreochromis niloticus, assembly GCF_001858045.2. NCBI lineage: Eukaryota > Metazoa > Chordata > Actinopteri > Cichliformes > Cichlidae > Oreochromis > Oreochromis niloticus. The sequence continues at coordinate 176,690 of NW_020327106.1, forward strand.
ATATACGAATGTGAATCCCATCATTGGCTGGACTATGGGATAAGGTGGCATCGTTCTAAACACATACAGGAGCAGCCAGTCACTTACTGACTAACACTGCAAAACAGAATTGTTAACGTATTTATTTTAATTTCAATTCAGGTTACATTTTTTTTTTTGTGCGCAACGCAGATTTTCTGTGCGCAGAGACCATGCCAGCAGTGCGCAATTGCGCACGTGCGCAGCTTAGAGGGAACATTGCTTAAAGGCCAAAGGAACACAGCCTGAGAGCAAGGAAAAGTTCATAAGAAATAGGATACTAGGTCCAATTACATCAAAACAGTCCTTAGCTATGCGAGATGGAAGAATGTCAAGCACAGTATTGGTGTTATTCATTTGAACAACTAGCCGCTTAAGAGACAAAAGTGACACAGGCTCAAACTGGTGGAAAGTTGAAATGCACTCAGGAGTGGGGAGAGGATATAAAACAGGGGGAAGGGAGGACTTAAGAGATGTGATCTTATCTAAAAAGTGAATTTGAAATCGCTCACAAAGAGCCTGAGAATAAATTAAAGGCATGTCCGGGGAAAGGTTAACCACAGAGTTAAAAATTTTAAATAAGGTACGGGGGTTATGGTCATTGGCAAGGATGATTTTGGACAAGAAGGACGCTTTGGCCATTTTAGCAGCACTTTGGAATTTTAAGCGGCTAGTCCGTAGCATGTCGTGAGAAACCTGAAGTTTATCTTTTTTCCACCTTCTCTCAGCGCGCCGACACATGCGATGTAAAGCGCGCGTAGTGTCATTAAGCCAACACTGAGAGTAGGTTCTAGGGAGCTTCATTTTAATGGGGGCAACAGTATCAAGGATTGAAGAAAATAGCGATAACAAGGTATTAGCACAGTCATCAACCGAGCGAAAAGAACAACAGTCAAGAGTGACAGATGCAGAATCCAAGAAAGACATAGAGAAGTTTGACACCGCTTCAGCATTAATTACACGTAGCGGGCGAAGGGGAGCCGCAGGATGTAGTTCATTAGTGCATAAGCCAGTATCAAATATAACTGGGAAATGATCCCAGATCCCAGCGTCACTCATATCCTTGATACAAATGTCCAGACCATATGAGAAAACCAAGTCCAAAGTATGTCCTTTAACATGCATTGGGTCATTAACCCACTGAGCCAGGTTAAAAGAGTCCGTTAAAGCAAGGAAGTCTTCAGCAAATGGGTCATCCTTACAGCAAGTGTGTATGTTAAAATCACCGACAATGAGAACACAACCATACTTAAAAAGAATGGAGCCTAGGAGATCAGCAAAGTCCGTGATAAAATATTTGCTATATTTAGGTGGTCGATAAACCACCCACTCGTGACTGCATCCACGACCACACTCGTGGATGCAGTCATCTCCAATAATTGGACTTCAAAGCTAGAGTAGGTAGGTGAGGGTAGCTGCCGAACTGCATAAGAATTTTTAAAGACCGAGGCTACGCCACCACCCCTACCAGTAAGGGTTGGTGAGCTAAAAGTGACACAGTCCGATGGAAGAAGTTCGGTAAAAGGGATAAACTCACCAGGACGAATCCAGGTTTCAGTCAGGAATAAAGCATCAATCCCATTAGTGGAGAGGAAGTCATTTAAGAGAAAAGTCTTATTGACCAGCGACCTGACATTAACCAATGCCATCCGTATCCTAGGGGTTAAGTCGCTACGGGTGGTGCGTCGTAGGACACTTAGGTTGCTTCGGCAAACGCCGCATCCGAGCGATGTTATCCAAACCCAAGCAGGAAAACATGCCACAGGAATGGCAGGGTAGACTTCGTGGTCGGCCAAGCAGATCCAACGGTGGGTGAGCAACTTAGCATCAGAGCGCTCCTGGGAAGGAGGGAAAGAAGATAAAATATCCAGGCTGGCATGTGGGTAGCCTGTGGCTCTGGCTTTAAAGTAGACCCTGAGGCGAACGCAACGGCCGCTCCTTCTACCGCGTTTCCTATAGCGTTTCTTGTGTAGATTCGGAATAGGTAGGTGGAGGAAGCTGGTCAGAGGGGCCGGTCGGGGCGCGGTGGCGTCACCCAGGTTCCAGCAAGGATCAGCCCGAGAGGAATGAGAGAGTCTTAGATTTAAAAGTGTTTGCCTGTCATATGTAATCAGTGCACAGCCATTAGATGAGCATACAACTAAAAGGATAAAAAAATACAATGCCAAGGTCCATAAAGAGCGTAGAGAGGGTAAAAAGCAGTGAAGCAGATACAGCCGAGGACGGCAAGCCACGTACACCGGCGCCATCTTGGACAGACAGGATCAAAATGATCAATAATACAAATGATACTCCAGAGTCGTTCCACTGTTATCCTGATCACTGACACTTCTTTGTTGGGTTTTAAACTCTGTAAAAACACAAAGATCATAATTCCCTGAATGACTTCAGTTTTTTTCTAACTGAACTTTGATTCTAAAGTTAAAGACGTCTTGATGCATTCTCAATCATCCAGGAAAGTAAATCTCCAAAAGTTGAATCTGTTCATCTGGACGTAGCGTTTTGTGGGAGAAACGTTTCGTCACTCATCCAAGTGACTTCTTCAGTCTCAGCTGACTGCAGGTTTCCCCAAACCTTATAAACAGTACATTTGCATAATGACTGAAACCAGCCCACTGAAGGAACAATGGGCTGTGAGGTCAGTTCCTTAATCATAATTATGCAAATTCCCATGACCATTGATCAACAATCACTGACCAAAACCCACTGATCAAAGAACACTGATCAATGGCCATGAGTCCCATTCACAGAGAGTTGGGGAATGGCTGCAATCACAGCATTGTAAGATGGCGAAAGATGTACCCTTAGGCCCCCTCCTCGATTCAGAGATGGTCTTTCCCTTTTCACGTAAATGGCCTCCTTGACTCCGCGCTCAAACCAGCGTTCCTCCCTGTCCAGGATGTGTACATCCTCATCATTGAAAGAGTGTCCACTGGCCTGTAGGTGTAAATAGACTGCAGAGTCCTGGCCTGATGAGGTTGCTCTTCTGTGTTGTGCCATCCGCTTCGCTAGAGGTTGTTTGGTTTCCCCGATGTATAAATCCTGGCAATCCTCCTGGCACTTAACAGCGTACACTATGTTACTCTGTTTGTGTCGGGGGACCCGATCCTTGGGGTGGACCAGTTTTTGGCGCAGCGTGTTTTGGGGTTTAAAAGCCACAGAGACCCGGTGTTTAGAAAAAATGCGTCTCAACTGTTCCGATACTCCTGACACATATGGGATCACTAAAGTTAAAGACGTTTCTCAATAAATGTACTTGTGATACGTCATCATTCACAGATCAATTACTGTTCAATTCAAAGTATGTATAAAGCCAAGTGTGTAAGTTCATCTCTGAATGTTTGTGAAGCATTCCTACATTAAGCTTAACAACCGATATATGAAGCTCTGACGTCTGTGCGTTGTCATTGGTGAGTCTGTTTGTTTGTTAATTCCAACCACCAAACTGTTTACCTGCAGCACAGTTTGTTTGTTTTTCAAAGTAAAACTGTGAAACACACTTTTTTCATACTTGTGTTAAGTTTTGTATAGAAATGACACAAAATTCAGTGTCAGGTTAAATGTGATAGAAACAACTCACATTGACATCCATCCTGATAAAAGATGAGTGCTGGAAAACCGTGTTTGCATTTATTTGCACTGCTTTCCACCCTGATTGTCTCTTATTTTCAGCTTCAAGTATAAAAGGGTCCATTCTACAACCTGTTTTTGTTTAGTTGTTTAATATTACTATGTTGTGCTGATATTGCACTTTTTTCCAGAACCAAGGAGTTTTTGAAATCTGCCTGTAATTGCATTTTAAATGACTTTTTCAATATTACTTTAAATACTTAGATTTAAAGTTTTGCTAACAGTTTATATAAAAAGATCAGTTTTGCTGACCTGTGAAATATTTTGGGTGCAGTGTAGTTTTTGCATACAGGTATAACAGAATAGCTTTAGTGTTTGTTTGTTTTTTAAATATGACTACAAAATGCAGCAAGATATATTAAAAAAGCAGTTTTAGTGATTATAAAATAGACTATATAAGATTTGGCAGGTATCCAAATGTATGATATCAGTACATAAAAACACTGGTGTGGTGCCATCTCTGCCAAGAATGCGATTGCTTGAGTATTGAGAGTATTTTTTGGTCCTGATCACATTTTTAATCTCATCTCTCCACCTTGAACAACTAATAACTGAGTGAAAACACTCTGATAGAAATCTGAGCTCATCTTTGATCAGCATGTGAATGTTAAGCAGCAAACAGAAGTCTAGTTCAGTCTCATTTGTACAGGTTACAAAGGTTTCTAGAGTCCCATCAGCGCTCCTGATCAGCTGATCCACACTCTCATTTCCTCCTGATCACATGATTGCAGCTCAGTGTATTCAGGCCTAACTGATGCAGCAGTGTCTCATCTACAGTTAGTACAACACACAGCAGCAAAGCTCCTACACACACTGAGGACAGTGAACACATCACTGCAGCAGCTTCACGTTCACTGCAGAATCCAGTTTAACCAAATCTCTACATGTTACAGCTGCACTTTATATCTCAGAGCATCTTCTAGCTGAGACCCTCAGACCAGAGAATAAATGACTGTTACAGGGTCAAAGGTCAGGATTCAAACACAGGACTGTGTTTCACTGTTTCAGCATCAACACTGTGGAACAAAGTTGCTCTCACTGTGAGATCAGCACAGTCAGTGAGGTGTAGTAAACTCCTCTGGATGAATCCTCCTGATCTGTCACATTGATCCAGCTGTCTGCAGATTCATCACTGTGGTCGGCCTGCTGCCGACAGCAGCTGCATCGCTGCTGCCAACAGCAGCTGGATCACTGCTTCATGTTTGAAAGGAGCTTTCTTTATCAGTCAGTTCATTATAGGAACAAGAAGCTCATCAGATCCTGTCTCTGTGACACTGAAGGTGAGATTAACAATGAAAGATGCAGTCCCAGTGTGAGCCACTAACAGTGTGTTATCATTTACATATAAACTCACAGGAAAAGAGTAAAAGCACTCGTATAAATGTGTGAATGAGGCGAGTATCAAAGAGCTCTGAGTCTGACTTAGATGTGTTTGCACTGCAGTTTATATCCAACAACATCAAGCAGTTAAATCAAAGAGTTCATGTTACTAACAGCTCACCTCTCTGCAGCAGACACAGGCTGGACTTTAAAACTAATGGGTACACCTTTAGACCCGTCACTCTGTAAGGACACAGAGCTGGGTGGAGGTCCAGGCTGGTTCCTGTGAATAATGATGGAGCAGTGCTGTGAGTGCTGAGCTGTGACATGGAGAAGAGTCATGGACAGTTAGAGATGGTCATCTCACCTCTGAGCTTTGGTCTGGCTCTCATGTTCCCCACACAGAGTGCTTTTAGAGGGAGGGACTCCCTCCTCTCTGTCCTCACACTGATCCATGCTGCTCAATTCACATCAGCTCACACACACTTTCTACCTTCACCTGCAGAGGAAACACAAATCATTCATGTGCACATCAGCTGAGAGCTGCAGAGGTCGTGTCTGATGTGTTGGACTAACATCCATCTGAGACACAGCTTTCATCAGTTCATATAAAAAGTGTAACAGAGATAGTTTTTATACAAAACAATTCTTTTTCTTTTTTGTAATTTTACTTAAGAGCTCTTTGATTTACCTTTAACTTAGCATTAGCATGCTGTGTGGCTAGCTTAGCGTCAGAGCTCTGCAGGTGTCTCGTTTGTAAATATTAATCACAGTGACAGTAAAAGAGGTAAAGGGATGACGTCATCGCGTACGCTGCGTCCTCTGTGGACTCTGAGTGAACTCACAAAGTACAAACTATAATATGTCACGTGAAGATTCATCAGCCAGATGAAGTGTTTACTGACAATTGACATTGATAGCGGACATCATCATCACTATTCCAACAATCCTCTCCACACAGACAAGCATAAACACACTCGACTATCACTAAATCAAATTAAACATGCATTTGTAATGACGCTACTTCAGTTTACAATACGGTTCATTCGCTCGGTCAGCAGGTGGCGGTATCCTCGTACACTGGGGAGTAAACTGCCATTAAACGACACAGAAGAAGAAGAAAAAATCTGCACATGCGCAGTACGGATCGGGTAGACCCGATTTGTACGGTCCGACTTTGCACATGCGCATTAAGGATCGGGGAGTCCTGATCCATAAGTATATTTTTATTTTTTGTTTGTGTCTACATTGTACTGAAATGCTTCATTATTCAAGCATTTTAAGAGATACTTATTATTCTTAACATCTTAACAGATACTCTGACCTGTAACTATCGTAAAATGCTTCGGCCGGAAGTAGACACCTTTCGCACATGCGTGGTACCGATCGGGTTTCCGGTATGGATCGGGTAGTGACAGCGGCGTGTCTCTCTCTTCACTTGCATACCCACCACGGAAGCAGTGGAGACTGTCAGAAAACGACTACAAGAAGACAGCTCCTTGGAAGACAGGACCAACTTCACACCCGATCAGATTTGCACACTGTTAGACCTCTGCCTTACCACAACATACCTCAAATACAACGAAGGCTTCTACAGACAAAAACATGGCTGTGCCATGGGCTCCCCCGTGTCACCTATTGTAGCCAACCTTTACATGGAGGAAGTGGAAAGAAAGGCTCTTGGCTCTTTTAAAGGGAGAGTACCCAGCCACTGGTACAGATATGTAGATGACACCTGGGTCAAAATCAAGACACAAGAAGTGGAATCCTTCACTGCGCGCATTAACGCCGTGGATAAAAACATCAAGTTCACCAGGGAAGACACAAAGGATAACTGTTTGCCTTTCCTGGACTGCGCTGCGCACATTGAAGAGAATGGCAACCTCAACATTGAAGTTTACCGGAAGCCCACACACACGGACCAGTACCTCCTCTTTGACTCCCATCACCCTCTGGAACACAAACTTGGAGTAATTAGGACCCTACACCACCGGGCAGAACTTGTTCCCTCTAAGCCTGAGGGAAAAAAGAAGGAACGCACACATGTAAAGGAAGCACTGAAAACATGCGGTTATCCTAACTGGGCATTCATAAAGTCAGCAAAGAGGCACAGAAAAGAAGATCAGACACCAGCGAGGGAGGATAAGAAAGACAGACGCAACAACGTTGTCATTCCCTATGTAGCCGGTGTATCAGAGAAACTCAGGAGAGTTTTCTCCAAGCACGACATCCCAGTGTACTTCAGACCCAGCAACACACTCAGACACAAACTGGTTCACCCGAAAGACAAAACCCCAAAACACAGACTGAACAACGTGGTGTATGCTGTACAGTGCAGCGAGGAATGCCCGGACCTCTACATTGGAGAGACCAAACAGCCACTTCACAAGCGTATGGCACAACATAGAAGAGCCACCTCCACAGGACAAGACTCAGCAGTCCATCTGCATCTTAAGGATAAAGGTCACTCTTTCGAGGATGCCAATGTTCACATATTGGACAGAGAGGACAGATGGTTTGAAAGAGGAGTGAAAGAGGCCATCTATGTCCACTGTGAGCGACCATCTTTGAACAGAGGCGGTGGTTTACGACACCAACTGTCTGCCATCTATAATCCAGTTTTGAGTTCCCTCCCCAGATGCCTTAACGCCCACTCACATCCTGGGCCATCTGACCTCAGGGATTCACATGACAAGGTGGGGCCAGGTTTCACAATGAGCTCACCCGAAACCCTGGCTGATTAGGTCCCACACCCGCTTTCACACCTTGGCGCATGTGATTAGAGGATCACCAGGGGGTCCTTTGTCCCTCCTTGGGGGGAAACTCCCACTGGGTTTAAATCTGGGACTCTCGGCCTTTTGACCTTAGAACTGAAGAAGCTTCTCGGATGAGAGGTGAAACGTCTTCAAGCAACTTAAAGAAGTCCAGACGCTTTTCTTTGCAAACTCCTTTGACTTTTACAAAGATTCTTTCTTTTGTTATCAATAGTTATCATCATGCTGATTGATGTCCAAGGGGTCTCCTTTCCCATAAGTTTGATTCTAATTCCTACCGCGGTGATGTTAAATTGGGGTGAAACGTCATCATAGCAGCTTTGACTGGCAGCTGCAGTCACGGAGAAACTTGCGTATCTCTGTTTGGGAATAGCAGATAGAGCGTAGGCTCTGAGAGGAGGGCCAGCGTTTACGCTACGAAAACACGACCGACTGTTTTAACCTGACAGCCTGAGGTGTTCTTCAGTAAACTGGACTACCCGACAGAAGGACCCGAGGCCCCGCTGCACTTTTTCGGTAAGTTAAACGTGTTTGTAAGCTAATCCGTAACTACCGTCCTTAGCTAGCTCCTGAGACCTAGCTAGCTAAAATGAGGACTCGGCTGTCAGGGTTTGTTTAGCTAATCTGTGCAGGTGAATGAATTTACTAAAGAAATGAAGAGAAACGGTCCGGGCTACTCAGTCACTAATTACTGTTACTGTACTTTTATTACAAGTATTATACTGTAAAAGCAACAGGCTGCACCCTGCTGCAGCTCCTGTGCAGAGCTGAATATTAAATATGTGCAAACAGCATGTTTTCAGGCTCTTGCCACATCTGTAAAGACAGTAACATCTTTTTTAAAAACTTGTACTTCAGTAACTCCTCATTAATCAGGAACTATGGATTAAAGTACTGTAGTGTACTGTAATACTGAAAAAAATGTAAGAGAAGAACTAAAGATCCTGAGTGTGTGAGGACAGAAGAATCAGCTTTATTTCAATTTTGAGGGATAAAATTTCTGAGTTTGATGGTTCTGTTCTCTTTGTGATTACAGGAGCTGCCCTCAGATTCAGACCTCAGCACCACCCAGTGACAGCAGAAGTGTCTTTTTTATAACAGTGACATGGTTGTATTTACCTTAATTAAACGAGTCGTCAGTCGCGGTAAACCAGCAAAAAAACTTGAGCAGCCGGGCTACGTAAAAAGTGTAGGGGGGCGTGTTTGGGGTCACGTCCAGCGGGTGTGTGGGCGGGAGCGTTACACAGTCGCTCCACCTCAAGTCACTACTGCGCAGACTCTGGCTCCAAATTTGCAAGATGGCAGCCTCCACAAGCGGGATATTTTGGCTTCATTTTTGCACAATGGGAGGAGGCGGAGTCGCGTCGTCCATGTTTTCTACAGTCAATGGTTTTTTTGTTTTGTTTTGTTTTTTTTGTTTGTTTTTTTTTTTGAGTTTCCGGTATGGTTTTTTTTTTTTTTTTAAATTTAAACTTTATTTAACAAACAATGAGTATACAACATACGAACAGATGAAGTATACAAAACAACAGAACATGAACACACAAAGCCAGGGGTAAAAAGTTACAAGAATACACGCAAAAATTCACAGATATATATTGTTTTGAGAGCCTTTTTGTTGGTAGAGTCTGATATTGATTGTATATACATTTCCACATCCTTAAAAAAATGACAGAAATATGGTGTTTTGTTAGTAAACTTACATTTATGGATAAAAAATTTAGCTAAAAGTATTAACAAATTTATCATAAAAAAAACATTTATCATTCCTCTTGGGGAACCTGAAGAAACAGAATAAAACATTTTCCCATCGTAAAGAAAATTCCCTTAAAATATGGACAATAACAAAACTGCTAAATTCCTTCCAGAATCTCTGTGTAAAAGAACAGTACCAAAAAAGATGTGTCACAGTTTCTGGATGATCCCCACAGAAAGTACAGTTAGTATTTATGTCTCTTTTAAATTTTACCATGTAGTGACTGGCTGGATAACATTTATGTAGAATTTAAATGAGACTTCCTTCACCTTATTTACAATCAAATATTTATGGGGGATCATCCAGACTGTCTTCCACTTGATATCTGGAACATATCGGTTCCAGTAAGATATTACATATGGGAGAGAGACGACATCTTCTTGGAATAAACTACGTATTCTCTTATTGTTGTTACCAAGTTCCTGTGAAAAGCAGATTTTTCCTATTGGTGACTCAGCTGGATCAGGGAGAGTGACTGAGGTAGATATTGAGCTGTCAGTGTTTTTATATAACATTAGAGTCCCTGAGGGTATGGCACCAAGCACCATTGAGAATTCCTGAACACTGATTGGAAAATTATATAGTGCAATAAAGTCATTGTAAGTAAGTAGTTGTCCCTCTTTATTAACCAGCTGAGCCACCAATAGGATCCCATTTTGGACCCAAGTTTCCAGGAAAAGTGATTTATTTTTATATAAAATATCTCTGTTGTTCCAGATAAGGTATTTGTGAGGTGAGAAGTTGTGTTTATAAATGAGGGTCCACGCTAAGAGGACTTGCTTATGGAAGGATGAAAGTTTTACAGGGAGTTTCTCAACATTGTAATTACAATTTAAAATAAAATTGAAGCCACCAAAACAAGAGAAAATATGATATGGTATAAAGTTCCAGATAGAGGTAGGGTTTTTAAGAAAATGTTTAGCCCAATTAATTTTGAAAGTGTTATTTAAAGTAGAAAAGTCTAAGACGTTAAGCCCACCTGATTCGTACTTATTCATCACAACAGTTTTTCTAATATAATGCGTACGGTTTTTCCATATAAAATTAAAGAGCATACGGTCAATATCTTTACTAATTTTCTTATCCAGATGTAAGGAGAGAGCAGCATATGTTAATCGGGATATCCCTTCAGCTTTAGTAATTAACACTCTACCTTTCAACGACAAGTCCCTTTGCAGCCACTGGTTGAACTTTTTTAGGGTTTTCTGTATAATTGGAGTGAAGTTTGAAGAGCATCTTGATTTTTGGTCTTTGGATATCAACAGTCCCAAGTATGTGACTTCTTGTTTAACAGAAATATTACAGATAGTATTTGCAGGGCAGTCTTTAATTGCTAGTAACTCACACTTTTTTAGATTTAGGCATAAACCAGAGGCCTCAGAGAAATCACTAATCACACTAAGGGCTGGAGGGATTTGGTTTGCATTCTTCAAGAAGAGTGTGGTGTCATCGGCTAACTGGCTGATGACGAGCTCCTTATCAGCTATGGTGATTCCTTGTACAACACTGTTTGAGATATTAGTTGCAAGAATTTGTGTACAAAGTAAAAATAAATATGGTGAAATAGGACATCCTTGGCGAATACCACGTTTCAGGTCAAATCTCGGGGTGGAGCCGTTAATCATTTTAATAGAACTATTGCCATTCGTGTATAAGGTTTTGACAGCTTTACAGAAAAATTCACCAAAGCCAAATTTTTCCAAAGAGTGGAAAATAAATTGATGTTCAATTGTATCAAAAACCTTATAAAAATCCAGGAAGAGAATGAAGCTATTGTCAGGTACCAAATCAGAGTAATCAAGTAAATCCAGAACCAGTCTAATGTTATTAGAAATGTGTCTATTTCTCATAAAGCCTGATTGTGTCTCATCAATAATTGTGTCCAAGACCTCTTTAATTCTGTTAGCAAGTATTAAAGCCATAATCTTATAGTCATTATTGAGCAGGGAGATGGGTCTCCAATTATCAATAAAAAGTAAGTCTTTGTTTGGTTTTGGAATAAGTGTTATGAGACCTTGAGTAAGAGTAGGAGGGAGGGTGTTATTCTCTATACTTTCTGTGAAAACCTGCAGTAAAAACGGAGCCAGGAGATTAGAAAATGATTTATAAAACTCTGCAGTCAAACCATCTGTGCCGGGAGATTTGTTGGCCTTAAGTGCAGAAATGGAAGTACAAACTTCCTCCACAGTCAGAGGACTGTCACAGTGACTTCTATCTTCCACAACAAGAGTTTTTAGGTTTTTAATATTATTGAAAAATCCTGTTGAGACAACCTCATTATATTTTGAGTTGTATAGTTTAGTATAGAATTCGGCACAGAAATGTGAAATTTCTCTAGGATTGTCGGAGACAATGCCATTAATATTTAGTTGATGAATAGAGTTTATTTTTGATCTGTATTTTTCAAGCCTGAAAAAGTAAGCAGAATTTTGTTCATCCTCCTCCAGCCACTTCTTCCTGGATCTTACAAAAGCACCCTCAGCCTTGCGTCGATATAAACCGTCCAATTTATTTTGAAGTTCTAGTAAAGTTAATTTATCTTCCTCTGAGATTTCTTCTGGGAACTTCTGGTAATAAGAGGCAATTCTGCTTATCACTTCTTGTTCTTCAGCCTTCCTTAATTTAGTAATTTGACTCCCATATCTTCTCAAGAATTTGCATGCTTCAAATTTAAAAAGTTCCCAATTGGTACAAAAGGACTTCTCTGTGTTAGCTTTATTCCAATAATAAACAATTAATTTATTAATCTGCATGTTAACCATCTTATCTTTTAGTAAAGAATTATTTAACTTCCAATAAGAGAATTTATGAGGTATATTATCTAGTGTAAACATTTGGACGCTAATGTGAATTGCTCTATGATCAGTGAGGGGGGTGGCGAGTATATTAACAGTAATATTATCTTTATCAATACAGTCAGAAACAAGCCAAAAGTCAATACGTGATTGCCTGGATCCTGTCTTATTGCTCCAAGTAAAGAGTCTATCGTCTGGAAATTTTTCTCTCCAAATATCCACAACATTAAATTTTCCCATAAAATTTTTTAAGTTTGCACTGTATGAAGACTGCTGCCCTGGAGGCCACCTATCAACCGTATTATCTAAAGCAATGTTAAAGTCTCCACCAATTAAGAGGACTGAATTTGGGTATTTGGAGAGCCAGAAAGTAATTCTTTCTTCTAAGGAGTCAAGTAATTTATCATTTTCAGTTTTATTATTGTAACCATATATATTTACTGCAATGAAAGTACTGTTATTGTGTCTGATTATTGAGCAGAGATAGTGTCCTAAGGTGTCACAGTCAGAATGTAACACATCCCCAGAAAAAGAATTTTTAAGCGTGGCAACTCCAGCAGAACGCTCAGAGCCATGGGACAACCAGACGTCATTACCCCATTGTGATTTCCAAAAATTTGTATCAGCAGGTGTGGAATGACTCTCTTGGAAAAAGCAAAAATCTGTTTTAAATTGTTTGGCAAACAAAAACAAAGCTTTGCGTTTACATGTTTGTCTTAAACCCCTGGTATTAAGAGAAACAAATGAAAAAGACAAAGTTATTAGAAAAAAGAAAGAGAAAAAGTAAGTTCTAAACTTCTACAGCTAAGAATAGATCTATAGAATAAGGGGACCGGGTGCTGCACAATTTAGGTAATAGAACAGTAAAAACCCTGAGTGACTAAGCTTATAAAAATATAGTATTTAACTATCTGCTATGGTTCAAATCTAGCTTTTTATAGAAAAACACACTCTTCAACACAAAATAAAACTTTAACCTGAGGGTGAAAATATCAAGTTCACCATGTAAACAAGCTTACAGAAATGTCATTTTGGAGACTGAAAAAGCGTCTCTATGAAGGAGGGAAAACTTCTGATCCACTGATGAATCCTCGGCCTCCCACGAAATAAGCCGACTTACCCTCCTTACGGGCTTTGTCTATCATCGGCCACAGTTTGTCACGACGTTCTCTGTCCTCCCTGGACAGATCTTCAGCGAACCTCAAATGATTGTCCTGCAGGTAGGAGGATGTTTTGGCTGCTTTCCATACAGCATCTCTGTAGATTCGGGAGGTGAACTGCACGATGATGCCTCTAGGTCTGGTGCTACCTTGTCGCTTGGCTCCGAGTCGGTGTACGGTGTCGATGACGTCAGGCAGCCTATGATTTTGCTCTGGCAGAACAGACTGGCATATCTCGATCACCTTTCCCCTTACGTCTTCTTTCTCAGCCTCCTTGACTCCATGTAGTCTGAGATTCCACCTCCTGGAATATCTTTCCAACTCAGATATTCTCTGTTGGCAGTTGTCCACTCGACCTTCCTCTTTAGTTACTTTTTTTTCCAGGTCGCAAACTCTCCCCTTCATATCTTTCATTTCCGCGCATACAAAATCAATCGTCTTTTTGAGACCCTCAATCTGGAGCGTATTCTCTTTCACCATGTTCGAGTTCTCTCTCACCATGCTCTCAATGTTATCAGACCTGGAGTTAATTAATGCCGACAAACTGGAAATTATCTGGTTTACATCAACTGGGTCAGAGCTGCTGCGTTCGTACATCACCTTCTTCGGAGCTGGCGATTTAAGAGGTGTGACAGGGAGAGGTGGGAACTCATCCATTTCTTCTTCGGCTAACGTGAGTGCCACCGTAGTAGCTGCGTAGTTATGGAAGCTATCCATTAGCATGTTGCTGGGCGTAGCACTCCCCTCGTTAGCATTCTCAGGCGCTATCTTAGACTTGGAACTTTCCAGTCCCCTTTTCGCTCCTTTCTGATTCGGCATTCTGCTGCTTCTTGCCCTATGATTGCTGTATCTTCACTTGTTTAGTCAACTGTTAGTGTTAGCAGCATAAAGTTGAGGTTTTACCGTTGTTCACGAACTTTCTGTGCAGACCTCGGTAGAGAGCGTCTACTTACTCCGCCATCTTGGCACGCCCTCTACAGTCAATGGTCACTACCCGATCCGTACCGGAAACCCGATGGGTACCCCGTATGCGCAAATCTTACGTCACTTCCTCTCTTTGCCAACATTGCGACATTCAATATATTTGAATGATACGGCTAGCGCCCAGTTAGCTCCTAGCATTTCTCAACAGCTCTGCCTCCTTTTCGACTACTGGGACATTTAAACAATGGATAATCCGTATACAAACAAATTCATGCTTTTCTCCTCAACAGAGAGCGTCCCCCGATTGAACAACAGCACCGTAAAATAAGAAGAATGGCGCCTAATTACAGAGTTAATAATACAGACTTTGTAATATCTCACGTGTAGATTCATCAGCCAGATGAAGTTTTTACTGACAATTGACAGTGATAGCGGACATCATCATCACTATTCCAATCAATCCTCTCCACACAGACAAGCATAAACACACTCGACTATCACTAAATCAAATTTAATACACGTTTGTAATGACACTAATTCGGTTTACAAAAAGGTTCATTCGCTCGGTCAGCAGGTTTTTTTGTTTTCGGTTTTTTTTACAGAAGCTCGGTCAGCAGGTGGCAGTATCCTCTTACACTGGGGAGTAAACTGCCATTAAACGAACAGAAGAAGAAGAAAACCCCTGCACATGCGCAGTACGGATCGGGTAGACCCGATTTGTACGGTCCGACTTTGCACATGCTCAGTAAAGATCGGGGCGTCCTGATCCGTAACTATCTTTTTATTTTTCGTTTTTGTCTACATTATATTGAAATGTTTCATTATTGGAAACATTTTAAGAGATACTTATTATTCTTAACATCTTAACAGATACTCTGACCCGTAACTATCGTAAAACACTTCGACCGGAAGTAGACACCTTTCGCGCATGCGGGGTACCGATCGGGTTTCCGGTACGGATCGGGTAGTGACACGGCGGTGTAGACTTCGTGGCCCAACATATCCCAGAATGCATAGCGTGGCGGTGGGTGTGGATAATTTTGCCAAAAAAAAAATGGTGGAAGAGGGGCGCCCGAGGAGTAAACTTTTAAAAATTAGTACTGAATATTATGTCACTTATTTATGTGCAAATGTTTAATAATGAAGAACATTAAAACATTACCGTTGGCCGCATGTCGGCAAAGTTATATGACATTAGTGATGTTTGTACTAACTTGGTTTTAAAGCCTTTACTTTAAAATATATGCCGTTCAATAGTTTTCCTTAATCTTACAGAGAATGTGATGATTTTATGGATATTTAAAGTAAGCACTGAGACAAATTTAGTAATGCCAACATATTAAAAGAACAATGTTTGTCTCTTATATATAACACAGTTATATATACAGTGTCAAAGGAACCTGTCTTTGAGCTAAGATTTAAGGCGACAGGAAATATAAATAAATGCAGCTTGAATCTTTACTGAAGCTCAGTATTTGAAACAGAGTTCATTCACTGCTGTAATAACTAATAATGATTGAAATAATAACTTTAATATTGGCCATATTATATTTACATTACCAAAGTAAGATGACTTTAGTCTCATGAACAACATTAGCTAATTGTTATTTACTAGCCAATCTTAAAATGACTGTTCAGTACAGAAATGAAGCCCAATAATCATGATTTCACAGTCCCCTTGTCTCAGCCTCAGATACTTATCACATCACACAAAGCTCATGTAGAAACAAATGAACAAAATATGTTCTCCTTCATTTCTGTCAAGCAAAGCTGTATGAAACGTTTCCAGCAGTTAGTATAATGGTTGCTAGGCAACCTGGGCAGCGCGACGGAGGCTAGACCGTCCCATTTCACAAGCCTCGCACTTCCGGCCTTAGCGGTCTTTGAGTACGCGGCCCTTGTGGACCGTTAAGGCTGCGTACTTTAAGGCTGCAGACCCTGAATTGGGACACAGCCTATAAGTACAGAAACACAAACGTAGCTCAGAGTGGGACACACTCGGCCTCGTTGGTCCAGCTGTCAGTCCGTTACCGTGAACTATGGAGCGGCAGATTTGTGCTGGAACTAAGCTGCACACAGCTGATGTTAGCCAGGAAACATTACACACTGACTTTAATGGAGAGACCGGAAATAAAAACGCACACAGTTTTTTGTGTGAAGAAATCAAACATGAGCTGAACAAACAGTAAAGTAAAGACAAACTGTTAAAGGAGGAAACAAAGCAAACTTACAGTTTCTTCACACACCAACAACAAGCTCCACTTACTTCCTGATAGTTCAGCTGCTTCCTGGAAAGCCAGGGCTTCACCTGAGCGTAGGCAGATTTTCACAATAAGAGCACTCTGTCACTAATGTAACGTCACACTAACGGTTTGTAAATGGTAAATGGACTGGTTCTTATATAGCACTTCTCTACTGTTCTGAGCACTCAAAGCGCTTTATACAACTTGTGCGTTCACCCATTCACACCAGCACATTTTTCCTAGCCAGGAATCGAACCACCAACCTTCCAATCAGTAGATGACCTGCTCTACCACCTGAGCTACAGCCACCCACACAAACCCAACAGTTTGTGACTGTTTAACTTTGTGCTGACAGAATTAAAGTAACTTGGTGTCACTTCTTCTTTCCTGCTTCTCTGAGCAAATTCAGCTCTGACTGAACTAATCAGACTGGTAATTATCAACCATTGTATTAAAGGCTTTATTATTTCATTCTGAAAATCAACAGGAAACTGGTGCTGATCAAAGAAGCTCCTTTTAATGGCTGTCATTCAAAGCTTTAAATGGTCTTACCAACTTGTTGCTTGGGATGGTTTTAGAGGTCTGGACACTGAGTGAATCAATCTAAGCATTATCAGCTGAAATGCAACAAATCTCTGCTACACTTGATGTAACTGAACTCTGGCCATGAGCACCAGTCCAACACAGTGCTTTGCTTAACACTTTAAGGCTCATGTAGCCCCATTATTTTATATTGCACAGCTGCCTCGTGGTTTGTGTCACATATTTGTGTTTTGTTGCCCACAGATGTGCATCGTAGTATAGTTTTGGATTTGGACTGCTACACTACTAACAGACAGAAACAAAGATAAGCTGTCTTCTCTGAAGATGGTCTGCCTGGACTCGTGATGACACCAGAAGGTCCAAACCTTTGAGACTGACTCTCCCAAAGAAAAACAGGCAAGAAATTCTGCTGTTAGGACACACCCCCTTGTCTAACTCTACAGGCCTAAACAGAGGACCAGAAATGGTTGCCATGGTGTAGGGAGATGTGGGAAAGGTGCAGGAGATGAAACGTGAGTTGTACATGGGTCTTTTATAAAGTCAGCAAAGATGCACAGAAAAGAAGATCAGACACCAGCGAGGGACAAGACTCAGCAGTCCATCTGCATCTGAAAAACCTCGGAAATTCCCAAACCTCTGGCAGGTCGTGATTTTTTTTGCTGGTTTTCCTCTTTGAAACACAAACATCCGTCATCATTTTGTTGTTCTTCTTCCTGCAGCGTTTGAAAATTTCAGCGCTAAACTGATGTTTGTTCAAAGCTCATTTCAACCTGTTGAATTCATGAATGAAAGTGCAGACTGAGAGTGGATCACATGATGTTTAGGTGTGTCATGTGACATGTTCAGTATTGTCACACATGTCTAGATTGTTCCTGATATCATAACTGCTCAAACACTGATGATTATATTTGAAGAATTCTTACTGATGGCAGCAAAGTTTGAATGGAGCTCTCTGTCTGTGCTGATTTGTCGCCCCCTGGAGGTCAAAGCACAAACTGCATGATGTCACTGTAACCACCACAGTGACAGGAAGTGTTTTTAAATGAAGAAATATGTGAGTGATGCTGATAGTGTGTTCATCACAGACGCTCAGGCTTCATGTTGACATGAATCAAAGTGAAAGCAGAGAAACTGGAATGAATCAGGTGTTGTAGAAGATGGAGAAACAGGTTGGAGAGAGGATGCTGCTCCTTCTATGAGATCAAACATGTCGTGTTGTTCACGTGCTGTCAGCGTGACGCAAAGAAACCATGGAAACAAAGTGTGAGTGAAATCAGTCCAAAGTAACAGAGTGAAGAGCAGCAGATGAAGCACAGAGGACACAAAAAGGAAGGAAAGAAGGAAACAAGGTCCATCTGTGTCCTTTCAAACAAACAAGCATCAACGTCCAGGACTGAAACATGAATCCACATATTTATACACATATTTATTTAATGAGAATAAAACAAGAATATTTATAATCCATCAGCAATAATCAGGCCTGGGATCCTCCTGGTTACAAACAGGGTCCAGGACTGGGACACTCAGGTGGATCCTGCAGGGTCTGGTTCAGGAAAAGGTGGAGACCAACAGAAACAGTTTTAGTAGAAAGGTATGATTTCATTTATTTGAAGAGATCAGAGCATTATTCTGATTATTAAGCTTAAGTCAAATATACTAATGCGCACGGCGCACCCCGCCGTGACACTTAATGATCTGTTATTGTACATTTGTCACATGTGTGCATTTGTTGTTGTATTTGTGAGTATTGTTGCTGCCATGATGCATCACATGGGACCATCACACTACCACCACCATATGTGACTGTTGCTATGAGGCTCCTTTTCATTGATGCTGTGTTAGTTTCAGATGTAACAGCACTCAAAGCTGTCAGAAAGCTTTTGTCTCATCAGTCCACAGAGTCTTTCCCAAACGGGATCATCAACATATTGTTGGACAATGTGAGACCATCCTTTGTGTTCTTCTTGGTCTGCAGTGGTTTTCTCCTTGGACTGCCCCATGGATTCTCTTCCTTATTGTTCAGTTATGACCTTAATAATAATAATAATAATAATAATAATGATAATAATAATAATAATAATAATAATAATAATACATTTTATTTATAGGCGCCTTTCAGACCCTCAAGGTCACCTTACAGTAACACGTAAACAATACCATAAAAAACATAAGAAAAATGTATATATAGCAAACATGGTAGATAAAATTTAGACATAAACAGTCATAAAAGTATAAAAGCAAATATAAAAACTGAGCAAGGTAAAAATGGCCTAAGACAGATCAGGTGTATGCAATTCTTGGGTTTTGAGTAGTGATTTAAAAGTGGTGAGACAGTGTGTGGTCCGTAGAGCAAGTGGAAGTGCATTCCAAAGTCTCGGGGCAGAACAACTAAAGGCTCTGAGTCCCACGGTAGTCAGGCGAGCAGGTGGAACTGACAGAAGGGAAGCTGAAGAAGAGCGGAGTGTACGAAGGGGTGAGTATATATGGAGAAGATCGGATAGATATGGAGGAGCAAGGTTATGAAGCGCTTTGAAAGTGAGAAGCAGGATCTTGAAATTGACACGGAGGTGAATTGGGAGCCAATGGAGCTGTTTAAGAACAGGTGTTATATGTTCAGTGGATCTAGCTCTGGAAATAACACGAGCAGCTCTATTTTGAACCAACTGCAGTTTATGGAGGGATTTATGAGGTAGACCATAGAGAAGAGAGTTACAGTAATCCAGACGAGATGTGACAAGAGCATTGACAAGTATGGCGGTACTGTGTGGTGTGAGTGAGGGACGAAGACGGTTAATATTACGGAGATGAAAGTAGGAAGACCGAGTGATATTATTTATATGTGCTGTGAAGGACAGAGTGGATGACACCAAGACTCTTAACCTGAGGGGAGGGTGTGACAACAGAGTTATCAATGGATAACGAAAGCATGGTTGGAACTGTAGTCAGTTTTGATCTGGTGCCTATTAAAATGAATTCTGTTTTATTGCCATTAAGTTTAAGAAAGTTGTGAGTAAACCAGACCTTGATTCCACTTAAACAGTCAGAAATGGATGTGGGTGGGAGAGTAGCTGTAGGTTTGGAGGATAGGTAGAGCTGGGTGTCATCTGCGTAGCAGTGAAACTGGATGTTATGCTTCCTAAAAATATTACCTAGGGGTAGGAGATAGATGATAAAAAGTAAAGGACCCAGGACAGAGCCTTGGGGTACACCGGAATTAACTGGAGTAGATACTGATCTGTGAGGGAGTAATTGAACAAACTGTGAGCGGCCAGAGAGATAAGAAGTAAACCAGGCGAGTACTGTATCATTGATGCCAATAGATGCTAATCTGTGAAGGAGGATGCAGTGGGAGATAGTATCGAAAGCTGCTGTAAGGTCAAGGAGAATGAGGATGGAGATAAGTCCAGAATCAGCTGCAAGCAGAAGATCATTGGTGATTCTGTACTGTGACATGAACGGAAGCCGGACTGAAACTGTTCGTACAAGTTATTTCCAGTGAGACGATGATGAACCTGTGCAGCCACTATCTTTTCAAGAATTTTTGCTTGGAAAGGGAGATTTGAAATTGGCCTGAAATTATTTAGATTGGAGGGATCTGAACCATTCTTTTTCAGTATTGGAGTTATTATTGCAGTTTTAAGAGAAGAAGGAACAGAACCAGATATACAGGGAGTGCAGAATTATTAGGCAAGTGGTATTTTTGAGGAATAATTTTACTATTGAACAACAACCATGTTCTCAATGAACCCAAAAAACTCATTAATATCAAAGCTGAATGTTTTTGGAAGTAGTTTGTAGTTTGTTTGTAGTTTTAGCTATTTTAGGGGGATATCTGTGTGTGCAGGTGACTATTACTGTGCATAATTATTAGGCAACTTAACAAAAAACAAATATATACCCATTTCAATTATTTATTTTTACCAGTGAAACCAATATAACATCTCCACATTCACAAATATACATTTCTGACATTCAAAAACAAAACAAAAACAAATCAGCGACCAATATAGCCACCTTTCTTTGCAAGGACACTCAAAAGCCTGCCATCCATGGATTCTGTCAGTGTTTTGATCTGTTCACCATCAACATTGCGTGCAGCAGCAACCACAGCCTCCCAGACACTGTTCAGAGAGGTGTACTGTTTTCCCTCCTTGTAAATCTCACATTTGATGATGGACCACAGGTTCTCAATTGGGTTCAGATCAGGTGAACAAGGAGGCCATGTCATTAGTTTTTCTTCTTTTATACCCTTTCTTGCCAGCCACGCTGTGGAGTACTTGGACGCGTGTGATGGAGCATTGTCCTGCATGAAAATCATGTTTTTCTTGAAGGATGCAGACTTCTTCCTGTACCACTGCTTGAAGAAGGTGTCTTCCAGAAACTGGCAGTAGGACTGGGAGTTGAGCTTGACTCCATTCTCAACCCGAAAAGGCCCCACAAACTCATCTTTGATGATACCAGCCCAAACCAGTACTCCACCTCCACCTTGCTGGCGTCTGAGTGGGACTGGAGCTCTCTGCCCTTTACCAATCCAGCCACGGGCCCATCCATCTGGCCCATCAAGACTCACTCTCATTTCATCAGTCCATAAAACCTTAGAAAAATCAGTCTTGAGATATTTCTTGGCCCAGTCTTGACGTTTCAGCTTGTGTGTCTTGTTCAGTGGTGGTCGTCTTTCAGCCTTTCTTACCTTGGCCATGTCTCTGAGTATTGCACACCTTGTGCTTTTGGGCACTCCAGTGATGTTGCAGCTCTGAAATATGGCCAAACTGGTGGCAAGTGGCATCTTGGCAGCTGCACGCTTGACTTTTCTCAGTTCATGGGCAGTTATTTTGCGCCTTGGTTTTTCCACACGCTTCTTGCGACCCTGTTGACTATTTTGAATGAAACGCTTGATTGTTCGATGATCACGCTTCAGAAGCTTTGCAATTTTAAGACTGCTGCATCCCTCTGCAAGATATCTCACTATTTTTGACTTTTCTGAGCCTGTCATGTCCTTCTTTTGACCCATTTTGCCAAAGGAAAGGAAGTTGCCTAATAATTATGCACACCTGATATAGGGTGTTGATGTCATTAGACCACACCCCTTCTCATTACAGAGATGCACATCACCTAATATGCTTAATTGGTAGTAGTCTTTCG
This sequence comes from Oreochromis niloticus, assembly GCF_001858045.2. NCBI lineage: Eukaryota > Metazoa > Chordata > Actinopteri > Cichliformes > Cichlidae > Oreochromis > Oreochromis niloticus. Next base: position 198,995 of record NW_020327106.1, read on the forward strand.
AGCCTATACAGCTTGGAGTAAGACAACATGCATGAAGAGGATGATGTGGACAAAATACTCATTTGCCTAATAATTCTGCACTCCCTGTATAGAAACAGCTGTTAGCTGTGGGAAATTTACCTTTAACCTAGTGGCTAAGCTAACAGAAACAAGCGTGCCAGCTGTGCTCTGTGAGGATAATACACTGCTCTAGAAAGCAAACAAATTTTATTCAATTCAATTGAATACACAAGTCCCTGCATGTGTGGGTGATTGTGGTGGAGGGAAGGAAGGGAGTGGCAAGTGACCCCAGCCCAGAGACGGAGCGCCCCCAGAACCTCACGCCCGTCCCGGACCCAACCAGGGGCAGCCAGGGTACCAGGTCAGTAACCCACGTCCGTCAGCACAGACCCTCCCCTAGCCCTGCTGCACGCAGCCATGAGGAAACCGTCACCTAAGAGCCATCAGAGCCCTTAATTGGCCATGACCGCTACCCCGGGTTGAGGCCTGCAAGGAAGATGCTCCTGGGGAACCCCCAGATGCCCCAAGCCTGTCCCTATCCCCACACCAATCACAACAGCGAAGGTGGGACCAAACTATGACCCCCCACCCCCACTAGGTGATGGAGCTAATCAAAGGAGCCCAGAGCAATTGATCTGATGTGGTGGCAGAGGCTGTATCAAGACTAATGTAATCTAATAGATAATTTCTATATTGGTTAGATTATTTTTATTTTTCCAGTTCATGAGGACTGTTTTCTTGGCTATGCATAGGGCAGTGAAAACCATATGGGCTATATTCTTTTCCGTAGTGACATTATCTAAGCTGCCCAACAAACACACTAAAGGGGAAGTTGGAATGTTACATTTCAGACACTTTGATAAGTCTTCACATATCTCGCGCCAAAACTTCTGAACTGGTGGACAGAACCAAAGAGCGTGGATATAATTGTCTGGTGAATTGGTTTGACAGTGTGAGCAGTTGTTGGTAGAGGTAAAGCCCATCTTGAACATCCGATGACCTGTATAGTGCACTCTATGTAGTATTTTGTATTGAATTAATTGAAGACTGGGATTTCTAATTAGATGAAAGGTTTTTAAGCAAATCTGAGACCAGAAGTTTTGGTCTAAGTTAACTGATAAATCCGCTTCCCATTTTGCAATAGGAAGTGATATTGATTCATCTGTTTTAGAAAGCATTCTGTATATTTTGGACAGTAATTTGGGGGTTTTAACAGTAAGAAATTGAACCAGACTTGGTGGTGTTTGTAGTTCAATTTGACCCGGTTTAAATTTCTTTTTTACTATGGATTTAATTTGTTGATATTCTAAAAATCTTTTCTTGTTGATCCCATATTGTGTAAGTAGTCTGTCAAATGGAATAAATTCTGTTCCTTCTAGTATATGTTCTAAATATTTGATTCCTTTACCACTCCAATCTGAAAAGTTTATCATATTATTGTTTTGTAATATGTCAGGGTTGTTCCAGATAGGTGTACGTTTGCATGGGATTAATGAAGACTCCATCAATTTTAGAAAATCCCACCATGCTGTCAGAGAAGAGCTGATGTTGACGCTTTTGAAGCATTCATGTCGTTGGATATTTGAGCTAATAAATGGTAGGTCTGAAATCTCTAGATTATTGAAAAGTGCTTGTTCTACATCTAGCTAAAGTTCGTCTAAGCGGGTATGTTTTAGCCATCCTGAGATAAACTGAAGCCTGTTGGCTAAGAAGTAGTGCTGAAAGTTAGGTAGTTCTAATCCTCCTTTATCCTTGGTCTTTTGTAGTGTTTTTAAGCTTATACGTGGGGGCTTATTTTTCCAAAGGAATTTGGACATATATGAATCTAGAGATCTGAACCAATCTTGTGGCGGTTTAGTTGGGATCATTGAGAATAAATTATTTATTTTTGGTAAGACCATCATTTTTATAGTGGCAACCCTTCCCATGAGTGATATGGGTAGACATTTCCACCTAGCCAGATCACCTTCTACTTTCTTTAAAAGTGGGATATGGTTTAATTTCGTTAGATCTGCAAGCTTGGGAGAAAGATGAATACCTAAATATTTTATATTTCCCGATTGCAGTGGTGTAAAAGAAGAATTATGGAAGGAGCAATTAATTGGAAGGACTGTAGATTTTGACCAGTTAATTGAGTAATCTGATATTCTTGCAAAAGAGTTTATCAATTCAATCACCCCAGAGATTTTGGTTTGTGAGTTTTGGAGAAAAAGTAACACATCATCCGCATAAAGGCTGATTTTATGTTCCACGTTCTTGCATTTTATGCCCTTAATTACTGAATTCTGTCTGATTGCTGCTGCTAGTGGAAACAGAAGCTGGAGGATGTTTGGTCATTTGTTCTGACACAAGCTGTTGGGGAATTGTGTAATATTTTTAACCAGTTAATGAAAGAGGATCCAAAACCAAATTTGTGTAAAGTTGCAAATAGAAATTTCTAGTTAACTCTGTCAAATGCTTTTTCTGCATCTAAAGAAAATATTGTAGTTTCAAGGTTTTTACTGTTTGCATAGTCTATCAAATTAAGTAATCTACGTGTGTTAGTTGATGAGTGCCTACCTTTTATGAAACCAGTTTGGTCAGGATGAATTAAGAGGGGTATTATTTTCTCTAGTCTCTTCGAGAGAGCTTTGCAGATTATTTTGAGGTCTACATTTATAAGGGATATTGGACGATAGCTTGAGGGATATACAGGGTCTTTGCCTGGTTTTAGCAGGAGATTAATGTTTGCAGAATTCATATTTGATGGAAGTCTGCCCTTTTCTTTGATTTCCAACAACGTTCTGTAAAAAACTGGTGCTAGAATCGTCGAATTCTTTGTAGAATTCTGCAGGAAAGCCGTCTGGACCTGGAGCCTTATTATTGGGCATGCTCATCAGGGCTTCCTGGAGTTCACCTGATGTCAGTGGCGTATCCAGTGCCTTTGCTTGAGTGTCTAATAATTTTGGAAGAGTTATGTTGTCTAAAAACTGATCAATTTCCTTTTTAGATGGGTTTATTTGTGGTGAATACAATCTTTTATAGAAATCCCTGAAAATGTTGTTTATTTGTTTTGGGTCATATATTGTGTACCCAGATGAATCTTGAACAGCACATATAGTTGTTTTTTCTTTATTTATTTTTAGCTGGTTTGCCAGAAATTGACCGGATTTATTACTATGTTCATAATTTTGTAGGCGTAGTCTTTGTACTAAGAATTTTTTTTTTTTTTATCAATTATCTCATTTAATTCTAGTTTTGTTTTGCGTATTTTGTTCAATGTTTCCTGATCTTGGTGGGACGCGTAGGCTTCTTCTAGGGATTTGATGATTTTTTCTAATTCCTGAATAGTTTTTGTTTTCTTCTTTCTTTTTATGTGATGAGAAAGAAATTATTTTACCTCTCATCACAGCTTTCCCTGCTTCCCATAGAACAGATGCTGAAGTTCCGGGAGTGTCATTATAGTCTAAATATGAAGTCCACTCTTTTTAAAAATATTTAATAAAGTCTTCATCTTTAAGCAGCGATGTATTAAATCTCCAGTTTTTACTTGATGTAGTATTATTCTTGTGCATTAGTGTTAAAGATACAGGAGCATGATCGCTGACAGCTATAGGGTGAATCTCAGTGTCTGAAATGTCACTCAGCAGTGAGCTGCTGACCAAAAAATAATCCAGACGAGAGTAGGAGTGATGAACATGTGAGAACATCTGCCTGTACTTTTTTGAGTTGGTTAAATGTTTTTAACCTCTTTTCTCTGGTGCCAGCTCCATTTATATTCCATGTAACAAACCTCAGTGCACCCATAGATGTATAACTAAGTGTGTATAACTAGGGGTGTACACTGTGTCTGTGGCTTAGACAGGTGGAGAGAATACATCACTTGTTCATAAATAAAGAGAAGGAGAGAGAGAAAAAATGTGTGGCGAGATGCTCCCTGAGTCTGATTATGTGTGTGCATATTTACTAATATGAGTACGCTTGGCTTAAGTGTGTGTATCCTGTAGGTCTGTGTGTGCTGTCTGACTGATGTAAATGTGCTGCTGTTGAGCGCATGATTGTGCGTGATCGTGCTGTGCGTATGTGTCGAAATAAAGGATATTGTTTGTGAATGAGTGTGGAAGCAGTTGATCGAAGCAGTGAAAGAAAAACCAAAAAAGAAAGAAACCAAGGACAAGTGTGAGCAGCATAAAAACAAGAGGGGGAAAAGAGAGAAAAACAAAATAAAACGAAATGGGAAAAAAACGGAAACATTCCAATTAAACCACTGACGGAGAGTGACGGTGTTAATTCTGCTATGATGTCACACTTAAGATGCGATTTGATACTGGTAAGTTAAACAGATGTTAATGCAAGTTAGTGTGAGTGGATGGGGAAAGGGTGTAGCGGATTCTTATCTGGTGTGAAGTTAATACAGCCACGGAGTGATGTCGGGGTCGCGGTAAAGCTGTCCGTCCATGTACAGCCGGTCCACAGCGATGACAGCGCCGGAGCCCTTCTGGATGAAGCCGCGTCGGATTGTGAAGAGGACCCTGCGTCGTTGCAGGATCTCTTTGGGGAACTGGTCGTTCATGTTGAAGTCCGTTCCTTTTAATTCCCTGCCGCGGCTTTTCACGTTCCTTTTGTTTGAAGTGGCCGAATTTGGCCACGATAGGACATGGTCTCCCGGCCGCAGCCCACATGGGGCCGATGCGATGCACCCTATCAAAGACGATGTTCTTCACCGTCTCCTCCGGCAGCTTCAGGTGGGTTTTGATGAAGCTTTTCACCGTAGTCTCCGCGTCTTCTCCAGCGGCTTCTGGAATACCAGAAAATACCAGATTATCACGCATGCCACGAGCTTGTAGATCAATAACTGTTTCTTTTATTTTTTTTATTTTCTCTATTTAGCTGGGTAACATTGTCTGTGAGACATTTCAACGACTCCCTTAGCGTAGCATTTTCAGCAGCGAGCATTTCCACCTGCTGCTGGCTGAACTGAAGGATTTAAATTCCCGGTGAAGAATCTCCACCAAGGACAGCCTTGCATCGAAACTGGACAATCGTTGGTCGATTGACTCCAGTATGTCGACAATATCTTTGCCGGCTGGCAATGTTGTGCCAGGGGAATCTGCCAGGCGAAGTCTTTACGACGACGGCGTCTCAGATTTGGATGGGGAAGCTGCACTCTGGGCCTTCTTCATAACGAGATCCTGTAAGCATTGATCAATGTAATCTTGGAGAGCCTCTAAACTCTCCCCGTTGTTCTCCAGGGTGTTGGAGATGATTTAGACAAATGTTGTTAGTTATAAGACAATTGCTAAGTAAGGGCGATCGTGGCTGAAGAGTTGGGAGTTCGCCTTGTAATCGGAAGGTTGCCGGTTTGATCCCCGGCTTGGACAGTCTCGGTTGTTGTGTCCTTGGGCAAGACACTTCACCCGTTGCCTACTGGTGGTGGTCAGAGGGCCCGGTGGTGCCAGTGTCCGGCAGCCTCGCCTCTGTCAGTGCGCCCCAGGGTGGCTGTGGCTACAATGTAGCTTACCATCACCAATGGGTGGATGACTGGATATGTAAAGCGCTTTGGGGTCCTTAGGGACTAGTAAAGCGCTATATAAATACAGGCCATTTACCCTTTATTTGGTAATACTGAAGCTTAAAGGAATTTGTTCAAATCTAAACTACCATTTGCTTTAATTTTCCGCCAAAATCTCAGGCGTCTGACGTCAGTTACAACATGAGTCGCTTACCTTGTCCGTCACTTACCCTCGTCACTCTTCTGCAATATCAACCTGTACATCACCACTACAAGAGAGTTAATTAAAACATATTAAAAATGCCTGATATCTGAGAAAGAGTTCAAAGCTTGACAAACTTATTTGAGTAGAAATCTACTGGATCTTTTTTCCTGTGCTTGGCCTAAGTGTCCATGATTCCTCCACAGAGTGGACCAGCAGAGCTCAGAGGTTCCCAGTGGTCAGTCTGCCCAGCAGCATCAAACACACCTGGACTCCATATTTATGGTCTGTACATGTACAACAACTGCTTTATTATTAATATTAATAATCATACATTTATTTATAGCAACAACTACTTTTACATCTATTCTGTTCACAGTCATCTCCATGCTGCTCTTTGTAGACCAGTTGATTGTCAATGTCATGGTCTGGAGTCTGGTGACTCCGTGTTTATGTTTTGTGTTTATTAATATTAATAAATAATAGTGAGTTAGTTAGTTTTCGGGTTATTTGTTATCATTTATAGTGTTTAGGTGTTCTCTGTGCCTACCTTGTGTTGTGTCTAGTGTTCTTGGTTCTATGTTCAAGTTTCCTGTTTTAGTCCTAAGTAGATCCCAAAAGTTCATTCTGTTCATCTGGACATAGCGTTTTCAGTGGGAAAAATGTTTCGTCACTCATCCAAGTGACTTTTTCAGTCTCAGTTGACTGCAGGTTTCCCCAATCTCATAAACAGTACATTTGCACAATAACTGAAACTAGCACCACTGAATAAACAATGGGCTGGGAGGTCAGTTCCTTGATCATTAGTAATATTTTGCTTCCTCTCGGACTTGTATCATCTGATTAGTGTCAGCTGTGTCTCCCTCCTGTGTGCCATTTCTTCCTTTCCCCCTATGTGTATTTATAAAGTGTTCACCTCTGTTCCTCATTGGATTGTCTGCGTCACTTCCATTTGTCATCCCAGTTCATCATTCTGTTCATCTTCCTGCTTGTCATCCCCTGTGTTTCTTCCGTTTGTGTGCCCATGCCTCAGGTTTCTCATTCCCTGTTGTCAGGTTTTGCTTTGTTTCCTCACGTTCTTTAGTTTGTTTGTTTAGTAAACTGTTTCCAGTTTAGGTTTTGTTTTAAAAAACACTGTAAAGGTTTGCATTTAGTTGAAACTTCACCTTCATCTCCACTGTCTGAGCTTTGGTCCACTCCTCTCATTTCCCAATGATATGCAGATTGTGACAGTCAGTGTGTCCAACATGGATCTGATTTTTGGCTACATGATTTCAGTCTGATTTGTTCATTCATAAAGTATTCTGTTCTAGCTGCTGAAGGACAACATCATCACTTTTGTGAAGAATGAGCTGAAGAAGATCCAGAAGGTTCTGAGTCCAGATTACCTAGAATATGTACAAAGTCAGAGAGAGGATGATGAGCAGAGGAGGAACAGCAGAGAGGCATTTGTGAAAATAACACTTGACTTCCTCAATTCAATTCAATTTAATTTAATTCAATTCAATTCAATTTTATTTATATAGCGCCAAATCACAACAAAAGTCGCCTGAAGGTGCTTCATAGATAAAGAGAAAAACCCAACAATCATATGACCCCCTATGAGCAAGCGCTTTGGCGACAGTGGGAAGGAAAAACTCGCATTTAACAGGAAGAAACCTCCGGCAGAACCAGGCTCAGGGAGGGGCGGGGCCATCTGCTGCGACCGGTTGGGGTGAAAGAAGAAAAACAGGATAAAGACATGCTGTGGAAAAGAGACAGAGATTAATAACAGATATGATTCAATGCAGAGAGGTCTATTAAGAACATAGTGAGTGAGAAAGGTGACTGGAAAGGAAAAACTCAATGCATCATGGGAATCCCCGGCAGCTTACGTCTATTGCAGCATAACTAAGGGAGGATTCAGGGTCACCTGGTCCAGCCCTAACTATATGCTTTAGCAAAAAGGAAAGTTTTAAGCCTAATCTTGAAAGTAGAGATAGTGTCTGTCTCCTGAATACAAACTGGAAGCTGGTTCCACAGAAGAGGGGCCTGAAAACTGAAGGCTCCCCCTCCCATTCTACTTTTAAATACTCTAGGAACAACAAGTAGGCCTGCAGTGCGAGAGCGAAGTGCTCTAATAGGGTGATATGGTACTACAAGGTCATTAAGATAAGATGGGGCCTGATTATTTAAGAGCTTGTATGTGAGGAGCAGGATTTTTAATTCAACTCTGAATTTAACAGGGAGCCAATGAAGGGAAGCCAAAACAGGAGAAATCTGCTCTCTCTTTCTAGTCCCTGTCAGGACTCTTGCTGCAGCATTTTGGATTAACTGAAGGCTTTTCAGCGAGTTTTTTGGACATCCTGATAATAGTGAATTACAGTAGTCCAGCCTGGAAGTAATAAATGCATGAACTACTTTTTCAGCGTCACTCTGAGACAGGATATTTCTAATTTTAGAGATGTTGCGCAAATGGAAGAAAGCAGTCTTACATATTTAATCAATTATTGTAAATGTAAATGTTATCAGGAAATGATCAGACAACAGAGGGTTTTCAGGAAACACTGTTAAATGTCCAGTTTCTATGCCATATGTTAAAACAAGATCTAGAGTGTGATTAAAGTGGTGGGTGGGTTCTTTTACATTTTGAGAGAAACCAATTGAGTCTAATAACAGATTAAATGCCATGTTGAGGCTGTCATTTTTAGCATCTACATGGATGTTAAAATCACCCACAATAATTATTTTATCTGAGCTGAGCACTAAATCAGATAAAAAGTCTGAGAAATCAGAGAGAAACTCTGTGTAAGGCCCAGGTGGACGATAGATGATAACAAGTAAGACTGGTTTCTGAGTTTTACAGCTGGGGTGGACGAGGCTAAGCATCAGGCTTTCAAATGAATTAAAACTCTGTCTTGGTCTTTTGTTAATTAATAGGCTGGTGTGAAAAATTGCTGCCACACCGCCCCCTCGGCCTGTGCTTCGAGATTTCTGGTATTTAGAATGACTCGGGGGTGTTGATTCATTTAAACTAACATAATCATCCGGCTGCAACCAAGTTTCTGTAAGGCAGAGTAAATCGATTTGTTGATCAATTATTAAGTCATGTACTAACAGAGACTTGGAGGAGAGAGACCTAATATTTAATAATCCACATTTCACTGTTTTACTCTTTGGTTCAGATGTGGATACTGTATTGTTCTTTCTTTGTGATTTTTTATGTTTAAGTTGTTTATTGCTGGTTTTTAGTTTGTTTTTTGTCTGTTTGGGAGCTGACACAGTCTCAATGGAGATGGGTTTTTGGGGGGTAGCAGGAGGAGAGAAGCTGCAGAGAGGCGTGTAAGACTGCAACTCTGCTTCCTGGTCCCAACTCTGGATAGTCATATTTTGGGGGGTTTAATAAATTGGTCCATATTTCTAGAAATGACAGCTGCTCCATCCAAAGTGGGATGGATGCCGTCTCTCCTAACAAGACCAGGTTTCCTCCAGAAGGTTTGCCAATTATCTATGAAGCCCACATCGTTTCTGGGACACCACTCAGACAGCCAGCAATTTAAGGAGAACATGCGGCTAAACATGTCACTCCTGGTCTGATTGGGGAGGGGACCAGAGAAAACTACAGAGTCCCACATTGTTTTGGCAAAGTTGCACACCGATTCAATATTGATTTTAGTAACCTCCGATTGGCGTAACCGGGTGTCATTACTGCCGACGTGAATTATGATTTTACTGAATTTACGTTTACGCTTAGCCAGCAGTTTTAAATTTCCTTCAATGTCGCCTGCTCTGGCCCCTGGAAGACACTTGACTATGGTTGCCGGTGTCTCTAGCTTCACATGTCTGAGAACAGAATCACCAATCACCAGAGTTTGACCCCCGGCGGGTGTGTCGCCGAGTGGGGAAAAACGGTTAGACACATGAACAGATTGGTGGTGTACCTGGGGCTTCTGTTTAGGACTATGCTTCCTGCTCACCATCACCAAGCCACCCTCTTTCCCCAGCTGCTTGGGGTCTGCCGGGGAAAAGCTAGCGGGGCCTACGCTATCTTCGGCTGCACCAGCTACAGGGGCCTGGCTAGCTACGGGTGAATGAAGGGTGCGAAGCCGAGTCTCCAATTCAGTAATCCTGGCCTCCAGAGCTGCAAATATGCTACATTTGTTACAGATATCTTTACTGCTAAAGGAGGCAGAGGAGTAACTAAACATCTGACACAATGAGCAGGAAAGTGCAGGAGGGACAGGTGAAGTAGCCATGGTGCTAACGAGTCGGCTACGAGCTAAGCTAAGCTAGCGAAACAGTACAGAGACAGTGAGTGAATACGGCTATAAATTAGGTAGTGAGTACACAGAAAGTGTGCTTCGGATGAAGCACGTGAAGATTATACTATGAAAAAAAGAATGTATTTAAAAGTTTTTAATTAAATTGCTAAGCAGATAAGCTACTGAGAAACACCACTGTGTTTGAGCAGGAACAGGAAGTGATACTCTACCACAAAGCGAGCGAACACCAAGTGACAGCGCCACCAAGAGTCAAAAAAGTGGGCACGTGGCCATGTTTCCTGAGGAGAATGAAGCAGCAGGAGCTGGCTGACCATCTGCAGAGCAGTGAGATATTTCATAAGATATTATATGTTGCTCGATGAATGAATCATTTTACTTCATTTGAAGAAATAGTCAAAATGTATTTTCTCTATTGGGTCATTTAGGTACCTGCACAGGAAACATCAGGTGGTGTCATCGTAACCTTAAATCTGCCCTGAAGAAGAAGTTCCAGTATGTGTTTGAGGGCATCGCTAAAGCAGGAAACCCAACCCTTCTGAATCAGATCTACACAGAGCTCTACATCACAGAGGGAGGGACTGCAGAGGTCAATGATGAACATGAGGTCAGACAGATTGAAACAGCATCCAGGAAACCAGACAGACCAGAAACAACCATCAGGCAAGAAGACATCTTTAAAGCCTCACCTGGAAGAGATGAACCAATCAGAACAGTGCTGACAAAGGGAGTGGCTGGCATTGGGAAAACAGTCTTAACACAGAAATACACCCTGGACTGGGCTGAAGACAAAGCCAACCAGGACATCCAGTTCATATTTCCATTCACTTTCAGAGAGCTGAATGTGCTGAAAGAGGAAAAGTTCAGCTTGGTGGAACTTGTTCATCACTTCTTTAGTGAAACCAAAGAAGCAGGAATCTGCAGCTTTGAAGACTTCCAGGTTGTGTTCATCTTTGATGGTCTGGATGAGTGTCGACTTCCTCTGGACTTCCACAAAACTACAATCCTAACTGACCCTAGAAAGTCCACCTCAGTGGATGTGCTCCTGATAAACCTCATCAGGGGGAAACTGCTTCCCTTTGCTCACCTCTGGATAACCACACGACCTGCAGCAGCCAATCAGATCCCTCCTGACTGTGTTGACATGGTGACAGAGGTCAGAGGGTTCACTGACCCACAGAAGGAGGAGTACTTCAGGAAGAGATTCAGAGATGAGGAGCAGGCCAGCAGGATCATCTCCCACATCAAGACATCACGAAGCCTCCACATCATGTGCCACATCCCAGTCTTCTGCTGGATCACTGCTACAGTTCTGGAGGATGTGCTGAAAACCAGAGAGGGAGGACAGCTGCCCAAGACCCTGACTGAGATGTACATACACTTCCTGGTGGTTCAGGCCAAAGTGAAGAAGGTCAAGTATGATGGAGGAGCTGAGACAGATCCACACTGGAGTCCAGAGAGCAGGAAGATGATGGAGTCTCTGGGAAAACTGGCTTTTGATCAGCTGCAGAAAGGAAACCTGATCTTCTATGAATCAGACCTGACAGAGTGTGGCATCGATATCAGCGCAGCCTCAGTGTACTCAGGAGTGTTCACACAGATCTTTAAAGAGGAGAGAGGACTGTACCAGGACAAGGTGTTCTGCTTCATCCATCTGAGTGTTCAGGAGTTTCTGGCTGCTCTTCATGTCCATCTGACCTTCATCAACTCTGGACTCAATCTAATGGTAGAAGAACAAACAACCTCCAAGAAGTCTGAAACAAGAGAATCTGCAGAGAAACACTTTTATCAGAGTGCTGTGAACAAGGCCTTACAGAGTCCAAATGGACACCTGGACTTGTTCCTCCGCTTCCTCCTGGGTCTTTCACTGCAGACTAGTCAGTGTCTCTTACGAGGTCTCCTGACACAGACAGTAAGTAGCTCACAGACCAAAAAGGAAACAGTAAAGTACATTAAGGAGAAACTCCATGAGAGTCTGTATGCAGAGAAAACCATCAATCTTTTCCACTGTCTGAATGAACTGAATGATCATTCTTTAGTGGAGGAGATCCAACAGTACACAAGTTCAGGACGTCTCTCCTACGATAGAATTTCTCCTGCTCAGTGGTCAGCTCTGGTCTTCATCTTACTGTCATCAGAAAAAGATCTGGATGTGTTTGACCTGAAGAAATACTCTGCTTCAGAGGAGGCTCTTCTGAGGCTGCTGCCAGTGGTCAAAGCCTCCAACAAAGCTCTGTGAGTCAATAAGTGTTCAGACTTTTATTTATAACTAATCTAATGCATAACACAATGTGTTATGGCCACTTAAAATTACAAGCATATTTATTTAAATGATCATCAGCACAAAATAAAGTACATTTTATTTAATGTTTAATAGCAGCGGCAAATGTCAGAGTTTCTTAAATATTTTTGGGGATCAGTTTTTATCAAAGTCATTCAGAATCATCCTGTAAGTTAGTAAACTTTATTTATACAGCAGCTTTTACAGGTGAAAAACCGTGAAGTGCTTTACAATAGAAACAGGCAATAAAAACACAGAACATAAAAACATAAAACAGTAAACATTTAACCTCCTTTAACATACAGCCTATAACTAGTTAAAGGCCAATCTGAATAAGTGAGTCTGAATAACTGAGTTAGTGGGACCATTAACATCCTTTGTCTGGAAGATCTCAGACTGTGAGAAGAGCTGTCGGATTCTCGAAGGTCAGAAATATACACTGGGGCTTGACCACACAGGGCTCTAAAAGTAAGGACTGAGATTTTAAATGAATTCTAACATGAACTGGTTACCAGTGTAAAGAGATTAAACTGTGAGCAATGTCCAGTCTGTTTCACGTGCTGGTTAAAAGCCTAGCAGCAGCATTCTGTACTGACTGAAGAGTTTCAAGACTGTGATGGAGCCACAGGTGATAATCATTAACTCCCTCATTCCTCCTCTGGTCTTATTGCTCTGCATCAGTGCACTGCTCAATTGAAGATGAGTTCACTTCTAAATGTTAAAATGAGCCTCACCAGTACAGTTCCCCAGGATCTGCAGCTGCTGGCAAATTGAATAATATTCCTTGTGTTCCTTCTGGTTTCCTGTTGTTAGAGATTCTTTATTTGTCAGTCTCTCTAATGTCATCACTTTCCGTTTGAATGTACACAGTCTGCAATACCCATAAAAACCCAGAGGACACTGACATTTACACTGTGCAGTATGAGTCATGAGACTTCATCTCACTGCTTTGTGAAGGACTCTGATGTAAGGACCATTCAGTGTATCAGCTTTGCAGAACACATTTACATTAAAAGTTTACTTCCCCTCTGCAAATCGCTACCTTATTGTGGTGGAGGGGTTTGTGTGTCCCAGGGATCCCGGGATCTGGACCCTGTCTCAGTCCGGAGTTGCCCCTGGTGAGAGGCAGCTGGCTGGGGTGGGTATTCTAGTATCTCTTCGGCTTGCTCCTTGTACATTGGGGTTCTTCCCAGTGGATGAGAGGGTTTGTTTCCTGCACCTTCGGTTCGGGGAATGGGTACTGACTGTCATCTGCGCTTATGCATCAAGTGGGAGCTCAGAGTACCCAGCCTTCTTGGAGTCCCTGGGTGGGGTGCTGGAGGGTGCTCTCCCTGGAGACTCTGTTGTCCTTCTGGGAAACATCAATGCTCACATAGGCAACGACAGTGAGACCTGAAGGGGTGTGATTGGGAGGAACGGCCTTCCTGATCCGAACCAGAGTGGTATTTTGTTATTGGACTTCTGTGCAAACCACAGTTTGGCCGTAACAAACACCGTGTTCGAACATAAGAGTGTGCATAAGTGCACGTGGCACCAGGACGCTCTAGGCATCAGGTCAATGATTTTGTAATCGTATCACCAGACCTGCGACCATATGTTCTCGATACTTTGGTAAAGAGAGGGGCTGAGAGGGGCTTGATTTCTTAATAGAGAGCACCAAAGCCCCCCCAGCTATGTTCTTTGATGAAAGAAGGGTGGGAAAAAATCAATTATCTCTCCAGTTGCTAAGACCACAAAACCTACATCATTAAATGATTTTAGGCCTGTTGCTTTAACATCCTTAGTGATGAAGTCCTTTGAAAAACTTGTCAGGAAGGAGATCCTGCAGCAAGCAGAGAAGCTTATAGACCCACTACAATTTGCATACAGGCCTCGTAGAGGTGTTGATGATGCAGTGGTCACTCTGTTGAACTTCCTCTATTGCCATCTTGATGGCGCCAAAGCTCACGCTCGGCTCTTATTTATTGATTTTTCTTCAGCTTTTAATGCTATCCAGCCACATCTTTTAGTTGATAAACTTCTTAACCAGTTTAAACTTGATTTTGATCTCATTGGTTGGATTTTAGACTTTTCAACTGACAGATCTCAGTGTGTGAGGGTAAACGGTTGTTTTTCCAAACAGCTGAACTCTTCTACTGGCTCACCACAAGGTTGTTGTCTCTCTCCTCTACTTTATATTTTGTACACTAATGACTGTCGCAGTACACAGGCTAACAGGCATTTCATTAAATATGCAGATGACACAGTCATTGTAAGCCTCCTTCATGGTGAAGAGGATTCCCATGGGCCTGTTGTGGATGAGTTCGTTTCGTGGTGTGATCAGTCCTTCTTAATTAACACCTTGAAAACCAAGGACATGGTTATTGACTTCAGGAAGACATCCCCCCATCCTGCACTAACAGTGGTAAATGGTGCTGCCATTGAACTGGTGGATAGTAATAAGTATTTGGGGGTTGTTCTTGATAAGACTCTGTCCTTTGAGTCACATCTTGCTGCTACAGTAAAAACGGTTCAACAAAGACTGTACTTTTTAAGGAGATTGAGAGGTTTCAATGTTTCATCTGAAATAGTGAATCTTTTTTATAAAAGTTTTATTGAATCTGTTTTAACTTTCTGTATCATTGCTTGGTACGGTAATATGTCCCTGAATAATAAGACCAGACTTAGCAACCTGGTTAAAGTGGCTGGTCAGATTTCAGGGAGGTCTCAGGTCCAGCTTGTGGACTTCTATAACAGGCAGGTGCAACCTGTGTCCTGTTGTGTTCAGATCATCCTCTCTTTATTGATTTTCAACTGCTTCCGTCAGGTCGTCGTTACAAAGTGCCTGCAGTGAAGACAAAGAGACATAGATTGTCTTTTCTACCTACTGCTATTATCATAGTTAATAACACTAAACCATAAGTGTTGTTGCATTGCACATTGCACTTTTTTGATGATAAAATCTAGGTTGTTTTCTCAGGCTTATATTATATTATATTATATTATATTATATTATATTAATTCTTTTTGTGTGTGTATGTGATGTGTTGGTTGTCTGTTTGTTTGTTTGTATGGACATACTGCAAACCAATTTCCCGTTAGGGACAATAAAGTTACCATTGAACCACCACTGAGCTGTCAAATGATCACCACCTGGTGGTGAGTTAGGTCAAGTGGCGGGGGAGGATGCTGGACAGACCTGGTGCACTTAAACGTATAGTGAGGGTGCGCTGAGAATGCCCAGCAGAGGCCCCAGTCCATGAGATCTTCAATGCACACCTCTAGCAGAGCTTCAACAGCATTCCGAGGGAGACATTGAGTCCGAATGGACCATGTTCAGCACCTCCATTGCCAAAGCTGCTGCACTGAGCTGCGGCCGCAAAATGGTCGGTTCCTGTCGTGGTGGTAACCCCCAAACCAAATGGTGGACACCAGAGGTGAAGGGAGCCACCAGGCTAAAGAAGGAGTCCTATTGTGGGACTCTGGAGGCAGCTGATAGGTACTGACAGGCCAAGTGGAATGTTGTTTGTGCAGTGGCTGAAGCAAAAACTTGGTTGTGGGAGGATTTCGGAGAGGCCATGGAAAAAGGCTTTCGGACTGACTCGAAGAGATTCTGGCAAACCATCAGGCAACTCAGGAGGGGAAAGCGTTCCACCTGCACTGTGTATAGTGCTGGTGGAGTGCTTCTGACTTCGACTGAAAATTGTCAAGCGGTGGAAGGCATACTTCGAGGAGCTCCTTAATCCCACTGGCACATCTTCTGTGGAGGAAGCAGAGTCTGGGATGACCTGCCAATCTCCGGGGTTGAGGTCACTGAGGCAGTTAAACAACTCCTTGGTGGCAGAGCCCCTGGGTTGGACGAGGTCCGCCCTGAGCTCCTGAAGGCTCTGAATGTTGTAGGGCTGTCCTGGTTGACACGTCTCTACAGTGTTGTGTGGAGATCAGGGGTGGTAACTTTAGACAGGCAGACTGGGGTGGTGCTCCCCATTTTTAAGAAGGGGGACTGGAGGGTGTTTTCCAACTATAGGGAGATCACATTTCTCAGCCTCCCTGGGGAAGTCTATGCCAGGGTGTCGGGTCCGTTAGTCGAACCATGGATACTGGAGGAACGCAGTTTTCGTCCTGATTGTGGATCACTGTACCAGCGCTTTATCTGCTCAAGCATCCTTGAGGGTGCATGGGAGTTTGACCAACGAGTCTACATGTGTTTTGTGGACTTGGAGAAGGCATTTGACTGTGTTCCTCAGGGTGTCCTGTGGGAGGTTCTGTGGGAGTACGGGGTGTCTGGCCCATTGCTACAAGCTGGAGGAGGTGGCTGGGGAGAGGGAGGTCTGGGGTTCTCTATTTAGGCTGGTGCCCTCACGACGTGGCCCCAGATAAGCGGAAGGATGGATAAAAGTTTACTTGTTCAGTCTTCCAGAATCTCTAGATCATATCTTGACCTTATTAGAATCAAAGGACTTTTGCAGTCCTTGAGTCTAACTAGCTCTCTCTCACAAGGATCTGAGGCCGCCTTCCATCTGATTGGTGAATGCTTACAGACTTATCACCTGATCACTGTATGAGGAGTCATCACTTGTTTTCATTTAGCATTTTATTTTATGAGCAAGCTACAGGTCTTTGTCTTTTTCCCTGCATAAATATACAGGGAGTGCAGAATTATTAGGCAAGTTGTATTTTTGAGGAATAATTTTATTATTGAACAACAACCATGTTCTCAATGAACCCAAAAAACTCATTAATATCAAAGCTGAATGTTTTTGGAAGTAGTTTTTAGTTTGTTTTTAGTTTTAGCTATTTTAGGGGGATATCTGTGTGTGCAGGTGACTATTACTGTGCATAATTATTAGGCAACTTAACAAAAAACAAATATATACCCATTTCAATTATTTATTTTTACCAGTGAAACCAATATAACATCTCCACATTCACAAATATACATTTCTGACATTCAAAAACAAAACAAAAACAAATCAGCGACCAATATAGCCACCTTTCTTTGCAAGGACACTCAAAAGCCTGCCATCCATGGATTCTGTCAGTGTTTTGATCTGTTCACCATCAACATTGCGTGCAGCAGCAACCACAGCCTCCCAGACACTGTTCAGAGAGGTGTACTGTTTTCCCTCCTTGTAAATCTCACATTTGATGATGGACCACAGGTTCTCAATGGGGTTCAGATCAGGTGAACAAGGAGGCCATGTCATTAGTTTTTCTTCTTTTATACCCTTTCTTGCCAGCCACGCTGTGGAGTACTTGGACGCGTGTGATGGAGCATTGTCCTGCATGAAAATCATGTTTTTCTTGAAGGATGCAGACTTCTTCCTGTACCACTGCTTGAAGAAGGTGTCTTCCAGAAACTGGCAGTAGGACTGGGAGTTGAGCTTGACTCCATCCTCAACCCGAAAAGGCCCCACAAGCTCATCTTTGATGATACCAGCCCAAACCAGTACTCCACCTCCACCTTGCTGGCGTCTGAGTCGGACTGGAGCTCTCTGCCCTTTACCAATCCAGCCACGGGCCCATCCATCTGGCCCATCAAGACTCACTCTCATTTCATCAGTCCATAAAACCTTAGAAAAATCAGTCTTGAGATATTTCTTGGCCCAGTCTTGACGTTTCAGCTTGTGTGTCTTGTTCAGTGGTGGTCGTCTTTCAGCCTTTCTTACCTTGGCCATGTCTCTGAGTATTGCACACCTTGTGCTTTTGGGCACTCCAGTGATGTTGCAGCTCTGAAATATGGCCAAACTGGTGGCAAGTGGCATCTTGGCAGCTGCACGCTTGACTTTTCTCAGTTCATGGGCAGTTATTTTGCGCCTTGGTTTTTCCACACGCTTCTTGCGACCCTGTTGACTATTTTGAATGAAACGCTTGATTGTTCGATGATCACACTTCAGAAGCTTTGCAATTTTAAGACTGCTGCATCCCTCTGCAAGATATCTCACTATTTTTGACTTTTCTGAGCCTGTCAAGTCCTTCTTTTGACCCATTTTGCCAAAGGAAAGGAGGTTGCCTAATAATTATGCACACCTGATATAGGGTGTTGATGTCATTAGACCACACCCCTTCTCATTACAGAGATGCACATCACCTAATATGCTTAATTGGTAGTAGGCTTTCGAGCCTATACAGCTTGGAGTAAGACGACATGCATGAAGAGGATGATGTGGACAAAATACTCATTTGCCTAATAATTCTGCACTCCCTGTATAGTTTTTTATTCACCAGAAATAGTAATACACGCTGACATTTGTCTTTCTTGTAAAGGTTCAACATATGAAAAATTTAAATGGATTACAAACCATTTCTGATCAAGTGACCACTTTTTCAAATTGTGTTTTTGGTTTGATTTTTTTTTTCTAGTCTGAGTGTCTCTAAACTCTCAGAGAGAGGCTGTGAAGCTCTGTCCTCAGTTCTCAGCTCCCAGTCCTCTACTCTGAGAGAGCTGGACCTGAGTATAAACACCCTGCATGATTCAGGAGTGAAACTTCTGTGTGCTACAGTGGAGAGTCCAGAGTGTACCCTGGAAACGCTCAGGTCAGATCAACTAATATTCTGAATTCTTTATAAATTAAGATAAGTTGTTAATTAAAATTCAAAGCAAATCAAGGTCAACTTTTAGTGTTGTTTTTACTAAGTACATGAGACAGATCTTTTGATTCTGAAGTTATGGTAGCCTGCCACATTTCTAATCTCTTTAACATCAGAGAACAAGGACTTTAAAAAATGCTCTTCTCCCCCAGACTGAGTCTTTGTAATTTGTCAGAGAGAAGCTACGAAGCTTTGTCCTCAGTTCTCAGCTCCCAGTCCTCTAGTCTCAGAGAGCTGGATCTGAGTAACAATGACCTGCAAGATTCGGTAGTGAAGCTGCTTTCTGCAGGACTGAGAAGTCCACACTGTAAACTTAGGTGAGATCAAGTAATATTGTGCTTTTCATCAATTGGCAGAATGAACCAATATGAATACACTGCTTGAAAAAAAAGATAATGAAAATAAAGGAACACCTTTTAGTCAGAGTATAGCATCAAGTCAGTTAAACTGCTGCAACATTTTTATAATCATTTATTTAGCAGAGAGAATTATTGATCAATGTCAGCTGCTTTGATGCTAATACACTGTCCTCACTGTACTGCCAGTGTTAATGCACATGGAGTCCAATTGCCATTTGCCATAAAATCGCAGAATTGATTAAGCATTATCCTGACTACCATTTTGGTATTTTATTGTTGTTGTTCCTTTTTCTGTTGAGCAGTGTATTTTAGCCAGTAAAGGTCAGTGTCATCCATTTGTTGTATCTTAGTAAGGCTTAAAGGACTCCTGAAAAAAATGGATTAAATGCTAAATCTAATAACTCTTCAATGCGCCCTCATTACACTTCAAAAACAGTGTTTGTTTAATGTTAACCTTTTATTTTTCAGACTGAGTCACTGTCAGATCTCACGGAGAAGCTATGAAGCTCTGTTCTCAGTCCTCAGCTCCAAGTCCTCTAGTCTGAGAGAGCTGAACCTGAGTAACTCTGACCTGCAGGATTCAGGAGTGATGCTTCTGTCCTTTGGAGTGAAGAGTCCACATTGTAAAATGGATACTCTTAGGTCAGAATTAAAAATTTTCCTCTTCAAAGCATTTAAAATCTTATTTATATTACTGAATAAACAGTAACTTGATAAAAATTTCTTAATGTAGGAATCAGTGTCTGAGGTTATTAGTGATATATGTTCATTTTCTGTCTTTCATTTGCAATGAAATGTCAAATCTGATCCTCGGAGTCAAAAATCTTTATGTCAGCAGGGTTTCATCCACCAAACCTTTCAGTTTGATTTCTGGCTGTATTCTGGAGGTTTTTACAGAGCTGTTCGTTGAAGAAACTGATTTACAGAACATTTTAGTAATAAAAAATATGGTCAAATGGATTAGTTCTGACTGAAAATACTAAATCTAATTTCTGGTCTTTAAAATGGACATTTGCACACATTTTAGAGATCAACCTTTCACAGGTACAGATGTTGCAGCTGTGGCCAAGTACTTGTGTGCAGTCGAGGCCGTGCTGCATGTTTGGAACAGCACTCCAATGGACAGACCTCTGTACTGATGGTGGGCTCTGCTCTGTATCCACCACACTGTTCTCAGCTGAGTCTTCCTCCTGTACACACTCTGATGAAGCAGCCAATAGGGCCAACTTTTTCTCTGGTGGCTCGGATGTTGTTGCTTCCACAGGTTTCTCTCCAACAACCCTCCGTTCCTTGAGTAAGTTGGTGACTGAGGCCAAAACTTCAGCCCTCTCAGATCTGGATAAACACTTGAGGTCCTTGAATTTGGCTTCAGTGCAGCAGCAATTTTCAGATATACAAATGTCCACTCCAGCTGTAGTTGCCATGGCAACCTTGGTGTTGTGAGGACGTTCCTGAGCGGCTGCTTGTTTCTGCAGATCATGTCCAGAGTGGATGGAAGTCCATCTGGTTGGACTGTCTTGTATTAGTGACTTTTTCTTTTGTCCATGTTCAATTTGTTGCTGTTCTAATTCTGCAGCGTTTGCTGGACTGTGTTTAAAGTGGCCCACAACCTTTGTGCACTTGGCCAGGACATTGTCAAACTCACTGTTCTGCAGAGATACTGTGACAGAACGCTGGAGAACGTGCACGATGCAGGGACGTGTTCAAAGGCAGACGTCTGGCAGCAACCATCATATTTCTTGCACTATCTGTACTGAGTGGGCTGACTTTATTTCAAATGTCCCAGTGCTGTGCAACATGAATGAAATGTTCTGCACATTTCAGTCAAATGTCTCTGTTTTCATTACAGTCAGAGCATGTGAACGCAGCTCCCACTCTTCATTAATATCATGTACTGTAAATCCGAGGTAACTATGGTCACCCAGCCACATCCAGTAGCCTCCAGAGAGACCAACAGCTGGTGCACTTTGTAAAATAATTGTTGTTGTTAATCAATTAATGAGTTAACGAGATAATAACAGGTTAACCTGCCCTAATAATTAGACTTTGGTGACAAACTGATGTGATCTCCATGTTTCCTTTGTTGGACTGTGGGCGAGTGTCAGAACTGAATGTACTAACATGTAGTGTTTATATATGTGTCAGTTCCAGTTTTAGAGCTCTAAAGTGCAGCTATCATGTTAGGAATATGTTAGAAATAGACAGTAACACTGAGTTCAAATCTTTATTACCCCTCACTGCATTCTTGATGTTCATGAATTCAGCAGGTTCATGATTGTCTGCAGCATTAATCTCATATTTCCATCTAAAGTTTTGAATTTGACTGTTTGATGTTCTTTATGATCTCTAGCACCAGTACCCTTCCCCTCTGTTTTACTTTCTCCCTTTCTTTCTTTCTCTTCCTCCCTTTCTGTTAGGATGCCTGGGTCGTTGACCCAGGGTTTTGAGTTTATTATTTTATTTATTATTTGTAGTCTTTGGTTTCTTTGTTAGAGTTCTGTCTTATGGTTTATGTCTCTGTGTTCTCAAGTTGTTCTGTCTCCCCTGTCAGCTGGATCCCCTTGTCAAGTTCGCGTCTCTGTGTTATGTTTCCTGTTTTACTTTGAAAGTCCGTGTCTCATGTAAATGTGTCTGGTTTTGCTTCCTTTGTCTCGTTAGGCCTGATTTACCCCAGCTCTGTTTCCCTCCTGTTACCCATTCCCTGATTGCTCCCTCTGTGTATTTAAACCCTGTCTTTCTCTGTGTCTGTGTTGTGATCTACCCTTATCTTGCTGTGTGTGTGTGTGTGTGTGTGTGTGTGTGTGTGTGTGGTGTGTGTGTGTGTGTGTGGTGTGTGTGTGTGTGTGTGTGTGTGTGTGTGTGGTGTGTGTGTGTGTGTGTGTGTGTGTGTGTGTGTGTTTTTACGTGTTTACGTGTGTGTTTACGTGTGTGTTTACCTTGGAGTCTCAGTTTTGTTACTTTTTTGGAGTTCAGCATTAAAGCTGTATTTAAGTTCACCTTTTGTCTCCGAGTGTCTGCACTTTGGGTCCTTTTCCTGCCTGCACACAGCCGTTTCATAACACTTTCTGTCTAATTGATTGTCCAAATTTTAATAACTTAAAAAAATAAAATAAACAAACAGTAATAATTTAGATCAGTCAAGTGGACCAAAAGGAGTTCTTCCTTCCCACCATCACCAAGTGCTGCTCACAGTGGATTGTCTGATGATTGGGGCTTTCTCTCTAATATTGTAGGCTGTTACCTTACACTGCTAAACAGCTTGAGATGACTGCTGTTGTCTGTTGGGATTTGAACCTTATAAATTAAGTTAAATTGAATGGATGTAAATGGATAGGTGTTATTGTATGACAAACAGAAAATGATTATTGACAGATGGATTGTTGTTCTGTGTGTCTGCAGTCTGTCAGGCTGTCTGATCACAGAGGAAGGCTGTACTTCTCTGGCCTCAGCTCTGAGCTCCAACCCCTCCCATCTGAGAGAGCTGGACCTGAGCTACAATCATCCAGGTGACTCAGGAATGAAGCTGCTGTCGGCTGGACTGAAGGATCCAGGCTGGAGACTGGACACTCTCAGGTATGGAGAGAATGTCTGATAGATGATGAAGAGCAGGAAACATTTCCTGTGTCCTTCACTCACTTCCTGTTTGTTTCCTACAGATGACACATGAGCAATCACACATGCAGGAATATTTTCAGGGACAGACACACTAGTCTAGCTGGATAGTACATGAGTCTGTTTGCAGGAACATTAATGATAACTGATAAGTTATGTTGAGAGTTTCATTCAAAGTAGACCTACAGTTAGGTCCATAAATATTTGGACAGAGACAACATTTTTAATTTTGGTTACCATGGTGAATTTTGAATGAAAAAAATCAGATGCAGTTTAAGTTCAGACTTTCAGCTTTAATTCAGTGGGTTGAACAAAAAGATTGTATAAAAATGTGAGGAACAATAAAATAATTGGATGAAAATATAAGAAAAATAAAATGTTCATTTCTAATACTTGGTTGAAAACCCTTTGTTGGCCAATGAGAGCCTGACGTCTTGAACTCATGGACATCACCAGATGCTGGTTTCCTCCTTTTTAATGCGCTGCCAGGCCTTTACTGCAGCATTAAGTTGCTGTGTGTTTGTGGGTCTTCCTGTCCAAAGTTTAGTCTTCAACAAGTAAATTGCTCAGTTGGGTTAAGCATAGATTTTGTCATTCCTAATAGTGCAGCAGTTTCTCAGAGGTTTTTTTTTTCTTGTCAAAGCTTAAGGATGGCTTGTTTCACCTACATGGAGAGCTACTTTGGCTGCATGTTATCTGTTTACAGCAAAATGTTCCAAAAGCAAGCACCATACCTCAAATCCACCCCCTGACTTTTGTCTGCTTAATAGATGATGACATAGCCAAGGAATTGTTCTCTCCTGCCCATGAAATGGATGATGAATCAGTTGTCCAATTATTTTTGATCTCTTTAAAAAGAGCAACCTTTTGGGTTTCAGTAAACAGGTAAAAAAAAACTTGTGTCAGTGTCCAAATATGTATTGACCTGAGTGTAAATAAAAAAGCACTATTGCATCTGAGATGATCAAAATCCAGCTGTAGTTGAGCTGCAAGAAAACGTTTCATGTTCCAGCTGTGCCACATTTCATATTCATTTAAAATTAGGCTTCAAAGTGAGGATGACTGATTTTGTTAGACACCTGTTTCCATGAGTCCTCTCTCCTTTTGTCCCTTCCTTGGCTCCTCTGCTCACAGCTCTGGTGGGAGGGGCTAAGATGTGCGGAGAGCAGTGCAGGATGAACAAAGTGAGGAATGAGAAAGGGGCACAGACTGAAAAGCTTGATGACCTTAGGCAGGTCTATGGGACAGACAGTAAATTTATCATGTTTGAATCAGTGAGTGAGATGAAGAGTGATGGTGGAGATGGACTACATACACAGGAGGCTGGCACTGAAATAATCTGTATAAAAGGTGAATTAATACTGAGGACAGGTGAAAGATGCAGAGGAAGGTGAGGAAGTGACAAAAGGAGCCTTTATTGACCAAAAGATAAAAGTCCAACATCAGGAAACACAAAGTCCATTGAACAGAAAACAGTCCAAAGGAAGAGGGTCCTAATGCGATTGGTAACTGCGATAGACTGTTCAGGTTACTGTGTTGAAGTAACTTCATCCTGGCAGCGTGTGCTATTTTGAACTGTATTTGTTTACAATTTGGAAAGTCAAGTTTGCTGAATGAACTATGAGCAGTTTGAATCAGTTATATTTCATTCAATACAGTGGTGTATTGACAGACCCAGGATCAGTCCAAATCAGCAGTTTGATCCACGTATGGATTGAAGTGTATTTGTGAAAATGTTAGACTGTTTCTTTATCAGTGTCTAACAGTATGTGTATGAGAGCCATGTAATGTCCATGTGTGCATGCTGACTGTGCTGCTCTGACCCCTCCTCCTTTCAGGGTGGAGCCTGCTGGAGTCCGATGGTTGAGACCAGGTCTGAGGAAGTGTAAGTGTGTTTTTAATGGGATTCATGAAAACAAAGCAGCGCACATTCAACCATCTTCATCATGTCAGGAGTCATCATCAAAGTGTCAATCAATGAACAGATGATGGATCAATAACTGCAGCTGGATTGTGTTTGTTCTCTCCATCAGATTCCTGTCAACTCACAATCGACACAAACACAGTGAACACAAACCTCCAGCTGTCTGACAACAACAGGAAGGTGTCACAAGTGAAGGAGGTTCAGTCATATCCTGATCATCCAGACAGATTTGAACTTCCTCAGCTGCTGTGTAGAAATGGTCTGACTGGTCGCTGTTACTGGGAGGTCGAGTGGAGAGGAAACGTTTTCATATCAGTGAGTTACAGAAGAATCAGAAGGAAAGGAGGCAGTAAAGACTGTAGGTTTGGTAAAAATGATCAGTCCTGGCGTCTGAGTTGCTCTGATTTTTGTCCTCGTTCTGTCTGGCACAATAACAGACAAACATCCATCTCCTCCTCCTCCTCCTCCTCCTCCTCCTCCTCCTCTTCTGTCTCTAACAGAGTAGCAGTGTATGTGGACTGTCCTGCTGGCACTCTGTCCTTCTACAGAGTCTCCTCTGACACTCTGATCCACCTCCACACCTTCAACACCACATTCACTCAAACTCTTTATCCTGGGTTTAGGTTCTGGTCTCCTGGTGCCTCAGTGTGTCTGTGATAAGTTGAGTGTAAAGTGATGAGGCAACACATTCTCCTGCATTGTAAACAAATACAGTTACACAATTCCATCTCCTCAATAGGTACACACTTTGACCAAAAGAAATCGGTCAGATCTGCAGGTGGGGAGAGTCAACAGAGATTTACTCACCATGTGGATTTCGTTCTTCCTTGTGCTGTTAGTGGTGTGCGCCCATGAGACTTTATATTTGTGTTGTTTGCCCTGTTTATTCTTTGCTGTGGACATTGTCCTCCGGGATTTAAACTTCACTTTTAACAGGAAGAAACCTCCGGCAGAACCAGGCTCAGGGAGGGGCGGGGCCATCTGCTGCGACCGGTTGGACTGAGAGAAGGAAAACAGGATAAAGACATCCTGTGGAAGAGAGACAGAGATTAATAACAGATATGATTCAATGCAGAGAGGTCTATTAACACATAGTGAGTGAGAAAGGTGACTGGAAATGAAAAACTCAATGCATCATGGGAATCCCCCGGCAGCCTACGTCTATTGCAGCATAACTAAGGGAGGATTCAGGGTCACCTGGTCCAGCCCTAACTATATGCTTTAGCAAAAAAGAAAGTTTTAAGCCTAATCTTGAAAGTAGAGATAGTGTCTGTCTCCTGAATACAAACTGATGATAAGATGGGGCCTGATTATTTAAGACCTTGTATGTGAGGAGCAGGATTTTGAATTGAATTCTGGATTTAACAGCAAGCCAGTGAAGGGAAGCCAAAACAGGAGAAATCTGCTCTCTCTTTCTAGTCCCTGTCAGTACCCTTGCTGCAGCATTTTGGATTAACTGAAGGCTTTTCAGGGAGTTTTTAGGACTTCCTAATAATAATAAATTACAGTAGTCCAGCCTGGAAGTAATAAATGCATGAACTAGTTTTTCAGCGTCACTCTGAGACAGGATATTTCTAACTTTAGAGATGTTGCGCAAATGGAAGAAAGCAGTCTTACATATTCTTTTAATATGTGCGTTGAAAGACATGTTCTGGTCAAAAATGACTCCAAGGTTCCTCACAGCATTACTGGAGGCCAAGGTAATGCCATCCAGAGTAAGAATCTGGTTAGATACCATATTTCTGGTCTTTATGTCTTTAAGACATTCCTGCAGTTTAACTAATTGGTGTGTGTTACCGGGCTTCATGGATAGATAGAGCTGCGTGTCATCTGCATAGCAGTGAAAATTTATGCAATGTCTTCTAATGATCCTGCCTAAGGGAAGCATGTATAATGTAAATAGAATTGGTCCTAGCACTGAACCCTGAGGAACACCATAATAGACCTTAGTGTGTGAAGAGGACTCTTCATTTACATGTACAAATTGGAGTCTATTAGATAGATATGATGCAAACCACTGCAGCACAGTACCTGTAATACCTACAGCATGTTCTAATCGCTCTAATAGGATATTATGATCAACAGTATCGAACGCAGCACTGAGGTCTAGCAGGACAAGCACAGAGATGAGTCCACTGTCAGAGGCCATAAGAAGATCATTTGTAACCTTCACTAAAGCTGTTTCTGTGCTGTGATGAGCTCTGAAACCTGACTGAAACTCTTCAAATAAGCCATTCCTCTGCAGATGATCTGTTAGCTGTTTGACAACTACTCTTTCAAGGATGTTTGATATGAAAGGAAGTTTGGAGATTGGCCTATAATTAGCTAAGACTGCTGGGTCTAGAGATGGCTTTTTAAGTAAAGGTTTAACTACAGCCAGCTTGAAGGCCTGTGGTACATAGCCGATTATTAGAGATAGGTTGATCATATTTAAGATTGAAGAATTAATTAATGGCAGGACTTCTTTGAGCAGTTTTGTAGGAATGGGGTCCAAAAGACACGTTGATGGTTTGGAGGAATTAATTATTGAAGTTAACTCAGAAAGATCAATTGGAGAAAAAGAGTCTAACTTAACATCGATGGTACTAAAAGTAGCTGTAGATAATATTACATCTGTGGGATGATTATTGGTAATTTTTTCTCTAATGATAAGAATTTTATTTGTGAAGAAGTTCATGAAGTCATTACTAGTTAACGTTAAAGGGATTGTTGGCTCAGTAGAGCTCTGACTGTTTGTCAGCCTGGCTACAGTGCTGAAGAGAAACCTGGGGTTGTTCTTATTTTCTTCAATCAGTGACGAATAGTAAGATGTTCTGGCTTTGCGGAGGGCTTTCTTATAAAGCAACAAACTATTTCTCCAGGCTAAATGATGCTCCTCTAAATTTGTGATACGCCATTTCCTCTCCAGCTTACGAGTTATCTGCTTTAGGCTACATGTTTGAGAATTATACCACGGAGTCAGGTACTTCTGATTTGAGGCCTTAGTTTTCACAGGAGCTACAGTATCCAGAGTCGTATGTAGTGAGGAGGTAAAATTATTAACAAGATAATCGACCTCTGTTGGAGTAGCATTCAGATAGCTGCTCTGCTCTATGTTGGTACAGGGCATTGAAGATGATAACAGTGGGTGGATTATATTCTTAAACTTAGTTACAGCGCTTTCAGAAAGACATCTACTGTGATAAAGTCTACTCTCCACTGCTGTGTAATCAATTATTGTAAATGTAAATGTTATCAGGAAATGATCAGACAGCAGAGGGTTTTCAGGAAACACTGTTAAATGTTCAGTTTCTATGCCATATGTTAAAACAAGATCTAGAGTGTGATTAAAGTGGTGGGTGGGTTCTTTTACATTTTGAGAGAAGCCAATTGAGTCTAATAACAGATTAAATGCGATGTTGAGGCTGTCATTTTTAGCATCTACATGGATGTTAAAATCACCCACAATAATTATTTTATCTGAGCTGAGCACTAAATCAGATAAAAAGTCTGAGAAATCAGAGAGAAACTCTGTGTAAGGCCCAGGTGGACGATAGATGATAACAAGTAAGACTGAGTTCTGAATGTCCATTTTAAAGTGGTCGTGTGTAGGATTGTGTTTCCTTCCTTTGTGCAGTTCTTACAGTAAACATGTTTGAATGTTTCCTGTTCCCCTGATGCTTCTTCCTGTTGGATAAAGTTGGTTTGAATAACATGTTCTTATAGGTTTCAATGAACTTCAAACTGGGATCCACTTACAAAACTGTCTCATTTTATTGGAACGATCCACATTTGCATCCATTCACGGTACATTTGACATCTGAACACGTTTGTACACATGATGAAAGGACAGATGGTGTTTGTGTGTCCTTCTTAAACTTAGTGTGAATGTTTCATCATGTAGAACTACTTAGAACAAAGTCTTTGGGAACATTTGGAGAACACGTTTAGGAAAGTAACATCCTGGTAGAACATTTTCTTAAAGCAAAGCAGAGCTGCAACATGACTGTGAGGATTCACAATAATAAAGTCACAATACTTTATTATTATGAAGACTAAAGTGCACCTTAATGCTGCCAATGAATACACATGTTCTTTGTGAAAGCATGAGCACAGCTGACATGCACCACACTGACCCCACTCGCCCCATTTCTTCATCCACTTCTTGCTCTTGTGCTTGAAATGAGACGCAGACGCAGCAAAAGTCAGAGGCTCTAAAATCCACAAAAAGGGGGCTTGTTAGATCAGGATATTGATGTGATCCATAGAAAACATGGATAATACACCACTTTATTTGAAGACATCTGTAGCACTGCCTCAGGATGTTTCCACAGACTCCTCTGTGCACCTAAAGAAAAGGTCAAAGGTCAAGTAGTGACTAAAGCAGAGCCCTGACGTTCTGACATTTATCACACAGTTAGAACAAATGTCTGCTGATGACTTCATCTCATGAAATGACTGATAGATGTCAATTCATTGATCAGCTGAGCTGCTGCTGCTGATCTTCATCGTGCACAGAAACATTCAGCTTGTTTCAATCAGTAAATAACTCCCACTACTCCCAGTTTGAACTGTTCCCACTCAAAATGCTGTCAGAACAATGATCATTGTAGAACTTCACAAACATCACGTGTTGTTTTCCACATGTAAGATCAGCAAACATACAGAAACTTCCTGTTGCCACACACGGCCTCTAAAATCTCTTCCACGCTTTCTGTCTGAAGTCCACTCTCTGTGTCGGATCCACAGGAAACAACAAGATCTTATTAACATGGTTTTCAATGTGTCTCCTTCCAAAAAGTCCAACCAATGAACAAATGTGTATATTTGTGGAGGCCGAACAAAAGCATGACACATTTCTCTGTTTCTATAAACTGGTGTCAAACACAAATATGAAGAGTTTCATTGACAGACTCCAAAATGCCCCCGCAGTGAATCACAGGGAAATCCTACAGTGTGCAGAGAATCTTAATGGCTCCAACATCAACACATCCACAATGTTGGATCCAGTTCTACCTCACAGAGTTACTAAGACACACCCTCTGCCAGCATTACAACAGCTCCACCTGCTTCACCTGCCTCCTCAGCCTCTGTACACCTGAAGAGAAAAGAAAGGCTCCAAAAGCTCAAATCTACAAAGGATTCATGAAGTTTCATCCAACAATAACATGTTTGCCTTCCACAGTGTGCTGTTAGACACCACTGTACCTCTGCCATTTCAAAAAGAGCAGCTTGGGAACATTTTGGCTCCAAACACTTTGTGTTTAAGTTCCTAATCTTTGTTTTCTTTGTGAACAACATCTGGAGCTTTTTGACTCATAGAAACATCATTTTGTTCTTTAGATGACAGCAGATTGGGACTGAATAATCAATCACTATCAAACCAATAAAGATGCTGATTTTACAGGAACTTTGTTGGAGAAGCTGGAAAGACATGAAACTGGTGGAGATCCCAAACCAGTTGATAGTGCTGATTATTCCAAATAAAGCTGTTTTCCATTTGAGATGAAATGACTTTCTGTCCTGATATATAATAAAGATGTGAGTTGTTTTTGAGCCCCTGTATTAAAAGTAGATCCAGTTTAAAGTCAGCTTGAGTTTGATGTCTTTATGTCAAAGCTGCTCATGATGTTGAGCTGCTGATGGAATAAAAACAGGTAAAAATCTGCCTCAATATAAAAGCATGTAGTCCAGACTTAAATGTAGCCTATTGTTAGCTGAGGTCCACACACAGTGTTTGACAGTGTAAACTGTGTGAAAGGGCTGCTGGTGGAGCTCACTAGGATGAGCAGGTGACCATGTGCCACGAGGTGGAGAGCAGCTGGCCTGGCTTTGATTCTGACCACGCCCCCTTTCTCTCTCCCTCTGCTTTGCTGTCACTTATCTTCACTGCTCTGTCCAATAAAGCTGAAAAAGGCCCCAAATCAAAGAAATCTGCTGCAGCCTCTGAAATGTCTTCTGTTTCCTTCCCGACGGCTTTTTCACCGTCAGCCCATCAGACAGTCCAGCAGCATTTATGATGATGTCATGATGTTGAAGAGACTGCTATGGTGGCCTCCCATGACCCCCAGCCTCATCTACACTGAGATGCAGACATTTGAAAACATTCAGCAGACGACTGAATAATAGTCCAACACAACAGTCTGTGTACAGACACACACTGAGCTTTCATAGAGTCAAAGGAGTCAATCAAACACAGCTAGTTGAGTCATTTCTTGTGTGAGTCTAAAGTGAATCTAGTATTTGAAAGTCCACTTCCTGTATTTGTTGTTGAAGACTTCTTCAGCTTCTTCTCAAGGACATCAGCTGCTTGTTTGGCAGCAGAGGCAGTTAAGAAGCTTCCTGAAAAACACTGAACAGTGAGTTCACTGTGGCATATGACAAATTCAGCTTTCTATGTGCAAATGTGTCTGTGTCAACCTTTCAAATGCTGTTGAAGCCAAAACATCAGCGGCTCCTTGGCTGCTCACTTCATGCACTTCTGTCTTTGTGACAGTCCAATGACATCACAGCTGTTTCCACCCCCAGTGTCTCAGGACTGGACACCTTTAAACATGTGGAGGATCAAACAGCCGTCCAGCTAAACATACATGAAACTATCAAAGCTGACAATCATTCCAATAACATCTAATGGTACATATATATAGACACAGGACTACAAGGAAATGGCTCTCAATTCAATTCAATTCAATTCAATTTTATTTATATAGCGCCAAATCACAACAAAAGTCGCCTCAAGGCGCTTTATATTGTACAGTAGATAGCACAATAATAAATACAGAGAAAAACCCAACAATCATATGACCCCCTATGAGCAAGCACTTTGGCGACAGTGGGAAGGAAAAACTCCCTTTTAACAGGAAGAAACCTCCGGCAGAACCAGGCTCAGGGAGGGGCGGCCATCTGCTGCGACCGGTTGGGGTGAAAGAAGGAAAACAGGATGAAAGACATGCTGTGGAAGAGAGACAGAGATTAATAACAGATATGATTCGATGCAGAGAGGTCTATTAGCACATAGTGAGTGAGAAAGGTGACTGGAAGGGAAAAACTCAATGCATCATGGGAATCCCCGGCAGCCTACGTCTATTGCAGCATAACTAAGGGAGGATTCAGGGTCACCTGGTCCAGCCCTAACTATATGCTTTAGCAAAAAGGAAAGTTTTAAGCCTAATCTTGAAAGTAGAGATAGTGTCTGTCTCCCGAATCCAAACTGGAAGTTGGTTCCACAGAAGAGGGGCCTGAAAACTGAAGGCTCTGCCTCCCATTCTACTTTTAAATACTCTAGGAACAACAAGTAGGCCTGCAGTGCAAGAGCGAAGTGCTCTAATAGGGTGATATGGTACTACAAGGTCATTAAGATAAGATGGGGCCTGATTATTTAAGACCTTGTATGTGAGGAGCAGGATTTTGAATTCAATTCTGGATTTAACAGGAAGCCAATGAAGGGAAGCCAAAACAGGAGAAATATGCTCTCTCTTTCTAGTCCCTGTCAGTACTCTTGCTGCAGCATTTTGGATTAGCTGAAGGCTTTTCAGCGAGTTTTTAGGACATCCTGATAATAAAGAATTACAGTAGTCCAGCCTGGAAGTAATAAATGCATGAACTAGTTTTTCAGCATCACTCTGAGACAGGATATTTCTAATTTTAGAGATGTTGCGCAAATGGAAGAAAGCAGTCTTACATATTTGTTTAATATGTGCGTTGAAGGACATGTCCTGGTCAAAAATGACTCCAAGGTTTCTCACAGCATTACTGGAGGCCAAGGTAATGCCATCCAGAGTAAGAATCTGCTTAGATACCATATTTCTAAGATTTTCAGGGCCGAGTACAATAACCTCAGTTTTATCTGAATTAAGAAGCAGAAAGTTAGCGGCCATCCAGGTCTTTATGTCTTTAAGACATTCCTGCAGTTTAACTAATTGGTCTGTGTTACCTGGCTTCATGGATAGATAGAGCTGCGTGTCATCTGCATAGCAGTGAAAATTTATGCTATGTCTTCTAATGATGCTGCCTAAGGGAAGCATGTATAATGTAAATAGAATTGGTCCTAGCACTGAACCCTGTGGAACACCATAATTGACCTTAGTGTCTGAAGAGGACTCTCCATTTACATGTACAAATTGGAGTCTATTAGATAGATATGATACAAACCACTGCAGTGCAGTACCTGTAATACCTACAGCATGTTCTAATCGCTCTAATAGGATATTATGGTCAACAGTATCGAATGCAGCACTGAGGTCTAGCAGGACAAGCACAGAGATGAGTCCACTGTCAGAGGCCATAAGAAGATCATTTGTAACCTTCACTAAAGCTGTTTCTGTGCTGTGATGAGCTCTGAAACCTGACTGAAACGCTTCAAATAAGCCATTCCTCTGCAGATGATCAGTTAGCTGTTTGACAACTACTCTTTCAAGGATTTTTGATATGAAAGGAAGGTTGGAGATTGGCCTATAATTAGCTAAGACAGCTGGGTCTAGAGATCCCACAGCCAGATCAGCATCTGGCTGTGGGAACAAATGATCCCTGTTTGTCTTCAAATTGTGTGCATGTTTTAGACGTGTGTCACATGTAGAAACACAAAAATCCCACAATGACACAAAGATGTGTTTGACACAACTGTGCAGCTGTAAGTTGTTTCTAATGATTCATTGAAGCTCTTCTAACATTCTGGAGACAATCAGTCCATGAATCTGTTCAACACCACAACAATTTGACTTCAATGTGAACGTTTGCCATTAAATAACCTTCTTCATCCAGCTGACAGCATCCTTCATTCTATGATATGAACAGTTCCTCCTGTTGATGACAAACCTCTGACATGATCTGCTTGAGGAGCTTTTTCATGTGAAGCTCTCTGAGCTCAGGGCTAAGTTGCTGTGTTTCATCTTTAAGAGCTGCTGCCTCCTCGCCGGACTTGTTCTTCTCTTCTTCTCCTAATGACACCATTTCTGCTTCAGATCTTTCACTGGGCCTAAAACAGATGAAGAGTAGATCTACTGCTGTTCACTGTTTGTGTCAATATGGAGAAATATGAAAGACAAACACAGCACATACAGAGAAATGTAGACAGAATGTGCAGCCAGTGCAGTAAATGGTCTAAATATCAGCTCTTTAGAAAATGATCCTGATGAACATGAAACTAACATCCAATGAGAAACACAGCTTCCTTGTTTCATGTCCAATAACAATAAATGAAGAGCTAATAAAGAGCTATTCTATTGTAAAATGCTGAGATGATTATTAGACAGAACCCAGCGGCTCACCAAAAGCCTGCATTGAAAATCTATATGAAAGTAATCTATGCTCATATATGGCAAAATCCTTTAAGTGTCACTGTGTTTTTCATCTGTGCTCTTGTTGGTTGGACAAGTTTGTAAATGACAAAGAGCTCAGTGGACTTTGCATCCATCAAATCCTGTTAGATGTTTGTTTTTCCTTCACAGCTTTGTGATGAAGGCTAAAGAACAGAGATATGAACTATTGCCAATATGAATCCTGATGCATGACGTGGGCACAGACCCACCAAAGCAACACTCAGCTCACCTCATTCCAGGCGCTTGTCTGCTGGAGACCATGAGCCTTGTTAGTCACACATTAGCACCGTGGTAGGAAACAGCCTCCATCATTTCATTAGATCTGAATTTGGACTGTTTCCCTCTGGATGAGAACCAAGTCTGTCAAATCTATTGATCCAACACAAACTATCAAACACATTGGCTCACAGTCAGATTGGCTTTGTATGGATGGTGTAACAGGGGCTGGGAAAGGATGCTGAAAGCTGAATATAATACAGAACAATAACAGGACATATAATCATGTAGCAAACATGATCTTCAACAGGCACACTTCTATTATTCATGATCACAAAGAACTTGTGCAGCCCTGATATCAGCCCTAATATATGAGTGTGTTTGCCCAAAGATTGAAACAGCATCAACATGACAGCTGTAAGAAATCTTCTCTCAGCCTTGTTTGGCAGAAGATCCCTGCAACAAAGATTGTAGCTGAAAGATGACGTGTGTAAAGTTTGTCTTTGGGAGGGTTGAGGCTGTTTTTAGACCTTTGATAGTTTCAATCCAGTTCTGAAAGACAGAAATAAAAACAACATCATTAAGATCAGATCATGGAGCTGTTTCCTGCCTTGTTTCTAGCTTCACATTACAAGACTTTACTACAATAAAGATGCTAACATGTATCTGTAGGAACAACATCATTGAATCTAGAACAACTGGAGCCAAACCAGTGGCTCTGCTGGGATCACTGGTGAGCCAACACTTCCTTGTTGGATGCAGATTTCAGGGCTTCCTGTTGCTCCTCCGTTATAACTGTTCTCTCTTCTCAACACATGATGACA
Organism: Oreochromis niloticus; assembly: GCF_001858045.2. Taxonomy (NCBI): domain Eukaryota; kingdom Metazoa; phylum Chordata; class Actinopteri; order Cichliformes; family Cichlidae; genus Oreochromis; species Oreochromis niloticus. The sequence continues at coordinate 234,029 of NW_020327106.1, forward strand.
CAAAGGAATCAGCAGTGACGAAGATGATGCTGAAGCACACATTTCACACATATAACAGAGCAGTCCAGTTACACACACCTCTGCTTGACATTAGGCCTCAAACAAAGACACAAAACACTAACTTGACTCTAAATAGAAGAAACTGGCAGCTTTTTCTGTTCTGTGCTTCTTTATATTTGACACACATGCTTCTCTTTGTGCAAACACACATCGCACTATAAGGGTAACCTAGCACACAATGATTGGACAGCACAGTGATGATGCTGGGAGATCCTATACGAAGCAACACAGAAACACTGAGAACTTTAAACATTGATTATATTGAGATAAGCAGCCGACCCAGTCTAGATAAAGGCGAGCAGCTGGGACCGCTGCTGCACCAAAAACAGGTTTCAGTGTTTCCATGTGTGTGTGTGTGATGTCTTTACTTATACTGGTCAATAGACTTTAGTCAACACATGATTGAAAGGTGTTACACATGAAATAAAAACAGTGTTTCATCTTTATTCCTCTGAAGCAGCTGCATTATAACCAATCTGCTCCTTTGTGGCCTTTAAAACAGCTTAAATAACTGTTGTTATATTTGTTTCTGCTCCTCTTGGACAGACGACTCTTGAAAAGACATTTTTGAATTTCAATGTGACTTTAACTGGATAAATATGGGATATATAAACGTCCCTCTGCAACAAACTGATTCCAGCTTCTACCTCATGATAGGAATGTTTTTGTGGCTCAAGATGACCTGATATCTTTCATGATGGAGACATTTGACACATGTTTCACATATTATAGACCAACAAGTTATTCATAGCAGTTTAAATACGGGGAGTCACTTTTGGGCCCAGCAGATAAAACAGAGCCAATATTTCCTTCTTTATTTAAGTGACGTGTGTCACAGATGTGACCTAGTAAAGTGTAACTGAACATTAGTAACGTTATTAACACTCTCAGCTGGTCCTTGTTCCAGACCTGAAGATCCTCTTCTTTCATTCAGCAGCAGCTTCAGGTCTCTGATGGTCCAGGCTTGTTGTTGGGAAACAGCCCTGCTGGGATGATGGTGTCCTCACAGAAACAGTCAGTGATGCTGTTGATCTCCATCACAGAGCACGTCCCAGTCTGCAGTCTCAGTCCTGCAGGGCCTCGCTGGCTTCCTGACTCCACCCAGTCAACAACAGGAAGTGTTTGCAGGAACAAACTGAGGCTGTGGTCAAACAGGAGTTTTTATCTCCTGGCTCTGACTCTCACTGCGGCCCCGCTGCTGTGTCAACATGTGTTTGTGCTAAACAATGATGGAAAGTGTTATAAATGACTTGTTGGCCTCTGATCTGTCACAAACAGCTGAAATGTGTCTCTCATGAGTCACATGAAGGTTTCTGACAGAAAGGACAAAAAGTAGCTGCAGTCAGTTTGTGTCATTTTTATATTTATTCATCTGGGAGAAAAATCTGAGGGACATTAAAATGTGTTTTTCCACAGAGACAAGAACATAAATATAACAGAACAGGTAAATGAACATATTTCAAGTAAACAGCTGGACTGATCAGGTCCAAACACAGAGTGATCAACAAACAGCTGTCATATCTTTATATATAAGCTCTTTATAAATCCTGTTCACTGCAGTCTGTTTACTAATAATGTCAAACTGTTAGAAACACAGAAACATCAGAATCGTCTTTGTTGACATAAACCTGTCTGGGATCCTTTGTTGTTCTTTTGATGCAGAGTTACATTATAAATATAAAGAGTTATTTCAGAGTCTCATCAGTTTTCCTGCATGTCTTTATTGAACACATCAGCAGGGCTGAAGCTCTCATGTTAAACACACACTGATCTATGGACACGTTCATGTGTTTCTAACAGCATCATAACCAGGCTGTTATCAGCTGCACTAACATGATGTCACACACACTGAATGTAACAGTGACATCATCACACAATCAGCTGTGATTGTTTCACTGTCATCAAACTAGTCAACAGGAAGTAGAATCAACAGAAACCAATCATTTACTGACAGCATGTCTGATTGAAATAAGTGCAGATTATGTATGAAGTATAACTGCACACAGTAACTGTGTTACAATAAGGACTTAACAGCGCCCTCTGCTGGAGTGTTTCAGTACTGCGTTAACTAGAATACACCACCTCCTCCTCCTCCTCACACCACCTGCTACAGCTCTACTCTTCTATGACTACAGTCATCCACAGCACTGATGTGAGGTCACATGGTTCATATGTAAGGAGCACAGAGACGTCCTAGCAGCTGACCTCAGGTCAGTTTAATGACTGTGAGCAGCAGCTGTGTTATTGTCACTGTGACAGGGAGACACTCTCAGACACAGCGCTCATGTCAGCTTGTTCTCATGCAGGAGGATCAGGAGCTCCATGTTTGTCTTTCTGTTTGAATCATGATGTGTTTGTGCCATCAGAGTCTGTCATGAGTACTCAGGGTTTCACAGCAGCTCTTCTGAATGCTGACGAGGACTCCAACCTCATGTTTCACCTCTCTGAGCTTCTGATGTCTGTGAACACTCGTGTTTCTTCTCTGGGCTCATCTGGACAAAAACACCTTTCTGTGTTTGGCTCCAGCCTCATGCTGACTGACAGGAAGTGTGTTATCCATGAGCTGCACTTCTTTGTTTCCTGCTGTGTTTCCTGTCTGTGGACAAACACGAGTGTTTCAGCTGAGGACTTGGTTCCTTCCACCTGTCCATACAGGACATCACGCTGTCTTTTCTCTTTAAATGCAGCTCCAGGTCCTTCCACGTGCTGCTCTGTATTTGTGCAGTTTGTAGTGTGTCCTGGGAAACGTAGCACACATGGTGTTCTTCTGGTGTTTCCTCCTTTCACTGAGTGTGAAACACTGACGCTGTGCTGTTGTTCACAGAGCTGATTCTAGCTGCAGCTGGACTCTGTCATCTAACTGAATGTGTTGGTGCTGATCACGGGGCTCTGAGGGGGGAGCAGCAGGAGGACTCTGGATGCTGACGTCAGTGTATCTGTGGAAGCTCACACAGCGTCTCTGTCATTCAATATTGTGCTATATATTGTATCTATGCAAAGATGAACAGACTGTGTGTTCACTGGTCTCTGTGCTGCTGACTGCTTTGCTGCAGCTCTGATGTCATCATCACTCCCTCCTCCACCCTCAGCAGTCCCAGCATGCTGCTGTGGTGCACCCCACCCTCACTCTACACCTGAGCCATAGACCACACCCTCCACCTCAATATACACCACAGTTTTCTCTGCTATGGAAATGAGACCAGGAGGAAATCATTATTATTATTATTTAATAAACGCTCACATTAATGTGGGCTTATTTGTTTCATATTAGAAACATTAGTTGAGTGTTTTTAGTATAAAATGGTGAAAGTCCCTCTTTTTGCTCCTCCCCTCACCTGTGGATGGACGGTGCTGTTACCGTGGTGACAGCTTGGATGTGTTTCAGTCCTGCCTGGTTATCACTGCAGGAATCTTTCACATTTATTACAGGTAATAACTCTGATTTTTCTGTGTATTATGAACTAAATGTATCCTGATACACACAGATGGATGAGCAGAGGTCACATGATGAAAGAACAAACATGGAGTCTTTGATTTATTTAGATATTTATTAATGAATGCAAACAAACCCTGACACTGAACCATCGTCCAGCTTTCACAGAACAAACCTGATCACATGACCTGCTGACCCAAACAGTGAAAAGCTCCATGGCAACAACAACAAACAGCCTCACATATGTTAACAGAGGCTGTTAGAAGCACAGAGTCTTTACAGTCTTTCTCCTGTTTGTACACAGATCTCTGCACATCTTCATCACAGTTACTCACAGACGTGCAGAGTGTGTGGATATCAAAGCTAAGTTTCCACCATGTTTGTAGTCTGTACTGGGACTCATGGAGCATCTCTCTATGAGCACTCAGTGCTTTAAACAGTGAGTCCCAGTTTAACCAGCAGCCTTCACACCACACATCACACAGACATGGAAACTTCAAACCCTCAGACTGAAGTCACTGGCAGTCTCTGGCACCAGCGACTGCGCTAACAAACATACAGCAAACAGTGAAGGTTTGGTAGAGAAAGCTGGTTGGGTAATACCAAGTATGCAGCGAAGGAGGCGGGGTTACATTACTAGATGATTAAACATGAAACTATTTTGCTGATAATAATTGAAACGATCAAAGAAAATCAAGATAATTCATACTTTTATAAACTGGAATGATGAAATTATATTGGCTGGATCTGATTATTGGGGTCATGACCCCCGTAACCCCCCTGGAAATGATGCGCCTGGTCCTGAGGTCAAATCCACCATCTTTGTTTCAGTGCTGAGCTTCATGTTCTCCCGTGTTTGTGTGCGTCCTCTCCGGTACTCCGGCTTCCTCCCACAGTCCAAACACATGCAGTTAGTGGGGTCAGGTTAACTGTGAGTGGTTGTGTGTCTCTGTGTTATTCCACCTTAATAAATGACTTCCTGTTAGCATTAAGTGCTTCTGTAGGACTGATGTCATTTTCATGGTTGGATCATTTAAATGAAGCTGGACTCAGATGCAGTAAATAAGTTGATTGATCATTAATGAATAAAGCTGGTCAAATCCATCACGTGGACACATGTGATTGTGTAGTATTGATCCCAATGCTGGTATTAGTCCTGGATCAATAACACTGGATGGATGCGTTCAGCATGGAGCCCCTGAGCTGTGTTACAGACAAACATGAAACTGACAGGTCTGTGTCATTCACAGTCTGTAACACTTCTAAACAACAGAGGCTGACCCAAGTGCCTCAGAGCCAGGCACGCTCACATCACAGCTCTCTAAAGAAGTTTCAAAATAAGAGCTGAAAGCTGTGTTTGCTTGTGTTAGCTTATTATTGTGGAGACTAACATTCAGTGATCATGTGTTCAGACTCATAATGATTACTCTCATAAATCCTGATCTTTGTATTTACTGTGTGTTGGATCAATAACTGAGATTCATCGTATCACACAGCTGTGCTGCTGCTGCTGCTGGTGATGTCAGCACATCTGGAACAATACAAGGTATCTGCTACCAGACTGAGCAGGACGTGAGACCTGTGGACTGTTTAAAGCTGTCCCTCCACAGGTCACTCAGGCCTGATCCACACCTCAGTGAGATTCTCTGACTTCCTCAGTAGAGACAGAAACCATTCAGATCCAGTATTATGTAGAGGGAGGACGTATGTGCGAGGGCTCCCGGTTCACATCTTAAAATTATATTTTTAACGAACTTGTCGAAGTCAATTTAACTAACTTTGAAAATAATGAGCATGTCTAAACAAGCGAAACCAACGAATGTACAAACTCCAGCTACACGTGCTGCAAGTAAGCTAGCATCCTTTGCAGCTAACAATACGTCGACATTAACAGACGACCCTCCAGCACCTGAAAACCCTACAGCTGTAATGGTGTCTATGGACCAACTATCTGCCGAATTTGCCAAACAAAGAACCTCCCTTAAGGAGGATGTTTCCGCCCTGATTCGAGATGCCATCAGACCGATTCAAGATTCACTGGACTTGCTACAAACAACGGTGAGCTCATTCCAGAAACGTCTTACCTCCGTGGAATCTATTGCCGGGGATAACTTTGAACGGCTAACAGTAGCAGAGGCATCCATCAAGATGCTTCAGACCCAGAACCAGTCACTGGCAGACCGGTGCGACGACCTGGAGAACCGCTCACGGAGAGCCAATCTCCGTATACTGAATATTCCTGAAGGCAGCGAAGATGGTAAAGATCCCATAAAGTTCATCTCAGACGTCCTGATGGAAATGATGGGTTCCGAAGTTTTCCCTGCACCTCCTGAACTGGAGAGAGCTCACCGAACCCCGACTTCCAGAACCAGCCGGAGATCATCCCCCCGCGCGTTCCTGGTCTGCTTCTCCAGATTCCAGCAGAAAGAAGCCGCGTTGCGCTGGGCCAGGAACCATCAGCTCCAGTATCAAGGTGCTACTATTAGGATCTATCAGGATGTCAGCGTTTTACTCGCCAAAACGAGAGCCGCGTTTAACAGCGTCAAGCAAGCGCTGTACCAGAAGAACGTCAGATTTCACCTGTTATATCCAGCCCGGCTGCGAGTGATGCATGGAGACAACAGGCTCACCTTTGACTCACCTGATGAAGCCCAGCAGTTCATCGACCGGACTTTCGGTAAGGATTAGGACAGTGAGCCGCGGTTTGAACTTTGTGATCCAGTGATGTAAATACTCCTGTGCTCGGCAACATGTAGGTCAACTTGCGGCCCGCGGACTTGAAGTATAGACACTCAGTGATGTTTCTGTTGGCCTAAATAATATTACTCTGAGTTACTGTATCTCTTTAAGTTGTTTATACTAAAGCTGATGCTTTTCAACTCTGAGTATAACAACTCTATTCATATATGTGTATGCACCTGTTTAAGAGCACTCGTACTGCTTAATCATAATGGTGTTTTTTGTTGTTGTTGTTTTTCTTGTTTTTTTTCTGTAATTATATTCTATCATAGGAACTGGGAGCCTTCCTGTATAGAAGTGTTAAAAAATGTGTTCCTGGAAGTCTTTAGTAATAGTGTTTAGCCTGCAGCTTGCCTCAGAGAGAGCGACAAGTATAGGTTTAGTTTTAGTTTTAGTTTTGTTTTCATCCTTGTTTATGGACAAGCGTAAGGGAAAGGACACCACCAGATTTTTACAATGTTTGTTCACCTCTATGTACACAAGAGTTGAAATTTTCCAAATCGTGCACTTAAATATGCTCATTGCCTACCTTTTTTGCTGGTCACTCTTATGTTGTAATCACCTTAGTTAAACATGGTGAATGGTATTGGTGTGCGGGCGGCTTCTGTGCGATTCATTAGCTGGAATGTGAAGGGTTTGAATGGGCCTGTCAAAAGAGCTAGGATATTTAATCATCTTAAGTATCTAAAATGTGACACTGCATTTCTCCAGGAAACCCACCTGTTGGTAAAAGATCATATCAGACTTAAGAAAGGATGGGTAGGAAAAACGTTCCATTCGAGCCTCAACTTAAAAACATGTGGAACAGCCATACTAATCCATAAAAGAATTCAATTTAATGCATCCACTGTTATTTCAGACCTGCAGGGGCGATTTGTGATGGTTTCAAGACTCCTGTACCATAAACCTGTGGTTCTGATAAATATTTATGCCCCGAACTGGGATGATGATAAGTTTATTAGCAAAATAATATCATTAATTCCAGATATGAACTCAAAACAGCTGATTTTTGGTGGAGACTTGAACTGTGTGATGAACGTAGCACTTGACCGTTCCAGCTGTAAACCTACAAATCTCTCTAAAAAAGCCAAGTTATTATCCGTTTTTATGGCCCAAATAGGATGTGTTGACCCCTGGCGGTTTTTATTTCCACAAAGTAAATCATTTTCTTTTTTCTCTAATGTACATCATTCATATAGTAGAATAGACTATTTCTTCATTGACCAGAATCTTCTCCGCTTAGTCAAGAAAACTGAATATTTGACCATTGTTGAGTCAGATCATGCCCCTGTACTTTTAGATCTTGCGTTTCCTTTTTACCAATCAGAACACCCACCCTGGAAATTAGACAGGACTCTCCTGGCAGATGAGGGTTTCTGTGAAACGATATCAAAAAAAATAGATGACTTTTTAATTTACAACCAGAAAGATAATGTTTCACCTTCCCTCTTGTGGGAAACATTAAAGGCCGTAATCAGGGGAGAAATCATTTCATATTCGTCTAGAAAAAACAAAATGAATTGAATTAGGCAAGAGGAACTAATTAAAACCAACTCTATGTTAGATGCTCAGTACTCTGCTTCTCCTTCTCCTGAGCTTTATAAAAGGAAGCTAGATCTCCAAACACAATACAATTTGGTGTCAACTGAAAAAACTGAACGTCTTCTGTTAAAATCACGAGGTTATGTGTATGAGCACGGCGACAAAGCCGGACGTTTATTAGCACACCAACTTAAATGCCGCTCAGCCGCACAACAAATCACACAAATACGAAAAGATGATGGTGAGCTAACAATTGACCCTGAAGAAATTAAAGAAACTTTCACTACATTCTATTCAAATCTATATACATCTGAGACAACAAGTGTCTGCTCTGATATGGAGCATTTCTTTAATAATCTTCAGGTTCCTCTTGTAACAGCGGCCCATAGGACTGAAACTGAACTTCCACTCAGTCATGTAGAAATAAGTACTGCAATAAAGGCGATGCAGAATGGCAAGGCACTGGGCCCTGATGGGTATCCCATTGAGTTTTATAAAAAAATTTCTGACAAGCTAATAACAATTTTACTTGACGTCTTTAATGATTCTTTGTCTCGTGGGTCACTTCCACAGACAATGACTGAAGCATCTATTTCTCTCTTGCTGAAATCAGGTAAAGACAGCACAGAACCTGGTTCATACCGTCCCATTTCATTCCTAAACTGTGATGTAAAAATCTTGGCAAAGGCTCTTGTCCTACGCCTAGAAACCACAATCCATGACGTAATATCTGCTGACCAAACTGGCTTTATCCCAGGCCGTCACTCATTTACGAATGTCCGTCGGCTCCTAAATCTTATCCACTCTCCTGCATCCAGAGTGGTGCCTGAGGTGGTTATCGCGCTGGATGCAGAGAAAGCATTTGATAGGGTGGAATGGGGTTATTTATTCGCTTGTTTAAAAAAATTTGGTTACGGCCCCAACTTCATCTCATGGATAAGACTTTTATATACATCACCCAAAGCCTCTATAATCATAAATGGTCAATGTTCACGTTAGTTTAAGTTGACAAGGGGTACCCGTCAAGGCTGCCCAATCAGTCCATTGTTATTTGCCCTGGCCACAGAGCCCCTCTCTATTACACTCAAAACCTCACAATCAATTGCAGGTATCCATAGGATAGATAAAGAGCATAGAGTGTCCCTTCATGCAGATGATCTGTTAATATATATATCTGATCCTGTTTCATGTGTCCCCCATATTATCCACACCCTAAGCAGCTTTGGCTCCTTTTCTGGGTACAAACTGAACTTCAGTAAAAGCGAATGCTATCCTGTTAATGATCTGGCTCTTCAAATACAGAGCAGTGCTATACCTTTCAAAATAGCCAAAAACGGCTTTAAATATCTAGGCATAAATATAACAAGAGATTTGCATAATCTCTATGAAAAAAATTTCTGTCCATTACTTGAAAAGGTCAAATCAGGCTTAAAGAAATGGAAGCCACTTCATCTATCGTTGGCAGGGAAGGTAAATTGTATAAAAATGAATATACTCCCCAAGTTTCTTTTTCTTTTTCAGTATATCCCACTTTACCTTCCAAAATCATTTTTTAAATCTGTTGATAAAGCTCTGATTTCATTCATATGGGATGGGAAAAAACCTAGAATACGCCTCGATCTATTACAGAGGCCTAAAAATCTAGGTGGCTTAGCCCTTCCAAATTTTTGCCATTACTATTGGGCCTCAAATGTTCAAAAAATCATATACTGGCTCAATACCCCTGATGAAGACTGGTGCCAAATTGAAGCAGCGTCTTGCATCTCCACTTCTCTTAGAGCCTTGGTCACCTCCAGCCTTCCAATTTCCTCACGGCAGCACACCACCAGTCCTATAGTTATTAACACCCTCAAAATATGGGCTCAATTTCGAAAGAACTTTGGGTTTGAAAATCTTCTCCATTTAACCCCTATACACAATAATCATCTTTTCCTTCCCGCCAGATTAGACTCTGAATTTGCTCTGTGGCAGAGACAAGGCCTCCATAACTTTTCTGACATGTATATAGACGGTGTCTTGGCAAGTTTTGAGGATTTGTCACACAAATTTGACCTCCCTCGGTCCAGCTTATTTAGATACTTTCAAGTTCGCCACTTCCTTTAGCATCATAACCCTGACTTTCCACATATAACTCCATTTACTGCTGTAGACGATCGGTTGAAACTGACATTTAAGCCAAAAGGCCTTATCTCAAGAATTAATAATTGTATAGCCCCCTTTAAGAATATAACAATGGCAAAGATCAGAGCAGACTGGGAGAATGAGCTGGGGGTGGACTTAGAGGAGGAGACTGTTAAGGTTCAAATGTTGAGGGAGAATCCAAAAATAACCACAGATCCAGCCGGGTGCAATTAGACGGCATTTTAATGAATACACATGTGTGAGTTCAACAACCCAATCAGTATTGAACTGTCTTACAAAAGTCAAAACAAAGACTTTATAGAGGTGAGAATTGTACCGCCCCCTCTTCTGTTGCTAGGCAGATTTAATACAGCATACGTCAGCCTAAACCACAAACGTTCAGTTAACTTTGACACAGTCATCGTCTTCGGCTCGGCCCCAGGTGCTTCCTGTCTCCATCCTCGGACGCTCGCCTCCGCTGTCGCTTATCTCTGGGACATCTGGTGTACTTCCTGGAACAGACTAACATGTACGCACCCCGACTTCTTACCTACTAAAGTGAATCTACTATGTGTATGTATATGTCAGCTTCTGCTGCCCTCTGTTTCACCCTTCACCTTTCCACTAGACAGAAGGCCAGCACAACTGAAACTCTGTGTGTGTATGTCTCATCTGTCTGTGCGTGCAGAGTTTGCATGTGCTCTCTGAACCTTAGTTGACCTCAACTTAGGCAACCAGGCTAAGGCCATCCTGTGTGTACTGATCTTGACTTATATGTAAAATGTATAAAATAACTGTTTCAATCTAACACAACTACTTACAGCTTAATCTGCCATAAATGCATAAAAACACCCTGCTCTTAACTTGCCCTCACTCTGCTTTCAGTTTCACTTCTGCAAAAGCATGCCTTGCTTCTGTGCATTTTGGCACAGAGTGTATTTCCTGTCCCTGCAGTCTGCATAAACATTTAAGATCATAAATCCAACTCAACAGCTTAAAGTGGTTATAACTGCTCCTGTAATAAAGACTGATATAATACCAATATATTTGAACATCTGAATGCAATATCAATACCTCTTGTATCAATACTTCTTGTATACATATGTTTGCTATATGATTATGATGCAACAGTAATGACAGTAATACCAATAATAACAAAATAATAAAAATAGAATAAAAATAAAATAATAAATGGAAATAATAAAAATGACAAAAAATAATACTTCCTTCCCAACAAGACCTGGGAGAGCGCTCTGTTAAGAGTAAACAACAGCACTTTTTGTGCTAAATTAAACATCATACAGTTCAAGATTTTACACCGCATTCATTACTCCAAGGCAAGACTGGCCAGAATATTTCCAAACATAGATGCAAGCTGTGAGAGATGTAGAAATCCCTCTGCAGATTTAACACATATGTTTTGGTCATGTCCTACTTTAAAAGCCTACTGGTCAACAATTTTCAATAGTTTGTCCGAAGCATTGAATATTGAGCTTCAACCCAATGCAGTTATGGGTATATTTGGTGTCACAGATAGAGGACATAGAACATTAAGGAAGAGTCATAAAAACATAATTGCTTTCACTACACTGCTTGCACGCAGAAGGATATTGTTGCATTGGAAGTCACAAAAGCCACCCAAAGCGGCTTTGTGGTTCAGTGACCTGACACAATTTATACAGCTGGAAAAGATAAAGTACACTCTCAAGGGGTCGAAGGAGAGATTCTTTGCTGTTTGGGATACATTCCTAAAACATTTAGAGAAAATTAAAATCATACCCACCTGAAAGAGGCTTGACAGCTGCCGAAAATGCTTTTTTTTTTTTTTTGCAAAATATCGCCCTTTAAGTGCACATCTTCAAATATGGTGAATTTCCTTGTACCTCATTTAAATTCACTTTATTTATTAATTAATTAATTTATTTTTATTTTTTTATTTTTATTTCTTTTTTTTTCTTCTTTTTTTTAATTTTTGTTTGTTTGTTTGTTTGGGTTTTTTTGTTTTGTTTTGTTTTTGTTGTTTTTGGATCGGTGTCCGGTATGTTTTTGGGGTGGGATAAATATATAAAAAAAGGAGCACTGTGGCCTTCCTATATGTATATCTTTGTATAACATTGTTGATGCTCAATAAAAAAAGTAAAAAAAAAAAAAGAAACCATTCAGATCTGGGACGATCAGCTGACTGATGATGTCACACAGACTGTTTTTTTCAGGAACAGTGATTCTGATGTGAGCCTGCTAGCTGACAGCAGACCTGATGAAACCACATGTTGACATCTGTGAGGACAGACTGGACTCTTTGACTGCACCTTGGTTCTCCTCAGAGGTCTGTACAGGAGCATGTCCACCCCCACTGAAGATCTCAGTCACTGTGAAACATAGAAACCTGCTTCCATTTTCAAATGATGAGCTTCCAACAATGAGTGAAACAGTAAGAGCATGTGGAGAGTTTGGAAACATCCCATTAATAAAGAAAAATCAAACATTTGGATTCATTTTAATGAGCTCAAACTTGTTGAAAATGCAGAGGAGCTGGTTGTGAACTGAGCTTCAGAGAAACACAAGATACTGATCGTCACAGTTTGCCGAGGCAAACTGCGTGGAGTGTTAAGAGTGGACCCAGGTGCAGACATTCTAAAACTCAAACTTAACTGATGATGAGCTGTTTATTAAGGCAGACTGAACAGTACAAAATAAAAGGGCAAAAACAATGCAAACTAAGCAATAACGTAAACTGGGGAAACTAGAAAGGAAGCACAAACTATGAAAAACCCTGGCGAACAGAAAAACAAACAAAACTCTAAACATGGCAATGATGATGAGCATATATATATGAAAACCTGAACGCAGGACTTGGCATGGGAACAACACAGACAATCCGACAAAGACTGAATGAGAAGGCACAGACTAAATACACACAGGAGGCTAATGAGAGAAGTGGGAACACATGGGGGAACAGCTGACACACATGAACATAACGACGTCCCAGTGGAAGAGTAATACTAGACACGATGAACACAGGAACACAAGACCTCTTCAAAATAAAACAGGAAACATAAGATGCAGACATGACCACTTGATATTGACAACGTAAGACACAGACATGAAACACATGAAGGGCAAGGGAGACTTAACAGGGGTGGAAGACACAAGGGGAATCTAATAACAAAGAACTAGAACAACCTAGGAATGATAAAAAATGAACTTAGAAAACCTGAAGGGCTTAAACATAAACTAAAACTCAAAACGCTGAGTCAAAAGACCGAGGATCGTGACACTGATATTCACTGTGAAGCTTTCAGTGGATCCTGGAATAATGGGAGCTTCCATTTTTAAAGGACTGAAAAGGAAGACGTTTACAAGGAGTCATTTAGAAGAGTTTCAAACATCAACTGATTGAATCCATGAGTCTGAAAACGTGTTTGTGAGTGAAAGAGACAGACATGTACAGACTGAAATATCTGTTCAACAGTCAGAGTGTTTCTCTAACAGGAGACACTCTTTACACTCAGCACAGGGACACTGAGGAACCAGGACAGACTCTAAACCCAGGATAAAGAGTTTGAGTGAATGTGGTGTTGAAGGTGTGGAGGTGGATCAGAGTGTCAGAGGAGACTCTGTAGAAGGACAGAGTGCCAGCAGGACAGTCCACATACACTGCTACTCTGTTAGAGACAGAGGAGGAGGAGGAGGAGGAGGAGGAGGGGGAGACAGATGTGTATCTGTTATTGTGACTGACACAGCGAGGATTATGAGCGTCACAGTACAGACTCCAGGACTGATCATTGTGTCCAAACACACAGTCATCACTGCGTCCTTTTCTTCTGATTGTTCTATAACCCACTGATATATAAACCCTTTCTCTCCACTCGACCTCCCAGTAACAGCGACCAGTCAGACCATTTCTACACAGCAGCTGACGATAAACATCAAACCTGTCTGGATGATCAGGATATGACTGAACCTCCTCCACACGTGTCACCTTCCTGTTGTTGTCAGACAGTTGGAGGTTTGTGTTCACTGTGTTTGTGTCGATTGTGAGTTGACAGGAATCTGATGGAGAGAACAAACACAATCCAGCTGCAGTTATTGATCCATCGTCTGTTCATTGATTGACACTTTGATGATGACTCCTGACATGATGAAGATGGTTGAATGTGTGCTGCTTTGTTTCCATGAATCCCATTAAAAACACACTTACACTTCCTCAGACCTGGTCTCAACCATCGGACTCCAGCAGGCTCCACCCTGAAAGGAGGAGGGGTCAGAGCAGCACAGTCAGCATGCACACATGGACATTACATGGCTCTCATACACACACTGTTAGACATTGACAAAGGAACAGTGCAACTTTTTTACAAATACACTTCAGTCCATACGTGGATAAAACTGCTGATGACTTGGACTGATCCTAGATCTGTCAGTACAGCACTGTATTGAATGAAATATGACTGGTTCAAACTGTGACCTTCATTATCTTTATATTCCTCTTCTGTTTAGCTGTAAATGACACCTCCCTGCCTTTGCTGTCAGATGTTTTGCTACTCTTTGTGTCAGTGTGGTTACTGTACATGACCTCTGACCTCTGAGTGCAGCCTTGTTTTCATGTGTTTTAAAGCCACCTGAAACCTGTTCATGTTCTGATATAACAGCAGATTACTCCACATGCACACATAGCATGTGGTAGGGCTGTGTGATATGACCAAAATCTCATATCCCAATATAAGACATCTATCATCCCGATAACAATATAAATTACAAGAATTTAACATTTTCTGTAAATTCTGTGAATCTCGGGCAGCTCAACTTGCGTGAAGTGTTTCCAGCTGGGCGTCGTGTACCTGGAGTTGAGTGTTTTAACTGACGCATGAAACTATACATTTTTAGACATAGGTTGTAACGGCCGCCGTTTTCTTTGTGAGTATTTATTACACAGCGTGCTGCGGGGAAAAGCTTGTTCTAACATTTAAGTCCAAGGTTTATTTTTTAGCACCTGACGGCTCTTTTTGGCTTCTCATCCTTAAATACTCTGCATACCCTCTCACGTGATTCAGTTTATTTTGAAAAGTCTCAACAGGATCTTGAACTTTATTGTAAAAGGTTAATGTGGAAACTAAACCAGCGGACACGCGATGGTTTTGCCGTCGTTTTTGCTAATGACAACGCTTAAAGACAGACGCTTGTCCGACCGTAGTGTGGTTATATTAAATATAAGAGGAAGAGAGAACTTTAAGAAATGAATATAGCCACTACAGTGACCATCAAAACGATGAAAAAATATTGCCATAAACATTTTTATTACGACACCACGAAACAAACGATAGCGTAAAATGAAGCGATAGACGTTTTTATATCGTCATCCGATATATATCGTTATATCGAACAGCCCTAGCATGTGGAGCATCTCTCTCTCTCTTTTTCTCTCTCTTTTGCCTGTCTCGTTTAGCCATCCTGAACCTGAGAAAAATGCTCAATGGATTCACTTTACCAAGTGCATCATTGGGAGTGTGGTGGGGGGAGATAGGCACCAGCAATGGACTGGCTGGGACAATCTCTCTTCTTCTCCAGGCTCTTCCCTCACATGCAGAGGCCCTCTGATGTATGATTAGAAGGTATAGAGCCTCATTTCGTCTTTCTGCTCCATGCTGTGTTATGAGAGTATGAGTTATGTGGATGTCTAGGATGTGAAATAAAATTGAGGCACAGGTGGTGTAAGGAGGAAGATATTTTTATGGCTATTTTTATAATCATTATTACCATTCCATTAATTATTAAGAGTGATATTGCATTCAGATGTTCAAATATATTGGTATCATATTAGTCTTTATTACAGGTCCAGTAAGAACCACTTTAAACTGTTGAGTTGAATCTATAATTCTAAATGCTTTTGAATGCTTTTATAATCTTAAAATGTTTATATGCAGATTACATTGTATTATTTGAAAGGCTCACCTCTGAATATAATCTGGGCCTAAAGGAAACTGCAGGGTTGCAGAGTGTGCTCTTGCAAAAGTGAAACCGAAAGCAGAGTCTGAGTACAAGTTATTTTGAGCAGTTGTTTGGATGATGTTTAACATCTTTTATGCATCTATATCTTTTGATTAAGCTTTTAGTAGAGGTTCTTGATTGAAACAGTTGTTTAATACATTTTACATATAAGTCAAGATTATTACACACTGGTTGCATAAGCGAAGAAGTGAAGTAGGGCGCAATTGTGGTTAGCACCCTATTTGGTTAGCACATAGACACACACGTAACCACACACATACACACTTGGTTAGAGAGAATCATTTGTAGGTGAAAGTTTAGGCATGTTTGCTATGACTGTATTTCTGTGTGTACGTGACTGTTTGATGGAGAAGCAGGTGCAGGATGTTCCAGAGACAAGCGACAGCGAAGGCGAGCTGGGAGAAGCACCTGGGTTCGAGCCAAAGACAATGTTCTTTTAAACTGTGTCAAAAGTTAACTGAACGTTTGTGGTTTTGATTTGACGTATGCTGTATTGTGTCTGCTTGGCAAAAGAGGGGGCTGTACTCTCTTACTCCTATAAAATCTTTGTTCTGACTACTGTAAGAGAGTTCAATACTAAATCTGCACAGTATTGGCTCTATTCATTAAAATGTCGTCTAATTGCACCCGGCAGGATCTGTGGTCATTATTTTGGATTTCTCTCCTCAATTCCTGAACCTTAACAGTGGCCAGAAGGGGACAGAGCGGGAATGCCTCCCTTGGTGACACACCTGCACCCCAAGGCCCTGCATGTATTACTTCCAGGCTCGACTACTGTAATTCATTATTATCAGGATGTCCTAAAAACTTCCTGAAAAGTCTTCAGTTAAAATGCTGCAGCAAGAGTCCTGACAGGGCTAGAAAGACAGAGCATATTTCTCCTGTGTTGGCTTCCCTTCATTGGCTTCCTGTTAAATCTTGAATTGAATTCAAAATCCTGCTCCTCACATACAAGGTCTTAAATAATCAGGCCCCATCTTATCTTAATGACCTTGTAGTACCATATCACCCTATTAGAGCACTTCGCTCTCACACTGCAGGCTTACTTGTTGTTCCTAGAGTATTTAAAAGTAGAATGGGAGGGAGAGCCTTCAGTTTTCAGGCCCCTCTTCTGTGGAACCAACTTCCAGTTTGGATTCGGGAGACAGACACTATCTCTACTTTTAAGATTAGGCTTAAAACTTTCCTTTTGCTAAATCATATAGTTAGGGCTGGACCTGGTGACCCTGAATCCTCCCTTAGTTATGCTGCAATAGACGTAGGCTGCCAGGGATTCCCATGATGCATTGAGTTTTTCCTTTCCAGTCACCGTTCTCACTCACTATGTGTTAATAGACCTCTCTGCATTGAATCATATCTGTTGTTAATCTCTGTATCTCTTCCACAGCATGTCTTTAACCTGTCTTCCTTCTCTCACGCCAACTGGTCGCAGCAAATGGCCCTGCCCCTCCCTGAGCCTGGTTCTTCCAGAGGTTTCTTCCTGTTAAAAGGGAGTTTTTCCTTCCCATTGTCACCAAAGTGCTTGCTCATAGGGGGTCATGTGATTGTTGGGTTTTTCTCTGTATGTATTATTGTACGATCTACTGTACAATATAAAGCACCTCGAGGTGCCTGAATTGAATTGAATTGAATTGAATTGAATGGAAGGCCCACAGAGCCCAGGGCAGTTCATCCGACCCCACTGCAGAGGAAACTACCCCCATCACATTATCCAAAAATCTTCCAGAATATATAAGACCTGGGGTGGGCACTTCCACGCACCGAGGGTCTGTGTCCTGCAGGTTTTAGATGTCACCTTGGGTCAACACACCTTAATCAAATAAGTAGTTTATTAGCAGGCCTCGGGAGAACTAAAATACATGCTGAGGAGGTAATTTAGCCATTTGAATAAGCTGTGTTTGATCAAGGACACATCTAAAACCTGCAGGAAACCAGCCCACGAAGCCTGTAGTTGCCCACCCCGGCATAAGAACATAGACACCCCATTTGAGTTCTTTCTCCACCCGTCATATATCTCTCCTACCTGTGATGAACTCCTGGAGAGCAGAGACCTCCTACAAGGATGTAACAACCTCCCCACCAGTTGAAGGGGCCCACAGTTCCACCAGTGCACCAGGGTACCCCTGCGCCAAGGCTGGGCCCCCGTGCATGCACCCACCCAAAATCCCATTAACAGACCAAGCAGGACCCAAGCTCCCCAGGCCCAGCAGGAGCCACAGCCTGGAAGAGGAGCACCCCCATATTCCCAAGCCCATCCCGGACCCACCAAGTAGCTGCCAGGCTACCCGTCCAGTAACCCACGTCCGCCAGCACATACCCTCGCCAAGCTCTGCTGCACACAGCCACAGGAAAGCTGTTGAGCCTCATTGTTTGGCTCTTGACGAAGGCAGTCGCACTTTCTCCCGCTCCCTTCCCTTATCTTTCCTGCTTGGCTTTCTCATGTCTCTGTCTAGTCTTGTCTACTTCTCTCCCTTTACCCTGGAAGAGTCTCACAGTCTGTTATCTAAAACCTAAAAGAGGAATTATGGATTTGATCCCAGAATGCAATTAACACCCTCTTCTTGACGAGAAGCCTGGGTTTGGGAGAGCCCGTGTGCCCTGGAGGGGCGTTCCCTGTTGGAGGACATTGAAGACATCTACCTTTTCGGAACCATGATAACAGGTTTCTTGCTGATCAGCACTGGCTTAGCCCTGGCTTACCAAAGAATAAAGAAAGCGGAAATGGCTGTTCAAATCCCCACAAGGCTGCCCGCTATGTTGATTGGAATGATGGAGTGAGCCGTGGCTTCTCAGAATGGGCTCATTACACGCAGCATGGATGACATCTTGGAGAAGCTTGCTTTGAGGACTGAGACTCTGACAACATCTGACAACATCTGACAACATCTTGGAGAGGCTCACGACTGTCGTGAACACTTATGCTCTATGAGCAAACTGGATAACGTCTCAGTATGGATGGATAACATCGTGGAGAGGCTCACAGCTCTCCAACGGGAATGGTGAGAGACCAGTGATGGACATTAGACGACTGTAAAATTGACATGCAGTGGTTCGCACTAAAGAAAGAACACCACCATTATTTCATGCGGCTACCATATCGACGCCAGCTGTGGCGTCAAGGCTGGAGCTGAACAAAACAAACAATTTCTCCCCTGATAACAAACTGTGTTTAGACTCTTTGTTCCAAACGCCTTCATATGCTTATCTCCAAGGCCGAGTCGGACAGCGGGTCTGGCCCAGTGCTGGATGAATAGCTGCAGGGCAGGATGGCTGTGTCTGCATTGGCTTACTTCCCACCCCTGTTGCTTGTGACATGCTTCATGGTGTTGTGGACATTTGTGTGCTCTTAGTGCAGAGGAAGGTTTTTTTTCTGTTCTCATGCTGTCCTCCCATAGGAGCACAGCATGAGTAGAGGTCCCTCTTTTCCCCCCCTACTCGAGTTGCCAATTGTATTGTAAATTTCTGTGTTTTTCCAAAATACTACCGCTCCCCCACCTTCATGCCTGGGTTGTGTATGTAAGGTCGGGGGGGGGGGGGGGGGGGGGGGGGGGGGCATGTGACAAATAAAGGCTTTCTTGACTTGTCTTGAAAACAACCACCCAAGAGCCACCTGAGCCCCCAGGCAGGTCATGATTGAAGAAAATAAGAACAATCCTATGTTTCTCTTCCGCACTGTAGCCAGGCTGACAAACAGTCAGAGCTCTGTTGAGCAAACCATTCCTTTAACATTAACTAGTAATGACTTCATGAACTTCTTCACAAATAAAAATTTAAACATTAGACAAAAAATTACTCGAAATCACCTCACAGATGTAATATTATCTATAGCTACTTCCAGTACCATTGATATTCATTTAGACTCTTTTTAACTCCTTTTAACTTCAATAATCAATATTGATCAATGTGTCTTTTAGACCCCATTGCTACAAAACTGCTCAAAGAAGTCCTGCCATGAATTTATGCTTAAAATCTATATATCTATATTATTGCTAATATATATTTTGTAATATATATATGTTATGGCTGAAGCACTTTCTGGATGGATGCAAACTGCATTTCGCTGCCTTGTACTTGTGACATGTGCAGTGACAATAAAGTTGAATTCTATTCTATTCTAATTCTATTCTAATGCTTCAGTCTTAAATATGATCAACCTATCTCTAATAACTGGCTGTGTACCACAGGCCTTCAAGCTGGCTGTAGTTAAACCTTTACTGAAAAAGCCAACTCTAGACCCAGCAGTCTTAGCTAATTATGGGCCAATCCCCAACCTTCCTTTCATATCAAACATCCTTGAAAGAGCAGTTGTCAAACAGCTAACAGATCATCTGCAGAGGAATGGCTTATTTGAAGAGTTTCAGTCAGGTTTCAGAGCTCATCACAGCACAGAAACAGCTTTAGTGATGGTTACAAATGATCTTCTTATGGCCTCTGACAGTGGACTCATCTCTGTGCTTGTCCTGCTGGACCTCAGTGCAGCATTGAGTATTTTCTTTTCAGCCACCTATTAAACCCGATTCTTTGATCCCCATGATAGAACAGAGAAAACCCGACTCAGGAGTGGTCAAAACATTTATAATTCTTTATTCAGTCATCTTCCGGAAGAGAGAGCCCTGCACAGCCCAAAGCCAGTTGCAGAATCTCTAACATTAGAAGCTACAAATGTTTCTCATATAGGTGTTATTTTGGTACTTTACACTTCACACATAGTTTCGATATAAACAACTCCTTATATGTTACTAGTTCTGCTTTTTGTGTCTGGTTTCCTGTGCAGCTCTGCACTAAACTTCCCCTTTTCTTTACTTCTCCTTTCTAAAGTCTGTTGCCAGGGCGACCTGTCACCCTCTGACCTAGTTTTTGTCTCCTCTGGGCCTGGTTTATAAAGGCCTCTATTATTAAAATACATAAAACAATATAATCAGAAAATAAACATTAAGAAAATATATATATTCATATATATATATATATACATACACACATATATAGATATATATATATATCTTGTAACACATCGTTCTCACTCAACATGTATTAGTAGACCTCTCTGCTGAATCACACTTGTTATTAACCCCTTAAAGGCGGTCGGAGCGGACACGCTCCGTTTTGCGTAACTATTTTTAAATCCCGGTAGCTCTGCAGCCACGTAAGCTAGCGCAATAATTTTTTTGCATATGAAACCGGAGGAGTTGTACTTACATCTTATAAGTAAGCAAGATGGCGCCTGTGTTTGGCTGTGCCGCTGCCTCCGTCCGTGTGTTTGTTTACTTTATATGTTATGCAAGTGTTCTTGCTACAGTTTTGTCCGGTGTCATCTCCCTTCGGATTTATGATCGCCATGCGTTACTGGCGATCAAATCTGCCATGGATAACTTTCAGAGTCAACGATACGACGTTGTTTTCCCACCACCGCTTGAGCGCGACGCAGCACCCGGTTTACCTCCACTCTTGCCGGTCAGCTCAATTCTGCTTCAGAGGCCTCGTCGGAGGAAGCGGGGGAAGAGAGCCGGCTTTCTTGTCCTGCTCCGTCGTCTTCGGAAAGAGGCAGATCTTCGTGGGCTTTATTCCTGGGCTGCTAGCGGTAAGATCCGCCTGAGACTTGTCGGAGGTGGATTAATCTCCACAACCCACTGTGTTTACCACCCAGGCTTCCACCTAAAAGCATGGAAAGCAATGCCTCATCGCGGCAGGAACCCTGTTTTGCTGCACAGCTTACCACATAGTACGAACTCTGTTACTGGAAACCCTACCCCTGTCCCGGTGAGTCGCAGCGTTAAATGGATGTTAATTAATGCTCGCTCAATTGCCAACAAGTCTTATATCTTAAATGACTTGTTCTGTACGGAGAAGCTTGATTTTATGTTTATCTCTGAGACGTGGCAGCGTGAGAATGATTTCTCACATCTTTTAGAGCTGTGTCCCGCTGACTGTTCTTTTCTCTGTGCACCTCGGATATCTCGACGAGGAGGTGGAACAGCGGTAATTTTCAAAAAGACATTCTTATGCCAGATCATCTCCTCTAGCTGTTACGACTCTTTTGATATGATTATGATAAAAATTGGACGAGAACAGCCCATATACTGCATTTTAATTTATCGTCCACCTGGATCTGCTGCATCTTTTCTGTCAGACCTACAAGAATTTTTAACTTCCACGATTAAACTGGGCAAGGTCATCATTGTTGGTGACTTCAACATTCATGCAGAGGACTCATCAAATAGTACCACTAAGGAGTTCCTGAACATTATGGACTCTTTCAATTTTGTTCAACATGTATCAGGTCCTACTCACACAGCTGGGCACACTCTGGACTTGGTCTTCACCTGTGGTGTTTCCCTTGACCACATGAACTTAAATGATGTTTCTTTTAGCGACCATAAGTCAGTCTTTTTTAATGTATTGTTCAATTCAGAGTCTCTTCCCCAAAGTTTTATTAAGCGCAGGCGCTTCATTGATGACTCTGTCATTTTAAAGTTTTCTTCACTTTTTAATTTTAAACCTTCTTCTGACGAGGTTGACATCCTTATTAATTCTTTTAATGAACACTGTCTTGCCATTCTTAATCAGGTTGCTCCTTTCAAAACTAGTCATTGCACTGTTAGTTAATGCACACCATGGTTAAATAATCAAACCCGTGTTCTTCGACGCTCCTGTCGAAAAGCAGAGCGTCTCTGGAAGTCCACTGGGCTGGTTGTCCATCGGGAACACTTCAAAGAACTTCTTCACTTATTTAATGAGTCAGTTAAAGAGGCCAGAGCCTCTTACTTCAATAATCTCATAAATCGTCATAAAAATAACCCAAGAATTCTATTTGACACTATCAATAGTATTGTTTCTCCTCCAACTCAGCACGCTGTGTTACTTTCTGATGAAGACTGTAGCACTTTCCTCAATTACTTTGTAAATAAGGTGATGGACTTGAGATCCAAAATCTCCTCAAGTGCCTCCCCTTATGAAGATGCTCCTTGTTGTCCCGTGTCATTTACTTCTTTTTCTCCAATCACACTCAATGACTTAATTGCAGTAATAGGTAAAATGAAATCCTCATCATGCTCCTTAGATATATTACCTCCCTCTGTCCTGTCTGGGACTCTCACCAGCATTGGTCCCACACTACTATCCATCATTAACAATTCACTGAGGCAAGGCTGTGTTCCGTCCTATTTTAAACACGCTGAGGTAACCCCTCTGTTAAAAAAACAGAATCTAGATCCTACCTCCCCTAGTAGTTATCGTCCTATTTCAAGATTGCCATTTATAAGTAAATTACTAGAAAAAATTGTAGAAAAACAGTTCAGGTCCTTACTATGACGATTGCAGATTTTTGACCCTTTTCAGTCTGGCTTTCAAAAGCAGCACTCTACGGAGACCGCTCTCTTAAGGGTCTATAATGATCTACTAATGGCATCTGATGCAGGAAATTGTTCCGTGATCATTTTGCTAGATCTTAGCGCAGCCTTCGATACCATCGACCACAAAATCCTACTCAACAGGCTGAAGGTTTTGGCCGGTATATCTGGCACCGCCTTAGACTGCTTTTCTTCCTACTTATCAGACAGGACCTTTTCTGTTAGGACTGACAGGTTCACCTCTGACATTGCTGCCCTAACCTGCGGGGTTCCACAGGGTTCAGTTTTGGGTCCATTATTATTTTCTTTTTCATATGCTTCCTTTAGCTGGCATTATTCAGTTTTTTAGTGACCTGTCTTATCATTTCTATGCCGATGACATTCAGCTATATATGTCCTTTAAGCCTCATCAGCTGGATAGGCTGTCCACCCTATTCCAGGCTTTAACTCAAATCTCTGATTGGCTTTCTAACAATTACCTTGTTTTAAACATGAACAAGACAGAGACCATGATCATAGCTCCTCCTGATCTATATTCTAAAATCAGTCAGGTTCTTGCCCCTTTCTGTTTTTCTGCTAAGCCAAATATTCGAAATCTTGGAGTAATATTTGACTCTTCTCTGGGCCTTGACTCACACGTAAAATCTCTGTCTCGTTCCTGTTTCTTTCATTTAAGGAATATTTCCAAACTGCGACATATGTTCTCCTTAGCTGAACTGGAAAAAATTGTCCATGCATTTGTGTCATCGCGTTTAGATTATTGTAATTCCCTGTTTACCAGCTTGGATAAATCATCTCTTTCTCGCCTCCAAGCTATACAAAACGCAGCAGCCACACTGCTAACTCGCTCTAGCAAGCGAGCTCACATCACTCCTATTTTATGTTCTTTACATTGGCTCCCAATAGATTTTAGAATTCGTTTTAAAATTATTGTTTTAACATACAGAGCACTAAATGGCCAAGCCCCAGATTATTTATCCAAGCTTCTCACAAAATACACTACTGCTCGCCGTCTCTGCTCACAGACTCAGAGTTTGTTGGTTGCTCCCTGAACACGTCTGAAGACGAAAGGGGACAGAGCCTTTCATGCTGTGGCACCAAGGCTGTGGAACACTCTACCTCTACAACTACGTTTGGTTGACTCTGTGGAATCCTTTAAAAAACAGTTAAAAACTTTACTGTTCAAACAAGCTTTATGTTGACCAATGCTTTTTACATTTTTTTTTTTTTTAATTTACATTACATCAAATTCTATATTGTGTATATTGTGCATTTTACTATTTATTGTACTGTTTATTTTAATCTCTGTGTGCAGCGCTACCTGTCTATGAAAAGCGCTTAATAAATAAACTTTACTTACTTACTTACTTACTTATGCCATCAGCTTGTCCTAGGTCACGGTTTCCTTCCACATATAGCTTTGCAAAAACTGCATAAAAAGCACTTGCAGCAACAAAAACGTAATATTCCAGAAACACGCTTTGCCGATCAGATCAGCTGTTCATAACACTTCCTACGTCCATCAGCGTGAACTATCTCATGTCCGCCGTGACCTGCCCGGAACCGGAAGTGACGTCATTTTGCGGAAATGTAGTTTTTTACCATCGGGGCCTCATGAGCCTATACTGGTGTTTTTAAAAGTTATCTTTGACTTCATGACTTTCTGTGTCGTTTCTGGGATTCTTAGGACTCATATTGCACTGCTGGAAATAGTTTATTTTGATGCATATGCTGTTATTTTGCAAATTTGTATTATAATATTTATTTTCGTTTTTCCTGCAGTATATGAAAATTGGTGTATTTCAAAAATAAAACTATGAAGACACTCAAAATAAATTTCCTGTGGTGGGAAACTATTTTGTGCAACTTTTTTGTATTTACAGTTTTGAGGGATAAGCCTCTTAAATTTCTCTAACTAGAAATATATGTTAAAAAAAACAAAAACGATTTTCAATTTTTTTGTAGTTTATTGCACTTTTTTGCAATTTATGTAATTAGTATGCACTTAATGCATACATATTATTAAAATTTGGGCTATAATGGTTGTATTGATGTATATCAACTTGAAATGCTCCCAAAAATGGCACTACAGCATGTAAAAATATGATATAAGCTCTGGCGGACTTGGTTCTATGGTAGGTCTTAAAGGGTTAATCTCTGGCTCTCTTCCACAGCATGTCTTTCAGCATGTCTTTTCATCCTCACCACAATTGATCGCAGCAGATGGCCCCGCCCCTCCCTGAGCCTGGTTCTGTCAGAGGTTTCTTCCTGTTAAAAGAGAGTTTTTCCTTCCCACTGTCGCCAAAGTGGTTCCTTATAGGGGGTCAAATGATTATTGTCTTCCTTCTCTGTATGTGTTATTGCAGGAAAACGCAACCTAGGGAATCCCCAGACACACTAAGCCCACACCTACTCCCTCATCAACCATAATAGCTAAGGCAGGGCAAAACCATGAGTTCCCACCAGAGGGATTCAATTCAGTTCAATTCAATTTTATTTATATAGCGCCAAATCACAACAAAAGTCGCCTCAAGGCGCTTCATAGATACAGAGAAAAACCTTGATCTAATGTGGTGACAGAAGTTGTATCAAGACTAATGTGATCTATTAGATGGTCTCTATATTGGTTAGATTTAAGATTATTTTTATTTCTCCAGTTCATGAAGACTGTTTTCTTTGCAATACATAGGGCAGTGAAAAGAGAGGAGATACAGAAGTAAGTGTTTAGCTAAAACAGACATCTGCAGTTTAAAGCCTCATTTTAAATGACTATGACATGTGGCATCTGAATCCAATGTTTCCAGCTCCATCACACATTCTCTCCATACCTGAGAGTGTCCAGTCTCCACTGTGGTTGTCCAGCTATCAGCAGCTTCATTCCTGAATCTCCTGGATGATTGTAGCTCAGGTCCAGAACTCTGAGCTGGGAAGAGTTGGAGCTCAGAGCTGAAGCCAGAGAAGTACAGCCTTCCTCAGTGATCAGACAGCCTGAGAGACTGCAGACACAGAAAACAATTAATGTGAATCAGGGTTCTAGACTAACTTTCTGCCAGATTGTACTGGTGTGCCTAATTTCTTTTCTTAAATGCACCAGCACAAAAGTTAGGTGCATCCTAATTTTTCTACCGTATCGCTTTACATGTTCACTTTTTAAAAAATTGCTGTACATAGAGACAATATTGATTTATAAACGATTAACTAACAATCTTTTCATCATAAAGTTTTTTATTTGGAGCACATTTCTACAAGAAAGATAAGTTATCGGATTTTTCCGAACCATAATGTGCACTGGATTATAAGGCTCATTACGTGAAACCAAACAGTCAGATAAGTCAGACTTTACTCAACTCATTCATTTTGATTTCCTCCACTTCTGTACCATTGACTCCTTAATGTTGAATTCTCTCGCAGCTACTCTATTCCCATGTTCTGCTGCATGACTGACAGAGTTTGAAATCCGCTTCATAAGCATGTCTCTTGAGAGGTGCCATTTTGTGGTCCTTATACACACAATACAGTAATATTATGTTGATGCATGGTACATATTACTCTGTGAGGCTCCTATCTATGGTAGCCATAATGCTCCAACAATCCATCAAGCGGTGCAGCTTCGTATCTTACCAAAGTCGTGCTAAAACATTCTGACATATTTATGCGTCGTGTACTACATAAAATCAGTTCGCGCCCAGTAAGCACAACCAGAATTTATACATAAGGCACACTTTTGAGGAAATGAAAGGAATTTAAGTTCAATTCAATTCAATTTTATTTATATAGTGCCAAATCATAACAACAGTCACCTCAAGTGCACCTTACAGTGCAAAAAATGCGGTACAGAAAAAGTTCTTGTGCTTACACTGCTTCACTGAGCTGAAATCTAAAGTTAAAATATCTCGAGAGATAGCAATAACAAGTAGGTCTAAATTAAAAGTGCCTCAAATGCTTTGAACTGAGCATCTCAATATCTGAACATCTCACCTTGGGCATAGGCATCTGAAAGGTTCTGCCCTTGACTATCTCTGATTGGTTTAGACCACTATATGGGCATATGGGTGTCTATTGTTGACCACACACAGACTTTCAGAGTTGCCAAGACTTATTTTAAAATACTCAAACGACTGGTCACACCGGTGTGACCTAGGATTTTTTTGGCAGAACTTTGGCACATTGGTGGAATGGTGTTGCTCTGCGCTATTGGATAATTGTAGGAATTCCCTCTGTCATTTCCCCTTTCTGTGTGTCTGTGCATAGACACGCATGTGACACAGAAATTGATCGAACAGCACCAGCACGGAGTCGGTGCAGTGGTGCTTCAGCGGTGTGTTGAGCTACTCTAAGAAGCACCTACTTGATTGGTTTAGGCAGGACTGGACTGGCCATCGGGCATACCGGGCATTTGCCCGGCTGGCCACTCGTAATTTTTCGTTTTTAGTGGGCCGATGGGGTTTTATTTCTTTTCTTTTTTTTAACAGCATATATGAATGGTGGTGGACTGGCCAGTTGGTCATGATCGACTCTGGGCTGGACCAATTACAGCCGAGGAGGTCGAACTTTAAAGTTGAGGTGAAAAGGAACGTGATTTGTCCCGTACTACTTCAGCTAGAAAGTTGCTAATTCAATCATGAAACTGATCAATGATCAGCTGATTGGCTTTTGTCGCTGTGCCAGAAAGAGGAAACCAGCAGATGTCGCGCTAAAGAACAGCAGCACGTTTAAGCTTGATCAGCTGTTATTAGAATTTATTTAATATTAATTTCTAATATCAGCTGATGTTTGCTGGAGCCACAGCTGTAAAAGCTGCTGGTCATGATATCGGTTTGAATATCTGGTGAGAGGGAAACATGAAGATGAAACCAGGAGATCATCAGAGCTGAACAGGTAATGGAGAAACAGGTTTACCTTTTAATTGACATGAATGAGTTGAAGGGAAGTTATGAACTGTTTCTGAGAGACAAATAACACCAAGATCCTTTTCTACATAGCTGACAGCTGGTAACTGTGCAGGGGCAGGTCTAGCAAAGTTTTGCCAGGGGGGCAGGTAGCGCATTAACAGGGAAAGGGGAGCACAAAGAAATAGTTTTCTTTCTTCTTATTATTTAAAATGTCTAGCTTTTAATAAATAATTATCTGAATCTTACAAAGTTTTCATCTGATGTAAAATGTATAGAAATGAATTATTGAATTCAGTAAATATTTAGTCTAGTATATACCCTAGTAAGTTATAGAATTCTTTCCTTTGGGAAGGTACCATCTGTGCAGTCTGCAATTCTATTGAAGAAAGATGTTCAATCTATTTAATTACTGGAGAAAAATAATAGATTTTTGTGTGTTTGTTTTATATGTGCATTAAATTAAAATTGGTTTTGTCAGTTAAGCATCTTGAGGCAGAGGGTGGGGGAGTGGTTTCCTTTTTTTTTTCTTTTCTTTTTTTTGCTGGGAGTTGGCAGACCTATTAGTTAGGTATATCTAATTATAAATTATGTTGTTTTATATTTTTGCTAAGTACTGTTTAGAATAGCATAATAGGGCAGATGGTGTAGGTTTAAGTTTATTATAAAGGCTTTATGGATTTTCCTATAATACCATGGTGGGCCGGTCACTAGTCAAAATACCCGGGCTGATTTTTTGTCCCAGTCCAGCCCTGGGTTTAGGGCACGATAGGATCATAATATTGTCTGCTGTTGGCTACACAGAGACTTTCAGAGTTGCAGAGACTGTTTTTTTACTGAAAAGCAGGTTGCACCGGTGCGACCTAGGATTTTTTTTAGTCACACCATTGAGAAATTAGGTCGCATTTGTGACCAAATTGGTCGCACTCTAGAGCCCTTTGAATACAGTTTACTTAAGGTTTGCCTTTGCTTTACCCTTTGTTTCCAGTTACAATGACCCTCATTCACTCCATACACTCAATTCAAGTTAGCTTTATAAAGCAACAAGTTCTAAGCACGTTGTATAGCAGTAACGTCTATAATATTACCGTGACCACCCGTACGAGCTGGCATTTCCTTAGAGCAAGCAAGGAAGAAGGAAATCCCTTTTGACATGAAGGGACCTCTAACAGAACCAGGATGAGGGAGATAAAGAAGAAAAAAGAAGACCAAAAGCACAGAAAACCAAAGACAAACATAAACTACAAGAGAGTATAGCTGAATGTTTATAATGTGCAGAAATTGCAGAAAGGTGGAGAAGAAAACCTCAGTATTTCATGGGTAATTCCACACTAGTCTGTACTTATAACAGCATAACTAAGAGATACTTCAGGGTCACCTGCTGCAACATAAAATAATAAACTTTATTAAAGTAGAGATAGTGTCTATCTTCTGAATCCAAACTGAAAGCTGGTTCAACAGAAGCGGGTCCAGAAAGTTGAAGGCTCTGCTTCCCACTCTACTTTTAGATACTCTGGGAACCCCATGGCAGGCTGTTTTTATGCTCACTGCTTAATTCATCATATGGCAGTGAGCAAGAGGAAGAAATCCTCAGATCTGCCATTTTAGTGGACAGTTGTTCACCTCTCGATTATTTAAAGATGTTTCAATATAGAATCTTGGGAATTTACAGATTTACAGATGTATTACAACAGGACAAGCATTTATTCAGTAATGTAATACAAATTCCAATTATTCTGACTTGAGAAGACTGAATCCTGACCTGAGAGTTTCCAGTGTAAAATGTGGGGACTCTAATTGAGCAGAGAGAAGCTTCACTCCTGAATCCTGGAGGTTATTGTTACTTAGGTCCAGCTCTCTCAGACTGGAGGACTGGTAGCTGAGAACTGAGGACAGAGCTTCACAGCTTTTCTCTGAGAGATTACAGGCACTTAGTCTAGAAATTAAGAACACATACACACATAAATTTGCCACTAAATCATTTAGATTTACTGTGATTTTTAAATCATAAAAAAACTATAAGATATAACAACAAATAGATAAAGCTGGCATTTATTAATGGGATGTTTTAATTTGTTAAATGTCATTAGATTAAAAATGAATGTAATTTGACCTTAGAGTTTCCACTGTACAGTGCAGACTCTGCTGTAGATCAGACAGAGGCTTCAATCCTAAAGATTGTAGATTATTGTTACTCAGGTCCAGCACTTTCAGGCTACAGGGCTGGGAGCTAAGTGCTTCACAGCTTCTTGCTGAGAGATTACAGCCAATCAGTCTAGAAAGAAGGAGCATAGACCAAACAAAAAGACAAGTTGAATTTAAAGTGTATTAATGGTTCAGTATTGAGTTACTGGATGTGGGAATATTCAGTGTTTCAGGACCCCCTGGAATTGCTGTTTCCTTTGTTTAAAACAGATCAGAAAACTGGCAATTTACTGTTATTTAGAAATGTTGAAAAATACAACAAAAACTGGACGAAGTTGACATTTATTAACTAAATGTTTTTGTTGGTTAATTTTGTCATTTGATGAAAAATAAGTATCACTTGATCTGACCTTAGAGTTTCCAGTGTACAGTGTGGACTCTTCAGCCCAGCAGACAGAAGCTTTACTCCTGAATCCTGTACATTGTTGTTACTCAGGTCCAACTCTCTGAGGCCATAGGACTGGGAGCTGAGAACTGAGGACAGAGCTTCACAGCTTCTCTCTGACAAGAGACAGCTACGAAATCTAAGAAAAAACAAAACAGATAGATAAATAAAAAGCACACAAAATCAAAAACTTAATTTTTCAACATAAAGAAAATAAATGTCAGTGTGCACTACAATTAATAGTTCACAAAATAACTTAACCCTCTGGGGTCAACGGATGCACCGTTATGTCCAAATTAAATGACCAATTTAAGTCAACACAGCAACAAGACACTGCGACCCAGCGTCTCCATTTCAAACTGTGGTGAAAGTGCGGACTTCAAACTATATAACAGTTTTTAAATTAATGATGATGATGATGATGCCATTTATTTCCCCCTTGCAGTTTCCTGTAGCGAGATTGAAACTCTTCTAACCATACATACATTGGGTAGACAGGTCAAAACAGGTCTACCACCCCCAAAAACTCGATCAAATACGCGTGGTATTTGACTCAAGCGCACAAGAAAGTGGCATTTCTCTTAACAGCGTCCTGCTCTCAGGCCCTGACCTAAATAACTTCCTGTTAGGAGTGCTGCTCAGGTTCAGAAAGGACATTGTTGCTGTGATGGCCGACATCCAACAGAGGTTCTATGGTTTCATGGTGAGAGGGGACCACAGAAATTATCTAAGATTTCTTTGGCACAAAGATCATGACCTGACAAAGGAAGCAGGGGAATACCGCATGCGCGTGCATGTGTTTGGGAATAGCCCTTCACCTGCAGTCGCTACATATGGACTTCGAAGAGCTTCCCAAGAGGGTGAGCACAAATACGGACCCGACACACGCCAGTTTGTGGAGAGACACTTTTATGTGGACGACGGACTGATCTCTCTCTCGACAGAAGCAGAGGCTATTGACCTTCTCAAGTGCACTCAAGCATCACTGGCAAATTCTAATTTTAAACTGCATAAGATTGCCTCTAGCAGTATCAAAGTGATGCGGGCTTTCACCCCTGAAGATCTGGCTACAGGTTTAAAAGACTTGGTGCTAAATGAGGAACTTCTCCCAGTGCAAAGAAGCCTTGGTCTGTGCTGGAGGATAGATTCTGACACCTTCACATTCAAGGTTGCAGCTGACGATAAACCCTTCACTCGCCGAGGAGTGCTATCGACAGTTAACAGCCTCTTCCACCCACTGGGCTTGGCTGCTCCAGTGACCATCCGAGGACGAGCACTACTAAGGGAACTTTAAGCTGACATATGCGACTGGGATACAGAACTTCCCACAAACAATTTGAATGAATGGGAAACATGGAAAAGATCACTACAGGATTTAAGTAATCTTCAGCTTCCTCGTGCCTACATACAACTATACTGAGCTGTGTGTATTTTCTGACGCCTCAAACTGGGCCATAGGAGCGGTAGCTTACCTGAAAGTTATCACTACAGATGGACAGTGCCGAGTCGGCTTTGTACTTGGGAAAGCCAAGCTAGCTCCTAAACCAGAGCCCACAATCCCTCGCCTGGAACTCTGTGGGGCAGTGCTGGCCGACGATGTGGCAGAACTAATCCTCAGGGAACTCGATCTTAAACCTGACACTGTGAAGTTTTTCTGTGACAGCAAGGTGGTTCTCGAATACATCAACAATGATTCTAAACAATTCTATGTGTATGTGCACAATCGTGTTCACCGAATTAGACAGGCAACTTTTCCTCAGCAGTGGTGCTACGTGCCAACAGATCAGAATCCAGCTGACCTAGCCACCAGATCAGTCCCAGCATCTCGGCTTGGAGAGACTATGTGGTTTACAGGTCCAGATTTTCTTCACAAGCCTCCTGTGGCTGAAACACATGAGCCCTTTGAGCTGATGGAACCAGATACAGATGTGGAGGTAAGACCACAGCTGACATCCTGTGCTACCCATATAACCGAGGTTAAGTTGACTTCAAATATGTTCCAACGCTTCTCCACCTGGAGGTCTTTACTGAGAGCAGTTGCCTTCTTGAGCCACCAGACTCAATCATTCTGTACCAACCCCCCAAATACATGTAGAGGATGGCATATGTGCAACAAACTTCATACTCCAGAAGAACTGGAGGCAGCAAAGCTGACCATACTTAGTTTGGTCCAAAGGGACGCTTATCCAGAAGATAAGCAAGAGAATAGAGCAATTTCAAAGACAAGCACAATCCTCAACCCTCCACCCTTTCATGTGCAATGGTCTTTTACGGGTTGGTGGACGTCTGAAACACTCCACTGCTAGTCTTGGAATGAAAAATCCAATCATTCTCCCAAAACAGAATCGTGTGACCAAATTGCTAGTGACCCATTACCATGAAAAGATAAAACACCAAGGACGACATTTTACAGAAGGGGCAATCAGAGCAGAAGGCCTGTGGATTGTTGCTGGCAAAAGGTTGATTAGCTCTGTAATCCATTCCTGTATTGTCTGCCGAAAGCTGAGAGGAAAACTGGAAGTCCAGAAAATGGCCGACCTTCCCCCAGAACGTCTGAGCATGTCTCCTCCCTTTACATATGTAGGCTTGGATGTTTTTGGTCCGTGGGAGGTAATCACCCGAAGAACCCGAGGTGGAGCAGCTCGGAGTAAGCGATGGGTGATCCTTTTCACATGCATGAGTGCCAAGGCTGTGAATATAGAAGTCGTTGAGTCCATGGACTCAAGTAGCTGCATCAAAGCACTATGCAGACTTTTTGCTTTAAGAGGGCCTGTGAAGCAGCTGAGGTCAGACTGTGGTACAAACTTTGTTGGAGCATGTTCCGAATTAGAAATAAGACAAGATGATCAGAGTCAAGACAAGATCCTGACATACCTCTATGAACATGTCACAACTTACAAGTGTTGTGTTGCTCAAACAGAAGCAGTCATCTTGTAACGAGTGGCCGATGGGGTTGGTCACTACCACACTTCCAAGTAGTGATGGAAAGGTAAGCAAAGTGGAAGTCAGAACAACATCACGAGGCAATGTAAAGACTTTCTCAAGGCCTATAAGTGATGTTATTTTCCTCTTATCAATAGAGAGTCAAAAGTCAACCAAAGACAGTTAAGCATGATGTGGCATATTTGGGAATGCCAGACGGGGAGTGTTCTGTTTTCAGTATGTTCATATGCTAATGAGACAAATAACTGTAAAGTGTATTTCTATCGTTATACATTGAAAAATTGTGAATCTTTTATTTTGACATCTGGATAGACAGGAAGGCTTGTTTTTTGACATGTGCGTAGACAGGAAGCAGGAAGTGCAGAGAACAGGCAAACGAGCTGCCTCCAATTTTGCAGACGGTCTAATGTCTCTCACTGGTCACTGGGTCTGTCAATTTCCCGTTGAAGAGCTGTGAGCTTCTCCAAGATGTTATCCATGTTGTGTCCAATAAAAACAATCTGGGTACTCACAGCCCGTCCGATCGTTTCAATCATACCAGCCAGCCCTCTGGGGTTTTGAACAGCTGTAACCGCTTCATTCAATCTTCAATGCCAGCTCCAATCAGCAACAACCCTGTTTTGATGTTTTAGAATAGGTATAAGTCTTCAATGTCCTCAATTGCGAGAGTCCTGCCAGGCATTTGATAAGCCACATCACGTATCCCGCAGGAAACATCCCTCAATCTCGCTCTTCTGAACCCCGGCGTCTTGTTGCGAAAAGGGTGTGTGGAATTAAATAAATTATTTTACTGCTACTGTTCATAACCATCATCTTTATCATTGCATTAATCATCATTTCATCAAAGCATTTATTGAAGCTGTTGGCATTATGTTACAACTTGTATTACAGGTGTTATCATAATCACATATTAACATTTTTATTACAGGTGCAGTTATAACCCTTTTATACACACCCTGCATTTTTGTGCTTGTTAAAGAGTTGAAGCTCAGTCAGTTAATTAAGGGTCGTAAGCTTTGTTTGGCGCTATGTCCAGATGATCTATTGTGTAAGAGACTTAGAGCTATGGAAGGATTGCTTACACGCTTACACAACACATGTACCATGTTATTCATTATTATTATCTTTTATTTTTTTTTATATTCTTTTTATTAAGCTTTGAGTAGTGGCATTTGATTAAAGCATTTATTCAGTATATTACATATATAGTTCCAGTTAGGTTATTAGACATATGAGCGTTGATCTCTGTCTGTGAGGTTCGAGGAGGTGAGACAGAGTGCACTTGAGGTTGAGACACACACACACACACACACACCGTAGGTAAACTCATTTATAGGTAAGAGTTCAGACCTATTTTGCTTGTAACTGCATTTTGTGCCTGCATAAGTGACAGTTTGTTGGAGGACGTGCGTCTGATGTTCCAGAGATAAGCGAGAGTCAGAAGATGAACAGGAAGCACCTGCCGTGGAGACTGAGAGAATGTTCTTTTTAACTGTGTCACAAGTCATCAACAGAACATTTGTGGTTTTGAAACTAAGCAGAGTGTATGTGACGTCTGAAGTACCGAAATAACACGATATATAAGACACATGTGGAGCTTGTAATGTTAAAGATCCTGCAACTGGCGTTTGGGCTGTGCAGGGGTCTCTCTCTTCCGGAAGATGATTGAATAAAAAGAAATATAAAATGTTTTGACCACCTTGGGGTTTTTTCGGGTTTTCTCTGTTCTATCATGGGGACAAAAGAATCGGGGTTAACAGGTGCAATTGAGGGACCAGTTGAATCAATCCATTATTCCTTATGTTTTAGAGAACAAGACCGAGAGACTCTCTGTTAGAGTTAGACAACACTAGACAAGGACATGGAAGCCAAGCAGGAACGATAAGGAAGGGAGAGGGTGAGAGAAGCGACTGCCTATGCTGAGAGCCTGGTGGCGCTGTCACTTGGTGTTCGCTCTATCTGCGGTAGAATATCACTTCCTGTTCCTGCTCATACACAGTGGTGTTTTTGTGTAGCTTATCTGCTTAGCATCTGCTATGCCCTTTTAATGAAAAACTGTTAGATACATTCTTTTTTCATAGTATAGTCTTCAAGTGCTTCATCCTAAGCACACTTTCTGTGTAGCCTCTTCACCTGTCCCTCCTGCACTTTCTTGCTCATTGTGTCAGATGTTTAGTTACTCCTTGGCCTTCTTTAGCAGTGATGATACTTGTAACAAATGTAGCATATTTGCAGCTCTGGAGGCCAGGATTACTGAATTGGAGACTCGGCTTCGCACCCTTCATTCAACCGAAGATAGCGTAGGCTCGGCTAGCTGTTCCCTGGCAGATCCCAAGCAGCTGCAGAAAGAGGGTGGCTGGGTGACGGTGAGGAGGAAGCATAATCTTAAACAAATCCCCAGGGACACCACCAACCTCTTCGTGTGTCTAACCATTTTTCCCCACTCGGCGACACACCCACCGGGGGTAATTGGTGACACCGGCAACCATAGTCAATTGTCTTCCAAGGGACAGAGCCGACGACATTGAGGGAAATCTAAAACTGCTGGCTAAGGGTAAGTGTAAATTCAGTAAAATCGTAATTCACGTCGGCAGTAATGACATCCGGTTACGCCAATCGGACGTCACTAAAATCAATATCGAATCGGTGTGTAACTAGCTAAAACAATGTTGGACTCTGTAGTTTTCTCTGGTCCCCTCCCCAATCAGTGATGTGCGGATCATCCTGAAATATCAATTCCTCCGATACCAATCATTTATGTTCTAGAATAGATTCTCACATTAAAATATCCATATTTTAGTAATTTAGGGTAAATTTGTAGTTTATCATTAACAGGAACACAGTGGAAAGAAACTATAACATTCGGATTGTCTACATTCAAAGGAACTACTTCCTCTTCTGCCTTTCATAATTATGTGCGAAATACGGCTGTATAAATGTCTCGCAGCCGCTGGCGTGCGCACTCACAACAATGGCTGAGCGTAATTGGAGTCGTGTGCGGACGTATTTTACCTCCACAAACAGCTGAGACGTGGTTTGCAATACATGTGGCAAAAAAGTGCTCAAAGAGTGAGGTGTTGTGGCCATACTTGCCAACCTTGAGACCTCAGAATTAGGGAGATATTCAAAAGGGCTGTTGGGGGGGGGGTGATAAATACATTTTACAGGGTTTATTTATTGGATAAAATACATTAAATGTCACCGTTATTATTGGCCGGCCTGGAAACAGCGGGGGTGTCCAAATTCAGAGGCTGCTTCCACCTGAGGACCCGGCCTTCGCAGTCTAAAGAAAGCCGAGTAGTACATCACGAGCTCCCTCGGCGGAGTGAAACTCTGTTGAGGCGAACTGAAGAGGAGGAGAGGGACAGGTGCTGCTAGGGCGAGACAGACGTCTCTCACAGAGTCCTTTAGTGCTGCAGGCAGGCAAGGTGTTCAAATAGCGCACAACTTCAGCTTTTTTTATTTCTATATGATGAACCCTGCATTATTAAGTGATAAGAACAAGTAATCTGATGTCCTGTAATCATTATGATGCTATAATTTGAGATACAATAAATAAAATAAGTTTTGTACAAAGTATCGGTATCGAATCAGTATCGTCGATACCACCCGGAATATTACTTGGTATCGGATTGGAAAGGAAATCAGTGGTATCGCACATCACTAGTACAAACTCCGAGGCACGTACAAAAGACAACAGAAGTGCTCCAGGATGCTAGGCGCAGTGTTGAGCTTTTGTTACCTAGTGGCTACACAAGCCAGCAAGTACCAACGACCGGATTTGGTGTGTGGTAGTAACAGGTAAATGAACTTTTTTTTTTAATTATTTGAATATATATGAGTGCTTGTGTATAAATACACAAACGATACACATATGCTTTCAATTGTGTAATTTAAGTGATCTAGGTAGCTCTGTTTTGGAAGTTCAGTTAACGCTAGAAATGTGTTTTGGAGTTTGTATGTGTTTTGTCTCTAGGAGCCACCGCATATATTTATATATAAACATATATAAAAAAAAAACACTTTTTTTTTACATTAGTAATTCCTTTTGTGCATAATTTTATATTATTGTTAATAATAAATTAATTAAAGCAACAAAACAACCTGAAGAGCCGGTTCGGAGCCGAAAGAGTCGACTCTTTTTAGTGAGTCGAGCCGAAAGAGCCGGTTCTCTAAAAAGAGCCGGAAATCCCATCACTAGCGCAAATGGAAGAAAGCATTCTTACATATTTGTTTAATATGTGCGTTGAAGGACATATCCTTGTCAAAAATGACTCCAAGGTATATCAAAGTCCAAAAGAGTTTTATAATTGACCAGAAAGAAAACCAAGGAGCAGGTTGGATACATCATTGGATACATACCATCACTTTTATTGTCATTATTATTTTATAGTATTTTTCTGTTTATTTTTATCCTGCTGCTAAACTAATTTCCCCTTGTGGGACAATAAAGAAATTGAATTGAATTGAATTGAATATTCTTGAGCAGCTTTATCGCTCATTGTCTCCAGAATTCCAGGTGTGATTGAAAGAAAAGGGCCCAAAGTAAGCACAAGAAGCTGCTCAACTGGTGGAAACATTTCAAGCAGCGAGGCGAGGAGCCAGAAGCTTTCGGTTTAGGGCGTTGGCAAGTGATCTGGGGTTGGGGTGATCCTAATGAGTTAGACTCTTTGAAGCTGAGGGAAGGTTATTTTAAAACAAAGTTAACCACCAAACCTCTTTGTTTTTATTGTGGTGTGGATGGTCACATTAAGCAGGAAAGTCTAGCCAGAAAGGCGAGAGCAGCATATGTGTGTACTCTTCTAAGGCCATGTGAGAATGGCTTTTGTGGTATTGAAAGAGCAGCTGCATTCCAAGACTGCAGGTTTGGATTCTATTAGGGAATTGCTACAACAGTGTGTACTCTTCCAGCGGGACAGGTGGGAGTAAAATCAATAAAGCAAGATAAAAGATTGGGCCAGATGCAGATTCAAATTAATAAGCTCCGAGATGATTTGGAGCAGCAACAAAGCGCAGTGGGCCAGCACTAGGAGCCCTCGCCACCCCAACAGCAAGTGAGAGAGGAAATGATGATCCAGCCCAGTGTTCCAAGAGACGTGAAGGTCGGAGCTGGGGCAAAGTAGTGATACCGTCACTGCAACCAGCTTATCATCCAATATCAACTGGGAAGGCAGAACCTGGTGGCTGACCTTTTGTCTTGCATCAGTGTTGGTGAGCCTGGTGGAGGAGGGCAGACTTGTGAGGGTGCTGGGAAGCATCTCCCTCACTAAGGTGAAGCACCCACCTGCAACATCTGACAGGAAGTTTTGATTTTGTTATGCTTTTGTTTTGTAGTCCTATAACCACTCTCTCTCTTTTGAGGTCAACTTCCTGAACCCCTGATCATGGAGTGCACACATGATTATGGCCTAATGATGTTTACCTGAAAGGAGTTAGTGGGGTAAGCCATCAGATGATAGCTGAGGGTGGGAGTGGGCTGAATCTTAATTTTAATTTGATTTATTTAGTTTGTATACTACTTAGCTGGGTGTTTTTGTAGTCAGATATATGTGAGGTGTGTTAAAAAAATTGCAGTATTTCACTGTACAGTGGGTGGCAAAAGTTTGGGCAACCTTGTTAATAGTCATTATTTTCCTGTATAAATCGTTGGTTGTTGCAATAAAAAACGTCAGTTAAATATATCATATAGGAGACACACACAGTGGTATTTGAGAAGTGAAATGAAATTTATTGGATTTACAGAACTTGTGCAATAATGGTTTAAACAAAATTAGGCAGGTGCATAAATTTGGGCACCACAAAAAAAAGAAATAGAATCAATATTTAGTAGATCCGCCTTTTGCAGAAATTACAGCCTCTAAAAACTTCCTGTAGGTTCCTTTTTTTCTTTTTCTTTTTTTTTTTTCTCCTAAAATTAGAAGACTGTGATGATTGGATGGATATGTCTTCCTAACATGCTGTTTGGTTGTAATCACACCATTTTTAGATAACGCCTCTAAAATCCTCAAAATTATAAGGGATTTAAGGTTGCGCTGCACACTCTAAAGTTCATGCTCTGTTTCAATTTTATGTGGTAACTTTTTTTATGTTTTATTCTTTAACTGTACCTAAATATAGTGTAGTGTTAAACCAGTGTAGTGTTTTTTTGTTGGGGTTTTTTTTTGTTTTTTTTCTTGCCTGTCCCGTTTGGCTCTTTTGCCATCAGAATTATTGTCTAAAGGCAAAGAAAGATGCCCAACGGATCTACTTTACCAAATGGACCATCCCAGCCTTGCCGTAATGGTCTATTTGATTCAGCTTTTATTGTTTATTTTATTTTCACTTGTTAAATACGGGACAGACTTGACTGGGGAAAAGAAAGGGGAGAAAGAAAGGGAAAGAAAAACAGCGGGGAAGAGGGATGGGGATAAAGGGCAAAAAACAAAAACCAACAAAATAAGCAGACAAAAAATACATATATCAATCACCTGTTGAGAACTGCACCCAGACCCAGGTGGTGTTACCCTTTTCCCTGGGGTGGAGAGAAGCAGACTGCCCCGGCTCGGCAGCAGCAGGGAGGCCCCACTTTCCAGACCCCGATTGGGCGGCCATCTCCTCCTCCTAGTCCCTCTGCTCCAACAGGCCGCAGAGAACGGGGGTGTGTGAAGACTCCAAACCTCCCTCCGCCTGCTCATATGTAGTGTTGATGCATGTGTGTTCTAAGGTGCATTTAAAACCCAGGAGGGCATGAAGCTACCTGCCAGAGAGCAGCAGGTAAGCGCATAGCCCCTCCTGATAGCCCTCAATGTCTACGTGTTTTTAAAATTAAGAGGTGGGCAACGACGCCAGGGGTGAGGTTGTACACCCTGATGGTCTTGTGGATACCGTGTAGCGTGCCCACCCCCAAGATCCTATATGTATGTGTACTTCCTGTAGGTTCCAATGAGAGTCTGGATTGTGGTTGAAGGTATTTTGTACCATTCCAATTTACAAAACATCGCTAGTTCATTCAGGTTTGATGGCTTCCGAGCATGGACAGCTCTCTTTAACTCACACCACAGATTTTTAATAATATTCAGGTCTGTGGACTGAGATGGCCATTCCAGAACGTTGTACTTGTTCCTCTGCATGAATGCCTTAGTGGATTTTGAGCAGTGTTTCGGGTCGTTGTCTTGTTGAAAGATCCAGCCCCAGCGCAGCTTCAGCTTTGTCACTGATTCCTGCACATTGGTCTCCAGAATCTGCTAATACTGAGTGGAATCTATGTGTCCCTCAACTTTGACAAGATTCCCAGTCCGTGCACTGGCCACACAGCCCCACAGCATGATGGAACCACCACCATATTTTACTGTAGGTAGCAGGTGTTTTTCTTGGAATGCTATGTTCTTTTTCCTCCATGCATAACAACCCTTGTTATGCCCAAGTAACTCCGTTTTAGTTTCATCAGTCCATAGGACCTTATTCCAGAATGAAGCTGGCTTGTCCAAATGCGCTTTAGCATACCTTAAGCGGCTCTGTTTGTGCTGTGGGCGGGGAAAAAAAGCTTCTTCTGCATCACTATCGCATACAGCATCTCCTTATGTAAAGTGCGCCGAATGGTTGAACGATGCGCAGTGAGTCCATCTGCTGTAAGATGATGTTGTAGTTCTTTGGTGCTTTTCTGTGGGTTGTCTCTGACTGTTCTCACCATTCCTCACTTCTGTCTATCCGAGATTTTTCTTGGTCTCCCACTTCGAGCCTTAACTTGAACTGAGCCTGTGGTCTTCCATTTTCTCAATATGTTCCTATCTGTGGATACAGACAGCTTAAATCTCTGAGGCAGCTTTCTGTATCCTTCCCCTAAACCATGATGGTGAACAATCTTTGTCTTCAGGTCATTTGAGAGTTGTTTTGAGACCCCCATGTTGCTACTCTTCAGAGAAAATTAAAAGAGGAGGGAAACTTACAATTGACCCCCTTAAATACTCTTTCTCATTATTGGATTCACCTGTGTATGTAGGTCAGGGGCCACTGGGCTTACCAAGCCCATTTGAGTTCCAATAATTAGTTCTAAAGGTTTTGGAATCAATAAAATGAAAACAGTGCCCAAATTTATGCACCTACCTGATTTTGTTTAAACAATTACTGCACACT
Organism: Oreochromis niloticus; assembly: GCF_001858045.2. Classification (NCBI taxonomy): domain Eukaryota; kingdom Metazoa; phylum Chordata; class Actinopteri; order Cichliformes; family Cichlidae; genus Oreochromis; species Oreochromis niloticus. The sequence goes on from NW_020327106.1 coordinate 275,813, forward strand.
TTCTGTAAATCCAATAAACTTCGTTTCACTTCTCAAATATGTCTCCTATATGATAGATTTAACTGACATTTTTTATTCCAACAACCAATGATTTATACAGGAAAATAATGACTATTAACAAGGTTGCCCAAACTTTTGCATTCCACTGTATATGTTTATTTGTAGCTGGACTGTGTCGGGGGAAATCTTTTAAATTTTATTGGTGGTGTTATGACCGGCTGTTTAAGAACATCATGACAAGATGGACTTTGTGTAAGACGTTCGAGCGAAAGGCTGGACATTAAATCTCTTCACCTTTGCCTAGATTCTGAATATCTGAATCACCACCATTTGAGGTCAGAGGTATGGTTTTTGCTGGGCAGCTTTATGTAAAAACAGAGGATTCCGTTTAAAGGTGTGAGTATAAGAAAACAATTATTAGAATATAATGCACTTAAATTTGCTTAGATGAGAGGGTCCACCTGTAAATCAGGAATAAGAAAGGATTTGTGAATGTCTCTGTGTTTTAGGTTGGTTTAGCTATAGGCCTGAGTGTGGGTTTAATTGTGTAGAGGGAAAGGAATTTATTGACACTGGGGGTCTGCCTGTTATAAAAGAAAATAGGAAGCCACAATGGGGGAGGCAATTGGTTATAGTGTTTAATTGCAGGCACATCCTATGTGAAGGTTCTCTGTCCTTATTTAGTGAGGATGTTTACTTCTTGCCATTTATGGCATCACCTGTGCTTGTGACTTGACACACAGGTACGCGCACACACAGGCACTCACGTGCTTACACATACATACACAAACACAGTGTTTTGGGTTTACAACACACCATGTGGGTTTGCAACAAGGGTAGCTTTTATAAAACTGGTTGTAACAGACAAAGGAGTTGAGATTTGCAGAGGGACTGCCAAGCCATGTAAATCTCCCTTCTAGAAGCCACGAGTGACTGGAAATGAAAAAAGGTTTTGTGAAATAACTACTGAGTTCCGGTATCGTCTCTGATGGTCTGAGGAATAAAAAGAACTGGGGTGAAAAGGAAAACGTGACAAAGGTCATACATATCCCTATTTACTTATGCCGTAACATGAACAGTCCATTTAGAGCAAGTCAACTGAGACATTTGGTGGGGTGGATTCTGGGAACAATATTTTCAGTTCGTCGAAACTCTGTCTGCAGAAAGTATAATGAAGAGTTTCACTTAACTTTATAGAAATGTGCAACAAAGGTCAAAGCTACCCTGAACTCTAGGCCTCTCACTTTTGTACACAACAAGGTAAATGAACCACAGCCAATTACATTAGCCCATTTTCTGGTGAGGAAAGAACTGTCATCTCTACCACCCAAGCCAATCCCAAAGGACACACACTATGCAACACCTAATAAAGAGGACATTACTCAGAGATGGAGGTATAGGCAGAAGCTCCTGACTAGCATCTGGAACACCTGGCAATAGTACTATACTATAGTACTGTTTGAGCTGAAGTCAGCACAGTGCTGTGACACATCAGAGCCTGTGCCCTTAAAAGTAGGTGATATTGTGCTCATTGGATAGGACTACCTCTACAGACAAGTTAAGAAACTTGGAAGAATTGAAGAGATGTTTTCTGGCTGGGATGCTCTAGTCGGGGGGAACTTCATTGCAGTTTATTTTATTTGACAACAGCATTTCAAGTTATTTTGTAGTTGATTTGGTAGTTTTATTTTGTAGTTGTAGTAGTTCAGCAACAGATTTAATAAGAGTTGTTAATTATGGATTTTATTTTCTGTCAAGATAAAACTTAACACATATTGTCATTAGAAGACTGCTTTTACCATAATCCTTTGCAGTAGAAAATGTTTTTGGGAGGCCATTATATCTTGCTATCATGTTATACAGTTTTTCATGTTGTACCCTTTTTTGTAAAGTCTCATATGAAGACTGTTGTTTCCTGTCTTCTATCTTAGCTAAGTGGAAAATGCTACAACATTCACATCTATTTGGAGCCAAAAGGGAAAAAAACTGTTGTTCAGTTGTTTGGAAATACATATTTATGAAATCTCTGAACCTTCTTCACATTTGTCTTGAGACACATCCTGAACATTTAGGAACTAAAGAAAGTTTCAAACATCAATCAAAGATCTGAAATATAGAAAAACAATAACGGCTGCAGTCAGTGAACTTACTTCACAATCTTCAGTTGACAGCTCGGACTCTTCATTCCAGCACACAGAAGTTTCAGTGCTGAATCCTGCAGGTTGTTTTCACTCATGTCCAGCTCTGTCAGTTGGGAGGGTTTGGACTTCAGAGCTGAGGCGACAACTTCACAGTGAGTCTCTGAGAGTCCACACTGAGTCAGTCTGTGATTATAAAAAATATAAAATGTGTTATTATGAAATCAGAAAATCTGCATTATAAGCACAGACTGAATGTATATGAAGACAAAACAGAGTGATGTCATAATCTAATAAACAGCTGCTCTTCACATCTGTGCTTCAGCTCCTCTTACTGTGTTTGACATGACACAATGATTCAGTCTCTATCAGACCTGCAGACATCTAATAAGAATCTTTGTTTGGCTTTAATCTGGAGATAAAGGAGGGTCTGTCTCAATACTGTCATCCCACACAAACACACTCACAAGCTGGCAACACTCGGCCTGCACCCCACCCTCTGTGACTGGCTACAGGACTTTTTGACTGGCAGGCCCCAGTCCGTCAAGATCGGCATCAGGACTGTAGCCAGCATTATTACAAACACTGGAGTTCCACAAGGTTGCGTCCTCAGTCCCATCCTCTACACCGTGTACACCCACGACTGTGTCACCTCCAACAAAGATAACATCATTTTGAAGTTAACGAATGACACCAAAGTGATCGGTCACATCACTGGAGGGGACGAAGCAGCTTATAGGAGAGAGGTGGCCGGTCTGGTGTCATGGTGTGAGGACAACAACCTCGCCGTCAACACTGATAAGACAAACAAGATGATAGTGAACATGGGGGAGAAGAGGAGGCCTCAACAGCGGCTGTTTATCCGGGGCCTTGAAGTGGAGAGGGTGAGCAGCTTTAGATACCTGGGCGTCTACATCTCCGAGGACCTCACCTGGACACTGACCACCACACAGCTGGCCAAGAAGGCTCAGCAATGGCTGTATTTCCTGAGGAGCTGAGGAAATTTGGAATGTAGGCCAAGATCCTCAGCAGCTTCTACAGCTGCATTATGGAGAGCACACTGATCAGCAGCATCACCGCATGGTACGGCAGCACTACTGCCATGGACGGCAAATGCCTGCAGAGAGTGATAACAACTGCGGAGAAGACCACCAGGAGTCCACTGCCCTCTCTGCAGACAGTCCAGAGGAGAGCTGCCTCCATCCTCAAAGACCCCACACACCCCCAACATGGACTTTTTGCGCTTCTGCCCTCGGGACGAAGGTTTAGAAGTGTGAAATCTAGAAGATCCAGACTCACTAACTCCTTCTTCCCCACTGCCATCAGACTCTTGAACAGTCTATGTCTACTGTGAACGACCATCTTTGAACAGAGGTGGTGTTTTACGACATCAACTGTCTGCCATCTATAATACACTTTTGAGATCCCTTCCCAGACACCTTAACACCCACTCACATCCTGGGCCATCTGACCTCAGGAAATTGTGTATGTTTAGCTCGCTGCATAGGCTGAATAGCAGTGTTCAGCTGAAAGCAGATGGATTTTACTAACACAAAATATATTTACTTTCAGCGAAACCCCTCCCCCCTCGACCCTGTTTCCCGTGAAATGGATATTATAAAAACAAAGGAGATTTCAGTAACTTTCAAAAGGTTTTTGGTTTGAGTGTTTCAAAAACTGCTGATCTAGCAGGATTTTCCAAAAACACAGCCATATCTGAGTTTGCAGAGAATGGTCTGAAAAAGAGGAAATATTGAATGAGCGGCAGTTTGTTGGACATTATTGCATGACAGGATAAAATTTCCTTGGTGATGCCAGAGGTTTGAGCAGAATGGCCTGTGCAATGCAAACATTATAAGTAAAAATTCTGTTAAGTATGTATTAGGGCTGCCATAAACATTTATTTTGATAGTCGACTAGTCACCGATTATTTTTACGATTTGTTGATTAATCAGATTATGCATCTACTGGACGTAAAACGTACAGCTTATTGCACCAGCATGCATCTCTTCTTATATAACTATCATTAGCTAACAGGTTGAAGTGTTTAAGGTATGCTCTAACTAAAAATAAAGACAAGATGATAGTTTATTAAACTTTTAATGAAATTTGCAGATTGTCTTGGTGGAGTTTAATAAACTCAGTCGTCTGCTCCTTGCTATCTAAAATATAACAGGAGACTGGAGTAAATTCTCAACCATCTCACAATTCTGTTTAATCAGTTTTCTGTTTGGCATTTATTCAGCTGTGTGAAAACTATAACTTTAATCTCAGCCAAAATGATTTACTCAGGAACAAATAAAACACTGAAAAAAGCTCAACAATAACATTTATCAAGTTATTTAAGTGACTTATATGTCAAGTTTAACCTGAATAGCGAAAGACAGCTCCCGGACAGTTTATCTGCGAAAATGTTGGAACACTTTTGCAAATATGTGATGTCTTGATAAATCGAGCGCATATTTGAAGTTTTCACGGCTACATTCTGCCTGAAAATATCTTTAAAAGTTTATTTTGTGAACCAGAAAGAGCAATATCAAAACTATGTAGCTGACGCCATTGTTGGACACTGGAATTGGCTGAGCTGCACTATGAATTCTAGGATAGATTGGGCCATGAAGGATACACCGACCCATCCTTCAAATCTGGGAAAAGGAGGACGGATTTGACGGGCGCATTTGGAGAAGTCTTCGAATTTGGACAGCTTTTCCCTGTGACCTAATCAGCCTACAAATATAGCCTCTAAAGGATGCGGACCCTGAATTTGGACATAGCTACAATACCAGAGACTGCTTCTTCTTCGGCATTTAACAGCAGCTGGAATCCTTGTAGATGCATTGCTGCCATTTTCTGTTTCAGGCCGTTACTACATTCTTAAATCCTACTACATATTCCTGTGTCTTTCAGGATCTTACAATGCTTCAAACGATGTGTCGACTATTAAATTAGCCATTGACGATTTTGATAGTCGACTAATCGACAAATCGTGGCAGCTCTAGTATGTATAAGTGTGTAAGCATGTTTCATTATCATTGAGGAAAATAAGAAACAACAGATAAAATTATGTTATGATGGAGGTTTTAAATTTCCTTTTAAAATAATAGTCCAGGGTTTCTTTTCTCCCTTTAATAAATAAAAGGAGCCAAGCTAATGTTTTGACAATTATTTTTTAGATTCCTGTATTTAGCTATCTGTCCATTGATATCACTAATTACTGTAAGATAATTACCCATTTTGCATATTGAAGAGGTTAACAGTAATTTATTCCACATCACTACACCCCAAAAATATATTAATGTGTGTGATAAAAAAGTGTCATCAAAATAATAGAATGTATTTTAATGGCTAGGCTATGTATTCATGTACAAAATAATACTGACAGCTAATTCAGTTTAGGAATATGACCTGAAATGTATTTCCTTGACTTTCATTTCAGACATTTTAATGACCTAGAGAAACCCTGGTGTATTTTTGAATAACAAATCTACAGCTTCAACCAATGATTTTTATGAATCAATTTGTACTCACCGAGCCTTTCTGCAGTTCCTCACAGCTGGAACCAGTCTTCGTCGTCCCTGCCATGATGTGTTGTACTTCTGCAGGTCCAACTCATCCAGAACCTCTGACATCTGCAGCATGAAGGCCAGAGCTGAGCACTGGAACTCAGAGAGTTCCTTCTCTGATCTGTTCTCTGATTTCTGGAAAATTTGGATCTCATGTACTGAGAGGTCGTTAATCTCCATCAGACACTGGAAGATGTTGATGTTTCTGTCAGGAGAGATTTTATCACTGGTCATCTTCTTCAGGTTCTCAATGACTCTTTGTATTATTTCTGGACTGATCTCTGTCTGACCCAGGAGACCTCCTAAGAGTCTCTGGTTGGACTCCAGACAGAGGCCATGAAGGAAGCGAACAACCAGGTCCAGGTGGCCATTTTTACTTTGGAGGGATTTCTCCATGGCTCTCTTTAAAAAACCATCCAAAGAGGATTCATGCAGAGATGTTTTAATGTGGGGAATCATTTCTCGGTGATCTAAGTCATAATAATCAAAATGTAATTTAGAATCATTACAAAAATCTGCCAGGAAGTTCCTCAGCACCTCCGTCTTCCTGTTGGTAAAACAGTGGAACATGTAGACTGCAGCCAGAAACTCCTGAATGCTCAGATGAACAAAGCAGTAGACTGGTTTCTGGAAGATCACACACTCTCTTTTGAAGATCTCTGTACAAACTCCTGAGTACACCGAGGCCTCTGTCACATCCAGACCACACTGCTCCAGGTCTTCTTGGTAGAACATGATGTTTCCTTTCTCCAGATGTTCAAACGCCAGTCTCCCCAGTTTCAGAAGAACTTCACTGTCAGCCTCCGTCAGCTCCTGTGGACTCGTCTCATGTCCCTCATGGTACTTGTTCTTCTTCCTCTTTATCTGAACCAGCAGGAAGTGTGAGTACATGTCAGTCAGGGTCTTGGGCAGCTCTCCTCTCTGCTCTGTAGTCAACATGTGCTCCAGAACTGTAGCAGTGATCCAGCAGAAGACTGGGATACTACACATGATGTGGAGACTCCTGGATGTCTTCATGTGGGAGATGATTCTGCTGGACAGCTCTTCATCGCTGAATCTCCTCCTGAAGTACTCCTCCTTCTGGGCGTCAGTGAAGCCTCGTACTTCTGTTAGCCTGTCAACACATGTAGGAGGGATCTGATTGGCTGCTGCAGGTCGGGAAGTTATCCAGGCAAGAGCCGAGGGAAGCAGATTCCCCTGGATGAGGTTTGTCAGCAGCTGGCTGACTGATGACTTCTGTGTGACATCAGACAGCAGCTTATTGTTGGTGAAATCCAATGAAAGTCTGCTTTCATCAAGGCCATCAAAGATGAACAAAAGCTGAGAAACAGCCAGCTTCTCTGCTGTGACCTTCTGTAATGTTGGATGGAAAACATGGAGCAGCTCCAGAAGACTGTACTGCTCATCTCTGATCAGGTTCAGCTCCCTGAATGAAAGCAGAACCACCACACTGACATGTTGGTTCTCCAAGCCCTCTGCCCAGTCCAGAGTGAACTTCTGCACTGAGAAGGTTTTTCCAACACCAGCCACGCCGTTGGTCAGAACCACTCTGATGGGTCTCTGTTGGTCAGGTAAGGCTTTAAAGATGTCCTGGCACCTGATTGGAGCGTCATGGAGGGCGTCCATCTTGGAAGCTGTCTCCAGCTGCCTCACCTCATGTTGGGTATGAACCTCTTCACTCTGTCCCTCTGTGATGTAGAGCTCAGTGTAGATGGTGTTGAGGAGGGTTCTACTTCCTGTTTCATCACTTCCTTTAGTCACACGTTCACATCTCCTCTTCAGACTGATCTTATGTTCATCTAAAACCTCCTGCATACCAGCATCTGCTGAAAGAAAGAAAAAAAATGAGACTAAAGACAAAGAAAACTCTTCAATGTCTGAACAACATAACAAGAAGTCCAGTTTTCAGAAATGAGTCCATCAGCAGACAGATGTTCAGTCTTACTGTGTACACAGCTGCTCTGACTGGCTGTCTGCATTCCAGCTCTGGTTCTGGATCTTTCTCCACACTGAGGACAGGAGGAGTCTCCTGATGAAGCAGACTGGTTACAGTATGAGCAGATGCACTGTCTGCAGAACCAGTGTCCACAGCTGGTAAAGACTGGATCCTTCAGGACGTCCTGACACAAAGCACAGCAGAACAGCTGCTCCTCCTCACAAACACCACTCCTCTTCCTCTCTCTGTGAACAAATTTCTTTATCACTAAAATCATTTACTGACTGCTTTTTTAAAGCAAATTAAAGCAAATTTAAAAGATGTTGCAGAAGTTCTGATGGTCACAGAGAAGAGTAAAAGTGGAGAAATAAAGTGAGTCTATATTGATTTCATCAACACTAATGAGCTGCTTTTTCTGTCTGTCTGTCTTATTAAACACACAGTGTTTCTGCAGTCTGATGTGTGATGTGTGGAGGGTCCGGGCTGTGAGAATTATGGCAGTGATGACTTTTCCCAGGAGAAGCTGGGACCCTGTTTACTAGAAGGTTTTACAATTACTGTACTTTTAGGTGACAGAAGGAGACATGTGGCCTGGTCAAAACACAGAGAGCTGCACTCTAATAGATCTTTAAATATAGTAAACATACCTTGTGTGCCACAGACTGCTCCCAAACATGAGGGGGCAAATAATACCTCTAAAACACTTAAGTTGGCTTTATTAAATGTTAGCTCTTTAGCTGGGAAAATTTTTTTAATTAATGATTTAATCACTGAGCACAGTCTTGATTTTATGTTTTTAACTGAAACTTGGTTGGACCAAAGTAACAGTGGAGCTGTTCTCATCGAGTCGACCCCTCCTAACTACAGTTTTATCAGTGAGGCCAGGGTGAGCAGGAGAGGAGGAGGGGTTGCTGTCTTATTTAATGAATCATTTCAATGTAAGCAGCTATCTCCTGGAAGTTTTCAGTCTTTTGAATATGTGGCTTTACAGCTGAAGGCCCCATCCAAAGTTATGTTTCTTAATGTTTACAGGCCTCCCAAACACTGCACAGACTTTTTTAATGATCTCAGTGAACTGCTGTCTGTGATCTGTGTTGATTTCGACTGTGTAATTATTGTTGGGGATTTTAACATCCATGTGGACAACCCTCAGGACAAAGGGACTAAAGACCTGAGTAACACTCTGGGCAACTTTGGGCTGACTCAGCATGTAACAGAGGCCACACATAATAGAGGACAAACTCTTGACCTACTGATCTCCAACGGCCTGAGCATTTCAAAGGTTACTGTGTCTGATGTGGGCCTGTCTGATCATTACTGTGTTTTCTTTGAAAGTAAAATCTCAGCCCACTCAAATTGTCAACAGCAGTGATCACAAAACGGTGTATAACTCAATAGAGTAGTGAGATCTTTAACAATGTCTTCCCATTAACACCTGGCCTGTCCAGAGGTTCAGGCAATGAGCTCGTCAATAGCTTCAATGCTAAAATGTTAAATGTTATTGTGACGCCCACAAGTGTATGGTCACAATTATAATTTTTTTTGTGAATTGTTTTGATGTAAAAGACCTGGTTTTATGGTGGTATTGCACTTTTCATTTAGAGTTATGAACAATGTAATTGCGTGGCATTGCCACAAGGGGGAGATAGCGCTGACTGCGATAGGTCGTTGCAACGCTTCTGCGCCTCAGACGAGGAAGAGCCTGCAGACCGAACGCAACTCATGTCTCCTGTCTCTGCTTTTCTGTTAAAAATACAGGTTAGTAGTTCAAGTTTGCTCATGGCAATGTACATATAAAGGCAAGAAACCTTTTTCTGTCTTTGGTTAAAGACCGCAAATGTTGTGAGAGAGTGTGTTTTCACCAACTGAGAGTATGCTAACTATACCGCCATTTGTAATGGAAGCCGCCATTTCACTCGTAGTCTAAATAGGCAGCTGGTCTTATTACCCGTTTTATTTTGTGACAAATGCAGCTCTTGGACACTTCTTTTATCCTGACATTATTGGAAGTTACAGTTGATTAGGACCTACCCAGTTCTTATGTGTCAAATGTAAATAGTCTGATGTATACTGTTTGTGGATGATTGTAAACTGTTTGTGAGCAATGCTAGAGTATTTTTGTTTATTGTTTACAAATGTATATATTGTTTGAATCTGTTAAAGTATAAAGAATGCATAATGGTATATAAGCGGGTTAATTGCAGTGTTAAGGGTACTGCACAGAAATGTTTTTGATGCTGAACAGCAGTAAAATTTGGTTACAGATTTATTGTAAATAAGGACACTCATACAGTGATTATTTTGTAAGTTTATTCTTGCAAGAGTGCAAGGTAACCAAAAGGGTTTGACTTATGGACTTAATTGAATGTGTTTTTGTTGTTAAAAGAGAAATGTGTGAGTCTGAACGAAAAGAAAAGTGACTGTTTAATTCTGTTAATAAATCAGACGAGGAAGAGCCTGCAGACCGAACGCAACTCATGTCTCCTGTCTCTGCTTTTCTGTTAAAAATACAGTTTCAAAACAGGCCCATCGAAGGCCTGTAACATTATGAACACTATTGCTCCCATTAAGGTGAAGGTTATTTCTGGAGGGAAAAAGTCTCCCTGGAGAAACTCCACACTGGTGAAAAATGAAAAAAATGAAAAAAGAGAGTGTAGGAAAGCTGAGCGCAGATGGAGAAAAACAAACCTCCAGGTTCATTATGACATCTATAAAGAGAAACTTCGCAATTATAATTTACAACTGAGGAGTGCAAGGAGGTCCTACTTCTCTGACATCATCACCAAAAACAGTCATAATGCTCGGGTCTTATTTTCTACAGTTGACAGGCTAAAAAACCCTCCTGTGTCAGTGGCAGCTGAACTTCATTCGACCATGCCCTGCAATGACTTTGCAAAATTCTTCACAGAAAAAATCAAAAAGATTAGACAAACAATTGGTACATCAACAGCAGATTCAGGATATTCAGTTCAATTCAATTCAATTCAATTCAATTTTATTTATATAGCGCCAAATCACAACAAAAGTCACCTCAAGGTGCTTTATATTGTACATTATATCCTATAATATTAGATACAGAGAAAAACCCAACAATCATATCATATCATAATCACCCCCTATGAGCTACCACTTTGGCGACAGTGGGAAGGAAAAACTCCCTTTTAACAGGAAGAAACCTCCAGCAGAACCAGGCTCAGGGAGGGTCATCCACCTGCTGTTTTTATATATATATAACGATGTAAAAGAATGAATATGGTTTTGTTGTTGTTAAATTCCTGTTAAACTTGGGATCGCAACCAAGGGTTTATTTTGAAACTTTTATTTTGAAAATCCGCAGTGGAAGTCTGCTACTGGTAAACTGGTTTTCCCTAAGCTTATCCGTTAGTAGCAATGAAGCTTTTGCTGTGGTAAGTTCTTCCTCAGTCCGCCCTGACTGAACATGAGTTTAAAACATATTTGAAGATCCTCATTGAGGTTAACATGACAGTGCATTAACAGCATGAACTGCCCATACAGTAGCATCTGAGTAGATTTAAGTTTTATGATCTTGTTTTGCAATTAATGGGTTAGACGGTAGGAAAAATGGACACGCTGAGCTAGTGGCTAACAGCTAGAGGACACTGTCGTGACTAAGAATTTGAAACTTCTCTTGATAGTTTGGGCGGAATCCTGTTGCTGGAAACCCAGTGTTATTCATGTCCCATGTTATTGCAGGTATGTGTATTTTGAGCTGCAGGCTAATTCTGTTTAAGAAATACTGCTTATTACGTTTTGCCCAGTAGATGGCAGCATTGTTCCATTTACTATTACTACTGTACATGAAAGGAAATTTTGGCTTTGGTCTGGAAGTTTATTTATTTTCACATGAATGTGCATTTAAGTGAATTAATTTCTCTTTTTTATACCTAAACCACAATGCAGTAATATTTTTATTTTATTTTCCGTAATAAGTTTTGTTGCCATTTTATTTTTCAATTAATATTTGGTTTTTATTTATTTTAAGAAAACTAAGAGTTGCACTATACGATCATTAGCTTGTCCGTGAGTAGCAATGAACCTTTTTCTGTGTTTGGGCGGAATCCTTTTGCTAGAAACCCATGGTTATTCATGTCCCATGTTATTGCAGAGACCCACAAAAGGGGAATAAACCACGCCTGAGCTCTACCCATCTCGAGTACAGAGAGTTTTACTCATACAGCACCGGAGATAGAGACTGAAAGGGGTTACACACACACACACACACACACACACACACACATATATATATATGTACACACATACATATATATATATATATATATATATATATATACACATACATACATACATACGTGTGTGTGTGTGTAACTAGACTTTATGTATATTGTGACATAACTAGAATAAACCTGAACATAGAATATAATAAGGAAACACAAAACAATGAGTCATTAGACTCGGGACCATGACAGTTGGCCACATGTCAGCAAAGTTATATGAGCTCTGTGGGTTTTTGCAGTAGCTCTACCTGTACTAGATGCACCTGCTCCTTGTCGTTTCTATCTCTGACTTTATGTCCTCTACAAGAGTTTCTGGTTTTTTTGCTGGTTATTCAAATGTTCAATAAAAACATGTATGCTAATTCATAACGAAGAAAGCTTTGTAACTATCCCCACTACTGAAGACTATTTCCACAACACTGCCCCCCCACCCCGAGGTCCGCAGCGCTGTTGAGAAGGCTGTGGAAATCCGTGTATTAAGCACGTAAACCTGTGACACAAAAATCACCAAACTCGGACCACCACAGACTGTTTTCCTTCGTGGTGATGAAGGAAAGTGCTGGGCTGGCATGTAAAAGGGCATTTATTCCCTTCAAGGACTTGCAGTTCAAAAAAGCACCCCTCCGACAGCCAAACCCATCTGTTCTCTGATTGGATAGTTAAATTTGTGATTGACATAACATTGACCAATCAGATGAAAGGAAGAAAAATGGGGTCAAAATTTATACTTGTAACTTGAGTGCAGAGTTTAACATGTATTTTTTTGGTCCACACACAAATCTTTTTTACATACACACAAATTATTTTTACACATACAAATCTTTTTTACACACACACAAATTATTTTTACACATACAAATCTTTTTCACGCACACACAAATTCTTTTTACACATACAAATCTTTTTTTACACACACACAAATTATTTTTACACATACAAATCCTGATTTACAAGTACAAAATATTTCTGACCACAATTTGAGCCCATATCTCTGCTCAGCGCAAACACAAGGGTGACTTGCAGCGTGAAGCGAACAAAAGTGAAAGAGGGGGCAAGAGAAAGAAAGAAAAAAACCCACGGCTCGCATCGTTCACTTCAAAGATCCGGCTCTAAGAGCCATTTCATTCGCGACCGACCCATCACTATATCACAGCTCATACATTTCCTTTTTACACATATATGTAAACATTGAGCCAAATTTAGCAATGCCAACATATTATGTTTGAGTCAAATTGTTAAATGTTGTCATTGTGTTACTTAAATTTGTAAGTCTTTGTTCAAACTGTAGGATCAAAAACATTCCTTTGTCTCTGACCACCTCTCCAGCCGGTTGGACGGTGGGCTGTAGTGTTTTATTATAGGCACATCCTATGTGAGGGTTCTGTTTTCTTGTTTAGTAAGCTTCCTGCCTCTATGACCCTTTTGTGGGCAGGAGGTCACAGAAACGCACCCCCAAACACAAACATACACACACACACACACACACACACATTCTCACACAGGCACACACACACGTGCTTACACATGCACACACATACACACACAGTGCCTTATCTATTGTAACCATAGGGGGGTTTACAATGGGAGGTGCTTGTGTGTACTGTAACTGTTTTCAATAAAAGGTGGAAAGGAAGGCTGTCTATTTGATGAGACAGGTGAGGAGCGTTCAGCTCCAAGAGCCAGTCTCCCTTGCTAGCAAGTAAAAACCGGTTGAAGCTGTTCGTCTTGTTTCCTTGCTTGTTGTTAATGGGAATAAGTTTCTAAAGCAGCGGGGCCTGTGGAAGCGCAGACCCAACATACTAAAATAACAATATTTGTCTCTTATATTTAATACATCTATATATACACTTTCAAAGATGCTTGTCTTTGAGTGAATATTTAAGGTGATAGGAAATGTAAATAACTGCAACTTGAATCTTTACTGAAGCTCAGTATTTGACAAAGAGTTCAAGCTCACTGCTGTAATATATCATAGTCTCATAATAACTATAATATTGGCCAAATTATATTTGCATTACCAAAGTAAGAAGACTTTAGTCTCATGAACAACATTATCTAATTATTTACTAATCTTAAAATGACTGTTCAGTACAGAAATGAAGCCCAACAATCATGTTTTTACAGTCCCATGGTCTCAGCCTCAGATACTTATCAAATCAAAGTGAGCTCATAAAAAAATAAACGAACAAAAAACATTTTTTCTCCTTCATTTCTGTCAAACAATGCTATATGAAACGTTTCTCAATACAATACAACTTTATTTATATACCACACTTAAATACCAATGATATACCAAAGTGCTTCCCAGTAAAACAGCATGTTAAAACATGTGGTGGGGCGTGGTCTGCGGTGCCGTGCAGGGAGGGCGGACGCACCGGCACGGCATCCTTAATCACGCCCGCCTAGTTAAAAACACGGGGACTCAGGGGCTGGTGTGTATTGTGGTGTGACAAATATTGAATAAAATGGCTCAAACCTACGATCCCTGGAGTTTTTAATAATGATTTAAAGGATTGGATGGAGTCAGACGCACGAAGAGCAATGGGACGGTTGTTCCACAGGTTAGGTGCAAACAGGGCAAACACAAGATCACCTCTGGTCTGAGCTCTAGGCTGGACCAAGAGTAATTGGGCTAATGATCTGAGGGCTCTCCCAGGGGTGTATGGTCTAAGAAGTTCAACAAGATAGCTAGGTGCAGTATTTTTTTTTTTAAGGTTTTGAAGGTAAGCAGCAATATATTAAATTCGATGTGGTATTTGATGGGAAGCCAGTGCAGAGTTACAGCAATACAGGTTCAATTTGACATACTGTATTAACACAATTGATCTAAAATCAGACAAAAACCATAAAATCCGAGTAGAAAAAGTTTTATTTTTTTACTGTAAAAGCCAAAAACCTGTTTATTGGATCATATTTCATAACTTTAAATGCAAATATAAATTGTCAATTTTAAAATTATATGCAAACGTTTTGCAAACAACAAAGTTATTTGCAGCCATTTCAAACTATTTACTTAACAATCAGGTGTTCTGCATTAAATAGGATGCCACACAAGTTATTTGTGCCACTATAAAGGAGAACATCACAGTCTGATACCTGCAGGTCTGACAGCATCACTTCTCCTTTTTTCATTCAGCAATCGCCTCATTGTTCTGACACACAACACCAAACTATCCTCTACACTACACACTACGCAACTACACAAGACAACACATTAAGTACACACTCCAAACATGCTAAACGTCACAATTCTCTCACATCTCAAAACTCGCGCTCTCTTATTTTCTGCTGTTTTTCTTCTCTCTCTCTCTCTCTCGCCGTCACTCCTAAAAATTCCCCATCTTCCTAAACAACCAAATGTCATGTTGCCATATCATTTTTTGATTGGTCGACATGGTAGATTTTTCCAAAAACACGAAAGGGCTGTTTTTTTGTTTTTTTATTTGGTCATAAACTTGCTAGCTTCTAGCGCTAGCGCTGTCCTTAAACAATAAACGTGACGAAACTATTGAGGAAAAAACGGCGAGTATATATTGACTCTGGTTTTACGTGGCCTATCAACACAATTTAAAAACTGGTATATATCACCTTGTTGCTTTGTCTTTAAGTGGTCATGTGATTGGCTTACCACGACTACTTTATTCTTCCTCAGTCAAACAGCAGCACTCATGCGATTGTTTTGCCCCCTTAGTTCCAGGTGTTGTGCCAAAAAGTGATCATCTGCCAAAAAGTGATTGCCATCCGTGGGAGCACACGCAGCTGCTTAAACCAGTAGCGCCCAGATTACTTACATAGACAGCTACTTTCGTGCAAGTGATATAAGATGCTGTACACTGAACACAGCTTCAACTGTCTGTTTGTTGAAAAATAGTAACGCGACCGCACTGCATTTTCTTGTTAGTAACGTAACGATGTTGTAACGATAGGAATAGTAATTAGTGAGATTACTCCTTACTGAAGAAACATGTAACGCCGTTATTCCCATCACTGGATTTGACTACAGAGGACACTTGTTTGTCCAGCAGCACACCTAGATTACCTACAGTGTCAGAGAGAAAAGTGGCAAGGGATCCAAAGGTATCAACTAGTTGGCCCCGGGGGATATGACTGTCGAACACCACAATTTCGGTTTTCTTTTCATTTAAGATAAGAGAGTTGCCCAAAAGCCATTCTTTGACTTCTCTCATGCAGTGCAGTGACAGAGCAACATCATCAGTTAGCTGAAAATAAATTTGTATGTCATCAGCATAGCAATGAAATGACATGTTGTATTTTTCCAAGATTTAGCCTAGAGGTAGCATATAGAGTGAGAATAACACTGGGCCCAATGGCACGCCACAGCAGAAGGATGCAACAGAGGAAGAGTAGGTACCCAGAGTGACAGAGGAGGACCTGTTCGCGGGATATGATTTAAACCAGTTAAGGGCGTATCATGGTTGCTGGGCAACCTGAGCAGCTAGACGAAGGCCAGACCGTCCCATTTCACAAGCCTCTCACTTCTGCCCTTCTCGGACTTCGTAGTACCTGCACCACGTACTCCGCGAAGTGCGGGTACTACAAAGCGTGGGGTTGCTGTATTGGGACACAGCTAGTGTCTCATCGTCCTCTCGTGCTGTGTGTTTCCCCTCTGTGATCCTTGTCCCTAGTCCCTTCTCTCCAGGTTTCTTAGTGTTTAGTTTTGGTTTGTTTTTTGCGAGTTAATTTTTTATGGAGTTTTTTCCTGCAACTGCAATAAAGCAGCCTCTTTGAGTTTATTCCTCCGTCTGAGTGTCCTGCATTTTGGGGCCTGCCATAGCCGTTTCATGACAGTCAATGCACATATTAAACAAATATGTAGGACTGCTTTCTTCCATTTGTGCAACATATCAAAAACTAGAAATATCCTGTCTCAGAGTGACGCTGAAAAACTAGTTCATGCATTTATTACTTCCAGGCTGGACTACTGTAATTCTTTATTATCAGGAAGTCCTAACAACTCCCTGAAAAGCCTTCAATGAATCCAAAATGCTGCAGCAAGAGTACTGACAGGGACTAGAAAGAGAGAGCACGACAGTTTTGTTCCAGGAAATAAAAACGCAGTTTTGTTTGTTTTTTTTGTTTTTTTTGAAGAACATCACCTGTTCATCAAACAATTTGATTCCAGTCAATCAGTATTCTATAATCATGTGGATTTGTCTTCAAATGCCAGTGATACAAAATTTATCCTGAAATAAGAGCTGAACATCTAGTTCAAACATCACAGAGCAGAAACAAACAGTAAAGTTCTTAAAGATAAAGTGCTGAAGGAGGAAACAAAGGAACTTACTGTTTCTTCAAACAGACACACAATCGACAAGTTCCACACCTGGACACTAAACACGCTCACACAGGTGAGCTGCTTTATGGAGGGAGCCGGGGGACAGGTGGGAGGGGCTCAGAAAGAGCAGCAGCTTAGTCTATTTAACAGCAAGTGAACAATGAACGTGATGAACAGAGGTCATCTTTACTCCAGCTCATGGTTAAAAAAACTAAATACACTCCATCAAATCCTTTCAAAACAAAAGTGTCTCCAGTTGAAGCAGAAAAAAGTCACTTGAAGGAAGACAAATCACACGAATCAAGAACTCCTGTGACAACTTTTCCTTCATCTAAATGCAGTTTTTTACTGTCTGTGTACAAACTGATCTTTGCGTCTCACTTCAGACTACATGTAAGCCAAGGAAGCACACAGGAGTGTGAGTCTGTCACAAAAGAGTGTGTATGCAGAGTCTGAGTGATGAATGGGACTCAAGAATAAGTTTACAGCAAATCAAGGCATAGTGGTCTTGTCCTTTTGACACTGATGAAGTAAACAGGGAGTTGCTTATGCATGGGGTGATCTTGGTTTAATCAAATTCTTATGCACACAGACAGACAGACAGACAGACACACACACACACACACACACACACACACACAAACACACACACAGGCACATATGTGTGTATGTATGCATTGTTGAATTTTACCCCAATTCTTTTATCTTTGGGCTGAAGGAAGAACAACACTCGGCGTTTAATGCCAAAACGTTCTCACTCTCAAAGCATAACATTTTACACTAGGTGACAAATCCTCAACATATTACGTTTTTCAGCCACCCAACACATTCCTAAATGACGAGCTCGGAAAAATAAGGAAATATGAGAACCATTTGGACTCAATCTACACATGTTCGCTCTTTTTCTTCAAATCGCTTGGAAAAACACTATTTAACGTCATTAAAGTGCTGGTTAAGGTAAGGAATAAGGTTATGGTTAGGGTTAGGGTTAAGGTTAGGTTTAGGGCTGGAATACAGGACACAGGAACGCCGTGGGACGTGACAAAACGTTGGGATGTTATGCCACGGGAGTTATGACCTTGGTTTCCTGTTCAGTATGTTCTGTTGTTCCTAATTAGAGAAATAAGGCCGCGATTCTACACAAACAGCATTTCTTATAAATCAGCAGTATAATGCATCATAAAACAGTGTATTATCCCATTCCTGTTTTTTCTCAGAATAAACAATCAATTAATTTTATTACATGTACTTGGGGATTTTCATAGCTCAGTATCCAACATCAAAATCTGCTGGGGCAGTTCCAGCAGCAAACAGACATCAACAATCGTTGTCTCTCAAAACTAGGTGCCTGCTGTTCCCTCTCTGTCTCCCTATCTCATGTCCTTGCTGCCCACTTCTTCGCACACTATGTTCTCCTTGCTTTGGCTTACCAACTCCTTATCCCACTAAAGACAGCTCTGTCGTTTCTGCTTCTCACACTAAACATTCACACATAGAGCACATAGAACTGGGAGAATAGTAGATTGACCTATGACCTACATAAATGAATAATGAATATAATGTTTTGCTATTGTTAATATAACTAAATCCCTAATACTATGATAGTCTATTCTTACAGTGTATATATATATATATGTATATACGTGTGTGTGTGTGTGTACGTGTATATGTGTGTGTGTGTACGTGAATGTACACATAGCATGTTGCAATGTGGTGGATTATCTCAGGGATCTTACCACAACCTACACCTGGGATCTTGCTTGGTGTGGTAGGCCCCAGCCTTTATTAGTCTTAACGCTTGTTCCTTTCGTGTCATGATTAGTTCCTCTGTTCTGTCTTTTAGGCTACGTTCATAATGCAGGCAAAAGTGCATAAAATCTGACTTTTTTGACCCTATGCGACCCATATACGAACATGGTATAACAGTGTGAACAGCACAAATCTGATATTTTCAATTCCACCCAGGTCACTATTGTATGTGGTACTGAATCCGATACATATCTGATGTTTTAGAAAGCGACTGCTGTTTGAATGGTCATGTTGCATTAAATCCATCTTTTAGGTCACTGACACAAGACACAAGCAAATTATCAGCGCCGGAGAACAAAAACCTCTGCACGGAGGTAGCAGCCACTGCTCCAAACAAGGTCATTGTTAAAGCACGGGGTCTATTTTTTCTCAGTGTCCTTCTTTCTTAATTTGTCAAAATGCAGTTGGTTACAATGTGCAGAAATTGATAGTCTCCTGCAACAACACCTACTAGCTCTGTAGTTGCCATTTTTACTTCCGTAAAAAGACTGCTTTGTGTGTGACATCTTCTTTTGCACATGCGGGCGGCTTTGAGGACCGTGAACCGTTCATACTAGAGCGCGTTTGCTGTCACATTTTATTTGTAGTGTGAACAACCAGACAAAAAAAGAACTAGAAGTACCCAAACTTGAAGGACAAAAACCACCAGCAGGGGCAACTGGGTAATTTTATCTTATATTATTGAAAGGTCTTTGTATTGTTGCTATGATGCCAGGTCTCTCTTGAAAATGAGATTTTTTAATCTCAATGAGATTTTTACCTGGATAAATAAAGGACTAATAAAATAAAGTATTCTTAGGTAGTCTTAGGTAAACACGAGAGGCGCAAGCAGGTGGCAATGTGAAATTTAGGTAAGTATGTTGCTGGTTGGTGAAAAGCTAGTGTGAAGGATTCTGACAGTTACAGTGATTCTGCAGGCAAAATCATGTAAACATCTGTCCTATTGTGAGAGTGGAAGCACTGCAGAAGGACAATGAAAAGACAAACATTACTGTAAGTAATAATAATAATAATAATAATAATAAAACTTTATTTATAAAGCACACTTAAAAACCAAGGGTATGCCAAGGTGCTTAACAAGTAAGATAGAGAATAGGAGGAGGGAAATAGAAATAGGACCAAAGCAAGTGCTAAGTATGCCATCAGGTAGCTGTTACTGATACATAGGAAAGCAACAGGTACAGAGCAAACAAGAATTTAAATGAGCATAAAAGTGCATAATATAAAATCATAAAAGAAATATTAACTAGAGGGAAAGGCAAGATTGAATAAGTGGGTTTTTAGTCGTGATTTGAACAGTGCAATGGAATCAGATGCGCGGAGGTCGAGAGGAAGGGTATTCCACAGTACCAGGGCAGCCAGAGCAAACACACGGTCACCCCGGGACTTCAGCCGAGATCTGGGTTGAGTCAGAAGTAGTTGAGTGGCAGATCTGAGTGTTCTAGCAGGAGTATGTGGTTTGAGAAGTTCACTAAGATAACTTGGCGCTAATTTATTAATAGTTTTGAATGTAAGGAGTAGTATTTTAAATTGAATACGGTACTGAAGGAATATTAAACAGGACAGCAGACAGGTGAAGAACAGCTGCCATGCCACTCCTTAAATACACCAGCCTGATGAAGCTAAACACCACCAGCTGTTTGGGGAAAACTGTGAGCACCACAGCCATGCCTAGCCATCCACCTTTTCCTAAAGAAATGAAAAAGAGAAAAACAACCCAAAGCCTTGGACAGATTCTAACAAATCAAGTCTTTATTTAGACTGAAAACAGTTTGATCAATCAAAGTGGGATCTAAGGGACAAGAAACAACACTCTGGCCAGCAAACAATAATTAAAATCTTCAAACACTAAAAGAACAAAACTTCATCTGAAATCTATGGATTAAAAGTACAAAGTGCAAAGTGAACACAAACTCAGATTATGGCAGCAACAACCAAAGTGATCATCACAACACAACGACATGGAATCACTGAAAACTCCAAATGTATTTCTTAACACTAGAATTACTGAGCCTTTTTTCCCTGGTGCAAGTCCCTACTACTAGATTTACTGGCCTGCGCAGATTTGCGTAAATTCCCCCCGACCTTAACACCTCTTGGCACCCCGCTGAGATTTTCACAGGTCGTCAGCTCCATTGTTCTCCTGCTTTTGTTGTGCAAACACACCCTCCCCCAACCCCTAACCATGAGAGATTCAAGTTTTTCCTTCCCTGCAAGGCTGCTTTCCTTCCTTACCTGCCTGCATGCCTGTCCATAAACATATATACACAGAGTTGTACATATATTTATATATTTATATAGCCACACCTTATATAATATGCATAAAGTCTAGTTATACACACAGACACATCTATATCATATATACACACACATATATATATATATATATATATATATATATATAAAAAAAAAAAAAAAACACCCAGCACGCCCCTGCGGGCGGTTTTATCCTTCAAGCTCGGGTCCTCTACCAGAGGCCTGGGAACTTGAGGGTCCTGCGCAGTATCTTAGCTGTTCCCAGGACTGCGCTCTTCTGGACAGAGATCTCCGATGTTGTTCCCGGGATCTGCTGGAGCCACTCGCCTAGCTTGGGAGTCACCGCACCTAGTGCTCCGATTACCACGGGGACCACCGTTACCTTCACCCTCCACATCCTCTCGAGCTCTTCTCTGAGCCCTTGGTATTTCTCCAGCTTCTCGTGTTCCTTCTTCCTGATATTGCTGTCATTCGGAACCGCTACATCGATCACTACGGCCGTCTTCTTCTGTTTGTCTACCACCACTATGTCCGGTTGGTTAGCCACCACCATTTTGTCCGTCTGCATCTGGAAGTCCCACAGGATCTTAGCTCGGTCATTCTCCATCACCCTTGGGGGCATCTCCCATTTTGACCTTGGGACTTCCAGGTTATACTCGGCACAGATGTTCCTGTACACTATGCCGGCCACTTGGTTATGGCGTTCCATGTATGCCTTGCCTGCTAGCATCTTGCACCCTGCTGTTATGTGCTGGATTGTCTCTGGGGTATCTTTACACAGCCTGCACCTGGGGTCTTGCCTGGTGTGATAGACCCCAGCCTCTATGGATCTTGTACTCAGAGCTTGTTCTTGTGCTGCCATGATTAGTGCCTCTGTGCTGTCTTTCAGTCCCGCTTTGTCCAGCCACTGGTAGGATTTCTGTATATCGGCCACCTCCTCTATCTGCCGGTGGTACATACCGTGCAGGGGCCTGTCCTTCCATGATGGTTCCTCGCCTTCCTCCTCTTTCTTGGGTTTCTGCTGCCTGAGGTATTCACTGAGCACACTGTCAGTTGGGGCCATCTTCGTGATGTATTCGTGGATGTTTCTTGTCTCATCCTGGACTGTGGTGCTGACACTCACCAGTCCCCGGCCCCCTTCCTTCCGCTTAGCGTACAACCTCAGGGTGCTAGACTTGGGGTGAAACCCTCCATGCATGGTAAGGAGCTTTCTTGTCTTGATGTCAGTGGCTTCTATCTCCTCCTTTGGCCAGCCTATTACCCCAGCAGGGTACCTGATCACGGGCAGGGCGTAGGTGTTGATGGCCCGGATCTTGTTCTTACCATTCAGCTGACTCCTCAGGACTTGCCTGACCCTCTGCAGGTACTTGGTGGTTGCAGCTTTCCTAGCGGCCTCTTCATGGTTCCCATTCGCCTGTGGGATCCCCAGGTACTTGTAACTGTCCTCTATGTCTGCAATGTTGCCTTCTGGTAGTTCAATCCCCTCAGTTCTGACTACCTTCCCTCTCTTTGTTACCATCCGACTACACTTCTCCAGCCCGAATGACATTCCAATGTCATTGCTGTATATCCTGGTAGTGTGGATCAGTGACTCGATGTCTCGTTCACTCTTGGCATACAGCTTGATGTCATCCATGTACAGGAGGTGGCTGACAACCGCTCCGTTCCGTAGTCGGTATCCGTAGCCAGTCTTGTTAATGATCTCACTGAGGGGGTTCAGGCCTATGCAGAACAGCAGTGGGGACAGAGCATCTCCTTGGTAGATCTGTGGGGCATTGAGTCATAGGCCTTCTTGTAATCAATCCAGGCTGTGCACAGGTTGGTCAGTCTGGTCTTGCAGTCTCGGCTGACTGTTCTGTCTACCAGTAGCTGGTGTTTTGCGCCTCTGGTATTCTTGCCAATCCCTTTCCAATCCCGCTCAGGTATTGACCCATGTGCCTGTTCATCTTAGCCGATATGATGCCTGACAGGAGCTTCCATGTAGTACTGAGGCAGGTTATTGGTCGGTAGTTGGATGGGGATCAGGACCGTCCGACCTTCGGTTAGCCATTCCGGGTGTCTCTCATTAACTAGCAGCTGGTTCATTTGTGCTGCCAGACGCTCGTGGAGTGCAGTCAGCTTCTTCAGCCAGTAGGCGTGAACCATGTCGGGCCCTGGTGCTGTCCAACTCTTCATACTGGAGACCCTTTCTTGGATGTCTGCCACTGTGATGGTTACCGGACCCTGTTCAAGGAGGTCGCTATGGTCTGCCCTCAGATCCACTAGCCACTGAGCATTGCCGTTATGGGTTGCGTCCTTCTCCCATATGCTCTTCCAGTATTGCTCCGTCTCCAGCCTTGGTGGTGCTGTTCTGCTATTGTTCCTCTGCCACTGAGAGTACACCTTTGCTGGTTCTGTGGAGAACAGCTGGTTTATTCTCCTGCCTTCGATCTCTCTGGTGTACCTCCTCAAGCGGCTGGCCAAGGCTGTGAGTCTTTGCTTGGCAGTTTCCAAGGCCTCAGGTATGGACAGCTTGCTGTATTTCTTATGCACCTTCTTTGTTGCGCCTTTCTGCAACTCCGTTAGTTGGCTAACCTCCCTCCGTGCTACTTTGATCTTGCCCTCTAGCCTCCTTCTCCATGGAGGGTACTGCCCCTTGTGGCTGTTCAACTTGTAGCCAAGCATCTCACTGATCACTGCTGCCGTAGTGTAGATCAGCTTGTTAGTGTCGGTAATCATGGTTGTAGGTATCATCCGTAGTGCTGCATTAACATCATCTAGCAGACCTTCTGAGGGTACTTCACGTAATCTTGGTAACCGGCTACGGGGGGTCCAGGTTTCAAGCTTGGCCATGATCCTATCTTTCAGGTCAGTTCCTCTCGCACTCAACGATCCTTCTCCTATCGCACTTGGGGCTATGTACCTAATCTCGAGTGGGGGTGATGATATCTCCCCCCTGACCTGGCGTCCTGACTCCTCCTTGCCGTAGCATTTATGTTGTACCTCGTCAATCTCTAGCTGTGAGAGCAGTCCCTTCTTTCGAATGTTGGAACACTGAGCTACTAGTTGTTTCGCCGTCATTGTGGATGTTGGGTATATATATATATTCATGAAATTATGTAACTTCTTATAAATCAGTCATCTACATCATGAAATCTACACAGAACATTTTTAACAGCATTTACACTCCCACCAAAATCCCTCATTGACTTAAAATGAGAGATTTTCCTCAAAGAAAATTATAAGGAAGTGATGTTTGAGTGTACATTTAAGTATAGGTCATTTAGCTTTACGTGTGTCTTAGGTGGCCTCAAGTAATGTAACTACTTTGTGAACAGGCCTCTCAACGTCAACTGATTTAGTGATTGGTTTTCCCTTATCAAAGGTAGTGTCACAGAGCAGAAGCTTTAGCTTTCGCACCTTGCCATCTGCGCTGGGCAGGGCTTCCACAACCCTTGCAAGCTTCCACTGGTTTCTTGATGCACTGTCATCGAAGTATCGCAGGATGCTTTACATCATGGTGTAAGGCTGACTGAGACAGCCGTCCTCCCACCCTGAGAACATTGGTTTCGTCCAGGGAAGCATTCAGCTGGCGTAACCAGTTGTGCCTGCTCAAAGTGTGTTTCTTCTGGCCTCTTATTTTCTTTATATCTTCAGCAAACGCCTCTTCTTGTACGAGTTTGATGATGAAGATCTCTGCTTCTCTTCGTTCTTCAAGATTAGTCAACTCATTAGTTCTCGATTGAAATCCCTTAAACTCGCTGACAAATCTCTTGAGCCTGGCAATGGCTCTCACCACTCTGGACCAGTCAGAAAATTTAGTTAAACGGTTTACCATTGGATTCTGTTCTCTTCCTTTAACTGCATGAACATGTGCTCTCCGAAATTCAGGATCAGTAGCCTCAACTTGTCCCACCATTCCCACTTCATGTGGGCGATTTTGCTGCCAAAGGAATTTGGGTCCTTTCAGCCAGTTAGATTCTTTAATTTGAACTGCAGTCAATCCTCTTGGGGCTCCGTCAGCTGGGTTGTCTTCAGAGTTGACATATCGCCATTGTTCAGGTTTTGTTCTAGATCTTATTCACTGGAAGCGGTTGGCCACGAATGTGTGGAACCTTTTAGCATCATTGTTCACATAGCCAAGGACCACCTTTGAGTCAGTCCAGTAATACTCTTGCACATTTTCAATCTCCAGCTCGCCTCTGATGATATCACCAATGCGGACTGAGGTCACAGCTGAAGATAACTCGAGCCTTGGGATGGTTGTTAGTTTGGTAGGGGCTACTCTTGCTTTCCCCAAGACAAGTGACTTATCTGTCCTGTTTCACTCACCGCTCTAAGGTATGAGCATGCACCATACCCTTTGAAGCTTGCATTGGAAAAGTTGTGAAGCTCATATAGTGAGACTTCACCAAAATTTGATGGAAGGTAGCTTCTTGGAATCTTTAGAGCTGCCAAATGAGGCAGATCTTTGAGCCATGACCCCCATTGTGGCTGGATGTGGTCGGAGAGAGGTTCGTCCCAGCTTACCTTGTCTCTACACAGCGTTTGAAGAATCTGTTTACCGACAAGTAGGAATGGAGCCACGAAACCTAGTGGATCATAGACTGAGGCAACAGTTGAGAGAACCCCTCTCCTTGTCACTGGGTTTTCTTTTACCACCACTCTGAACTGAAATTAATCCGCCTCAACACACCACTGAACTCCAAGTGTACGCTCGATATGAAGTTCTCCTAGAGCCATGTTTAGATCTTTGGTCTGAGCACATTCTTGTGGTGGAATTGTTGCAATCGCACTGTTGGGTCTGTGTTTCCACAAGCCCCGCTGGTTTAGAGACTTATTCCCGTGAAAGAAAAACAAGGCAACAGCGATTGATCATTTACTTGCAAGGGAGGCCTCGTCGGTGTCTACTACACAATGACCCCAAATCCAGCCTCCTCCCGCTGCCTTTTATTGAGAAACAGTTCACACAAAACACATCACAGCAAAGCAACGCCCACATGGTTCTAAGACAAGGCGTTGTATGTATATGTGTGAACTTCTGTATGTATGTAAGAATGTGTGTGTGTGTGTGTGTGTCCTCCTGCTGGGCAGGAAGCTTACATCAAAAAGACCTTCACAAGGATGTCTCTGTAATAAAAGACTACAGCCCCTCACCCAGAACCTTGAGAATCTGGGGAGGGGGACAGAAGAATTCCTTTCATCACAGAGTTAAAACAATGTAGAGATGGTAAGCATAAAAATGACAACATTTAACAATTCACTCTAACATTCCCTCCTGTTTTGTGATTTTTATGCCCCAAATTATTCCTGTGTAGTATATTCTTAGCCATGCACCTCTTGCTTAACATTTTCAGCGCAGGCGTCATTTATACACAGGCTTCTGTCATGTCATTCATTTCAGTCAATTCATATTGTTGTAAAAGTACATAATTAACAAATGTATTAGAAATCATTTTAGTTAGCATTGATCTTATACGCTGTAAAATGCATCCTATACATAAGCAAATCAATGTCAACAGTCCAAAAACAGGAATTAATATTTTCAAAAGAAGGTGCCACCAAGGACCAGACATTCACCAAGCTATCCAGCCTTGTGGTGCATCTACTCCTGTCGTGCGATTCATTATGTATTTCTGCAAGTAAACAACTAAATGTCACAGTCAAACAAGAATAATCAACATACTCAAAAATCAAATGTCACTACAATCCAACTGTATACAGACATAGACATTCAAACACATCAGTTGACTTCATTGTTTGTCCATGTGGCTCTCACCTAACTTCAAAGCTGTAGCCTGGTCAACACCCTTCTTTATGACTCCTATCAACCCCCCAAATCTTTTCACTGTAGGCATCCTGTCGGGGTTAGAGTCAACTGGTGAATTATCTGCATTTACAACTCTTCTCCTGTCCTGTTGTCAACGCAGGAAAAGCTTTGTAAAGGAAATTGGATCAAGGTGTTTTGATCTTCTTGGCTCACAACCTCAACCAGCTTAGAGAAGTGTTTATGATGTAAATGTAGACACAAGGCTTCTCTGTTTACATCTTTCTTGCAGAGGACAAAAAGAATAGGTGATGTTGCACAACTTCCATGGTAAATCTCCAACTTGGACTAATCATTGACTGTAGAACACATGGACGACGCGACAGCACCCCAAAAATGAAGCCAAAACGTCTCCATCGCCCCCTGGTGTCTGGCTGCAGTATAGGTCATAAACCCCGCCTCCTCCATGTTAGCGGATGGGACTGGGGTCAGACTAAAATAAATTTATTCTCCTTAGATAATTTTTTTCCAAAGATTCTTTCTTTTGTTATCAATAGTTCTCATCATGCTGATTGATGTCCAAGGGGTCTCCTTTCCCATAAGTTTGATTCTAATTCCTACCGCGGTGATGTTAAATTGGGGTGAAACGTCATCATAACAGCTTTGACTGACAGCTGCAGGCACGGAAACTTGCGTATCTCTGTTCGGGA
Organism: Oreochromis niloticus; assembly: GCF_001858045.2. Taxonomy (NCBI): domain Eukaryota; kingdom Metazoa; phylum Chordata; class Actinopteri; order Cichliformes; family Cichlidae; genus Oreochromis; species Oreochromis niloticus. Next base: position 303,523 of record NW_020327106.1, read on the forward strand.
ATAGCAGATAGAGCGTAGGCTCTGAGAGGAGGGCCAGCGTTTACGCTACGAAAACACGACCGAGTGCTTTAACCTGACAGCCTGAGGTGTTCTTCAGTAAACTGGACTACCCGACAGAACGACCCGAGGCCCCGCTGCACTTTTTCGGTAAGTTAAGCGTGTTTGTAAGCTACTCCGTAACTACCGTCCTTAGCTAGCTCCTCAGACCTAGCTAGCTAAAATGAGCACTCGGCTGTCAGGGTTCGTTTAGCTAATCTGTGCAGGTGAATGAATTTACTGAAGAAATCAAGAGAAACGCCCCGGGCTACTCAGTCACTAATTATTGTTACTGTACTTTTATTACAATTATTATACTGTAAAAGCAACAGGCTGCACCCTGCTGCAGCTCCTGTGCAGAGCTGAATATCAAATATATGCCAACAGCATGTTTTCAGTCTCTTGCCACATCTGTAAAGACAGTAACATCTTTTTTTAAAGCTTGTACTTCAGTAACTCCTCATTAATCAAGAACTATGGATTAAAGTACTGTAGTGTACTGTAATACTGAAAAAATGTAAGAGAAGAACTTCAGATCCTGAGTGTGTGAGGACAGAAGAATCAGCTTCATTTCAATTTTGAGGGATAAAATTTATATCTGAGTTTGATGGTTCTGTTCTCTTTGTGATTACAGGAGCTGCCCTCAGATTCAGACCTCAGCACCACCCAGTGACAGCAGACAGATCATCCAACATGTTCACATGTTAACTGCGAAATGAACTGATGAAAACAGTGCAAAGGTTAAAGTACCACATGTGCTGTAGTGAAAGCTGCAGCTTTATTGATAAAGTTAAAGACAAAAAAACAAAAGGATTAATCACTCATGTAACTGTGTCACTATATATATCAGCATTAACAGGACCTCAGTTTGGTGTTTCATAAAGCTGCTGATCTCAGACCTGCACAGCTTCCATTTTAAACACTTGATGTACTCAGCTGCATGAAGAGCATATGAGATTTTCTCTAAGACAATTAAATAAAACCTGGTGAAGGTCAAAGGTCGTCACTTGTATGTTGAACTACAAATTTGTCATCTGGAATTCTTTCAGTTTTTTGCAGATAATGTGTTATTTACCATAAAGTGATGCAGAGTTATTTGTACCAGAGTAACCAGAGAGGATCATATATTTTTAAATATATAACTTTCTACAGAACTGAACATAATATCTTTATGTAAAAGTCTGGAGTCTCTGGGGAGTATCCGAGTATTTATAACATTACACAAACCAAAGGTCTCCATCACAGTGTTCATGAAATGCTGGGTTTATCCATCTCCTGGATCGGGCCTACGGAGGAGTGCTGAAGATTTCCCTGTGAGGGAGCTGCTGGTGAAGATCATGAGTCCTGCTTGAACTATGCGATGAGCTTCAGTCTTCCTGGTGTTTCTTAAATGATGCCTCTTACAGCGGGTCAACAGAACTGCTGGCACAGGACAGCTGTGATGAAAGAAAAGGAAGAAGTTTCTCCAAACCTCTGGACCCAGGAAACCCAGCTTGGTCCTGGTGGTCTCCCTCACTAGTTTCTCTCCAGGGTGAATGTAGCTGTTGATATAATATGGACTCTATTATTAAATGAAAAGAACAAATTAGACTACACTACTGAAACGTTCTGCTGATGTTTTTAAAGTCTCCATGTTACCAGGCTGTAGAGGGCTCTGAAGATTTAAACAGTTTTAGATCCATTACACTCACAGTCTTATGTTAAAATCTCAAAGGGCAGCATTATATTTTTGATATTAACAGTAACTCTGGGCTTCTGTAGCATGTGCAGATGATCTCATCGCTGTCTAAAAAGGGATAAAAAAAACATAAGTGTTGAAGATTATTAAGAGTAGCAGGTGTGTAGCATCGCTAACTAGCTAGCAACAAGCCTCCAACACAGTGCGTATGCTAGCGGCTAATCTAACTAACGAATTAACAACAGAGTGAGTTTAGAACTATAAGATGATAAGCTGTGTGTCTTTTTTATAACAGTGACATGGTTGTATTTACCTTAATTAAACGAGTCGTCAGTCGTGGTAAACCAGCAAAAAAAGCTCGAGCAGCCGGGCTACGTAAAAAGTGTAGGGGGGCGTGTTTGCGATCACGTCTAGCGGGTGTGTGGGCGGGAGCGTTACACAGTCGCTCCACCTCAAGTCACTACTGCGCAGACTCTGGCTCCAAATTTGCAAGATGGCAGCCTCCACAAGCGGGATATTTTGGCTTCATTTTTGCACAGTGGGAGGAGGCGGAGTCGCGTCGTCCATGTTTTCTACAGTCAATGGTTGGGACTGTGGGAGGAAGCCGGAGTACCGGAGAGGACTCACACAAACATGAAGCTCAGCACTGAAACAAAGATGGTAGATTTGACCTCAGGACCAGGCGCGTAATTTCCAGGGGGGTTACGGGGGTCATGACCCCCCAATAATCAGATCCAGCCAATATAATTACATCATTCCAGTTTATAAAATAATGAATTATGTTGCATAAATAGCTTGTTGATTTTCTTTAATCGTTTCAATTATTATCAGCAAAATAGTTTCATGTTTAATCATCTAGTAATGTAACCCCGCCTCCTCCGCTGCATACTTGGTATTACCCAACCAGCTTTCTCTACAAACCTTCACTGTTTGCTGTATGTTTGTTAGCGCAGTCGCTGGTGCCAGAGACTGCCAGTGACTTCAGTCTGAGGGTTTGAAGTTTCCATGTCTGTGTGATGTGTGGTGTGAAGGCTGCTGGTTAAACTGGGACTCACTGTTTAAAGCACTGAGTGCTCATAGAGAGATGCTCCATGAGTCCCAGTACAGACTACAAACATGGTGGAAACTTAGCTTTGATATCCACACACTCTGCACGTCTGTGAGTAACTGTGATGAAGATGTGCAGAGATCTGTGTACAAACAGGAGAAAGACTGTAAAGACTCTGTGCTTCTAACAGCCTCTGTTAACATATGTGAGGCTGTTTGTTGTTGTTGCCATGGAGCTTTTCACTGTTTGGGTCAGCAGGTCATGTGATCAGGTTTGTTCTGCTCGACGATGGTTCAGTGTCAGGGTTTGTTTGCATTCATCAATAAATATCTAAATAAATCAGACTCCATGTTTGTTCTTTCATCATGTGACCTCTGCTCATCCATCTCTGTGTGTATCAGGATACATTTAGTTCATAATACACGAGTCAGAGAAATCCTACAAAAGACAACGTGATGTCCTGTATGGACAGGTGGAAGGAACCAAGTCCTCAGCTGAAACACTCGTGTTTGTCCACAGACAGGAAACACAGCAGGAAACAAAGAAGCTCATGGATAACACACTTCCTGTCAGTCAGAATGAGGCTGGAGCCAAACACAGAAAGGTGTTTTTGTCCAGATGAGCCCAGAGAAGAAACACGAGTGTTCACAGACATCAGAAGCTCAGAGAGGTGAAACATGAGGTTGGAGTCCTCGTCAGCATCCAGAAGAGCTGCTGTGAAACCCTGAGTACTCATGACAGACTCTGATGGCACAAACACATCATGATTCAAACAGAAAGACAAACATGGAGCTCCTGATCCTCCTGCATGAGAACAAGCTGACATGAGCGCTGTGTCTGAGAGTGTCTCCCTGTCACAGTGACAAGAACACAGCTGCTGCTCACAGTCATTAAACTGACCTGAGGTCAGCTGCTAGGACGTCTCTGTGCTCCTTACATATGAACCATGTGACCTCACATCAGTGCTGTGGATGACTGTAGTCATAGAAGAGTAGAGCTGTAGCAGGTGGTGTGAGGAGGAGGAGGAGGTGGTGTATTCTAGTTAACGCAGTACTGAAACACTCCAGCAGAGGGCGCTGTTAAGTCCTTATTGTAACACAGTTACTGTGTGCAGTTATACTTCATACATAATCTGCACTTATTTCCATCAGACATGCTGTCAGTAAATGATTGGTTTCTATTGATTCTACTTCCTGTTGACCAGTTTGATGATAGTGAAACAATCACAGCTGATTGTGTGATGATGTCACTGTTACATTCAGTGTGTGTGACATCATGTTAGTGCAGCTGATAACAGCTGGTTATGATGCTGTTAGAAACACATGAACGTGTCCATAGATCAGTGTGTGTTTAACATGAGAGCTTCAGCCCTGCTGATGTGTTCAATAAAGACATGCAGGAAAACTGATGAGACTCTGAAATAACTCTTTATATTTATAATGTAACTCTGCATCAAAAGAACAACAAAGGATCCCAGACAGGTTTATGTCAACAAAGACGATTCTGATGTTTCTGTGTTTCTAACAGTTTGACATTATTAGTAAACAGACTGCAGTGAACAGGATTTATAAAGAGCTTATATATAAAGATATGACAGCTGTTTGTTGATCACTCTGTGTTTGGACCTGATCAGTCCAGCTGTTTACTCGAAATACAGTTAAGCCCATAATTATTCATACCCCTGCCGAATTTTGACTTAAAGTTACTTTTGTTCAACAAGCAAGTTCTTTTT